>NW_003852396.1:47035871-47038220 GCF_000181295.1 Otolemur garnettii
AAAAAAAAAAAAAAAAAGAGCGTAGTCCCACAAACCTGCCCCTCATTTCAGACACCAGTCCTAAGTAGTAGGTTGCGGGCCCCACACCCTCCTTGATTCCCCCTTCCCAAAGTAGTAGGCTATAACCTGTGCTTCTGACCAACTGGCTATAAATTGGGGTTCCCATAAACCCCCTCCTCAGGTTTGAAAATTTGCTGGGATGGTTTATTATAAAAAGATGTTACAAAGGATACAGAGGAACAGTCAGATTGAAGAGATGCCTAAGGCAAGGCATAGGGGAGTGGGCACAGCGGTTCTATGCCTGCTCCGGGCCCTTCAACCTCTGAGTAACTCTGGTGTTCAACAGCCCAGCAGCTCATCATATCTTGTTGTTGAGCTTTAAAAAAAAAAAAAAAAAGCTTCTTATTGAGCTTAATCTCCAGCCTCCACTCATTTCCTAGAGGTTGGTGAGTGGGGCAGGAGTTTCCAGTCCTCTAATCCTCTAATTGCTTGTTCTATCCAGTGACTGGCCAATCTGAGGTTATTTTGGGATTAGGGAACAGGGGTTCGTTACAAAAGACACTCATTGAGAAAAAAGAAATCAAGAAATTTTAGTAAACTCAAGAGTTTGCCAAATATGTTTCATATTACACCACGTGGAGAGTACTGGAAGAGGGGTACAATTTAAAGAAGTGATGTCGGGGGAGGGTAGGCCAGGCAAAGGAAGGGGCATGAATAAAGGCCTTGAGGTAAAGATGTGTTTACAAAAAAAAATCCAGAACTGAACTCATAGAAGTAGAGAAAAGAATCATAGTTACCAGGGTTTGGGAAGGGGGGTTTATGGAGAGATGTTAAAAGCCGACAGCTCTTGTGTAAGACTGGGAGGTGAGAAGCAAGAGGGGCCGGGTAGTAGGAAGTGCAGACCTGGAGCTCAGTCACTCGCGGGGACACCCAGATAGCCTAGCAGCAGGGGAAAACAGCGTCAAGTTTTGGAGATCGCTGGATTTAGGGAGGTCAGACTAACGCTGTACTAGGTATTCTCTTTTTTTCATTCAACAACTATTTGTCGAATGCCTGTTATGTGCCAGAAGCTGTTCTGGGCACTGCAAACAGAGATGAAGAAATAGATTAAGTCTTCTCTGAGGGTAACCTCCACGTTTTACCCAGAGCAAATCAAGAGTCTGCCTGACTCCAGCTCGTGGCTCCGGCCCGGACTTCAGTAGCTGCAGGCAGCTTTGCTCCGGGCAGCCCCTTGGACATCATGGCACACGTAGGCCGGCAGGCTGGTTGGTGGGTCGCCTGGCTGCGCGCGCCGCCCGGGCCTCCAGAGTGCCCTGCCTGGCGTCCGCCCCCAGCCCAACCCACACGTGGGTTCCGGCACGTCCGCCTGGCTCCCCCCACTGACGTCAGCCCAGCTCCTCCACTTAAGGCCCCTCCCGCACTCCGCTCCGGGAGCTGGAGTCGCTGCCGCCGAGTCCTGATATCGTCGTCGTGCATCCCCGACGCCCGCCCGACTTGCATTCCCGGTACGGTCGGGCCCTGCGCGCACTGCGCCCGAGGGGAGGGAAAACGAGCTGCCTCGGGCTCTGCTGGCCAGGTGCTGCTAGCGAAGGGGTAGCTGCTCCTAGGAAGTGTAGACTCGTCTTCCCAGGAGCGAGGTCCCGGTATCTCTGCGTGATGCCCGGAGCCACGGGTGGCTTCGGAGCCTCCTGCCCTCTGCTTTTGCTCCAAGCTGGAACTGTGGCCTCTGGCCTCGCTAGGCAAGGAGGAGGTGGCCACACCCAGCCTGAGGTAGAAAGCACGGGTGCGTGCGAAAGCATGTGACAGGTCCAAAGGGTGGAGGATTCCTCTGGGGCTCAAAATCGGCGAACGGCACAAAACTCGAAGTCGGATTCCTGGAGGCCATTGAACCAAAAAAGCCTAGGTCTGTCCAGGGCGGGTTTCCGGAACCCGGAAAACGGCTGGGCGCTGTGTGGTTTGCATTTTTTTCCCCTGGGAGGCTCGAGAGGCGAGCTCCATGTGGGTGGCTGCTGACTGAAGATTAGATTATAGGGTCCATTTTGTGCAAATTACAAGCAGCTATTGGTGTATTGCGGGCTTCGCTAAGCGCAGTTAATGCAAAGATGAAGCGGTCAGTCCCAGCCATTGCGCACCTGAAAAGGTCTGTTTAAAGTAGGATCATCCAGTTCCATCCCCTTTTAACAAATGGGAAAGCCTGAGAGAGGGTAATGGCATTTTTTTTTTTTTTTTTTTTGAGAGGGAGCCTCAAGCTATCTCCCTGGGTAGAGTGCCATGGCATCACGCTCACAGCAACCTCCAACTCCTGGGCTCAAGCGAGTCTCCTGCCTCAGCCTCCCAAGTAGCTGGGAC
>NW_003852396.1:47038297-47040021 GCF_000181295.1 Otolemur garnettii
CCGGGCTGGGGATTCGAACCCGCCACCTTAGGTGTATGTGGCTGGCGCCTTAGCCGCTTGAGCCACAGGCGCCGAGCCGGTAATGGCATTTTTAAGGTCAGACTGAGTGCGTAGCAGTGGTGAGTGGTAGACTCTGTTGTGTTTGGCTCTAGCCATTAGATGCACCCTCCTCGCACCTCTACATTGAAGGGAACATTGGAGCCTAGGGTGAGGTTTTGGTGAAGCCAGCAGGTCTCTGCAGGAAGAACTCCCTTCTCTCTGCCAGGCTGTAGAAACCTTATAAGGCTGTCTAGAAATAGCAGTGATTTGTAAGGAGAGACCTGATTCCAACTTGATGGTGACTGGGCTGCCTCCGTGGAGGTCCTCTCAGATATTTTTGCCCTTTGGGGCGGTGCCAAAACTAGACATGATGCTCTTGGGGATGCAGCCTGTAAAATTCTCTCCAGTGAATGCAGTGTAGAACTGAATTAACAGAGTGGAAAACCCCTTCCCCGGCTCTGGAATTCGAGGGTTCCGTTAACTTTAGGGCTCCATGCTCCAAGCCCGCTGCAGATACTTATGCATTCGCTGAACTGAAGAAAATTTCTTCATACTGGGTCCCATGCAGTTGCAACAAGGATCACGGCATAAGCCACACTTCCTCCCGGTTGGTTAACAGTCCCCAGTTCCTCTTATTGAGACTTAAAGTCTGGCTCTGGCCACGTGCCAGGCCAGAGAGGCTGCCAGCCGGTTATCACGTGGCCAGCGTCTGCTTCAGGCCGCTGGTTAAATGTAAAGTCTGAATCCGAGCTCCTCCTTCTGACCCACGGAGTGGGTTAGCTCTGGATAATCTCTGTTTACCGGCAGGGATTGGCCTAGTGCCAACCTGCCAATGGCCTTCGGCGGCTGGACTCACCTCCGCCCTACTGCGCTGAGACGCGCACGCGCGCAAGCTTCCTGTGCCCGTTTAATGGATCGGATCTGGGGGCGGGCGTAGAGTCCCTTGAGCTCCTGCAGATGGAGCGATTGCTCTGATCTTCGCCCCTACGTCTGGGCGGGTGAGGGGGCGAGGAGCGGGGGCGCGAGTAAGCGCGCAGGCGCAGATCTCCTTGCCCCCCCCTCCTCTTTGTCTTGTGGGTAGTCCCTGTGGCCGTTAAAGGCCCTTTTCTGCATGTTCCTCTGGTCTTTGCATGTGGGGCTTGGCAGTGGCGTACTTGTTTTAGGAGCCTGAGTGGCTGAAGGAGCTGGGTGTGCAGCTTACTGTGATCTTGTCGAGGAAAGCCCAGCCCCACTTGGGGTAAATAAGCCAAGATGAGTGAGCCCTCAGGAGGCTATACTTACACCAAAACGTCGATATTCTTTTTGCATGCCAAGGTGAGGTCCTTCACACCAAGACCCTGTCCAGACCAGAATCTGCTGTTAGGCCTTTCAACCCTTCTTTGGCTAGATTTGGGTTTTTTCCTCTCCCCTTTTAATCATCTCTTGTGTTTTCAATGGCAAGTACCCTCAAAAGAAAGTAAGCTTTTCTCAGAACAGTTCTTGGTTAATAAACATTAAAAAGGATGCAGTGACACTAAATGTTTTTCCCCTATAGATCCCTTTGGGTTCCAAGTCCAAAATGGCAACTGTCAAGGATCAGCTGATTCTTAATGTTCTAAAAGAAGAACAGACCCCCCAGAATAAGATTACAGTTGTTGGGGTTGGTGCTGTTGGCATGGCCTGTGCCATCAGTATCTTAATGAAGG
>NW_003852396.1:47041762-47044534 GCF_000181295.1 Otolemur garnettii
GGTGTCACAGCTCACAGCAACCTCAAACTCCTGGGCTTAGGTGATTCTCTTGCCTCAGCCTCCTGAATAGCTGGGACTACAGGCACCTGCCACAACACCGTCTATTTTCTGGTTGTAGTTGTCATTATTGTTTGGTGGGCCCAGGCTGGATTCGAACCCACCAGCTTAGGTATATATGGCTAGCTGCTTGAGCCACAGGTGCTGAGCCTTTTTTTTTTTTCTTAAAGAGACAGTGTCTTACTTTATTGTCCTTGGTAGAGTGCTATGGCATCACAGCTCATAGCACCCTCCAACTCCTGGGCTTAGGTGATTCTTTTGCTTCAGCCTCCCAAGTAGCTGAGACTACAGGCACCTGCCACAATGCCTGGCAATTTTTTTGTTGCAGTTTGGCCGGGGGCTGGGTTTGAACCTGCCACCCTCGGTATATGGGGCTGGCACTCTACCCACTGAGCAACAGGTGCCACCTGCAAAGATTGATTTTAACCAATTTACATTATAATCCATGTTAGACTGAAATGTTTTTTTTGTTTTGTTTTGTTTTCTTGTTTTTTTTTGCAGTTTTTGGTTGGGGCCAGGTTTGACCCCTCTGGTATATGGGGCCAGTGCCCCACTCCTTGAGCCATAGGTGCCACCCTTTTTTTTTGAGACTATAGGTGCCAGTCATAATGCCTGGCTATCTTTGGTTGCAGTTGTCATTGCTGGTCTGAGCTGAGTTTGAAGCCACCAGTCTCAGTGTATGTGACTGACCCTGTAATCCAGGCGTCCTCAAACTACGGCCTGTGGGCCACATGCCGCTGCCGGGTGTTTTTGCCGCTGCTACCTGTCCTTTTAAACTATAGTCTGCCCCTCCAACGGTCTGAGGGATGGTGAACTGGCCCCCTGTTTAAAAAGTTTGAGGACCCCTGCTGTAACCACAATGCTATGGGCGCCAAGCCTAGACTGAAATTCTTTATCAGGCTTGAAATCTTAGCTCGTCAATGATTTTCTTTTTTATACAGGGTTAGGTAAGCCTTGGAATAATTTTGTGTTGGTGCTTGTGGATATCAAAATTTTACTTTCTAGTAAATGATTTTAAAAGGAGATCTCATTTGTCTGTGATATACAAAGGATCTAAATTAGAATGTAATGAGTAAAGTTCCAAACCTTAGATCTGTATTTAACCACATTGCTTCAAATACTTAAGTATACTCACTCCCAATCCTCCACATCTTTTCATGTATATAACACAGTCGAGAATAGGGCAGATGAGCCTGTTCAGCAGATATTCTTGGCTTGCCCCTTTCACACTCAGTAGCACCACAGCAAACTTGAACACACTATTCCAAATAGTGTGTTTGATACTTTAAAATCATTGGCCACTTACCTGATAAGTGAATCCCTCCATTATCTTCACTAAGTTAACGGTTTTATAGTACAGGACATCTAGAAGCAAACATGCTTGTTACGTGTAAAGATGTCTCTGCTTGAAGAAAAAACCCAACACAAATGAAAAACAGAAAATTGCCTGTCTCTGGGCTGATGGGGTGATAGTGAAGTAGAAATAGGAATATGGAAGAGTGTGAGTATTGAGCTCAGATAGCAAAAATTGGGGAATGTATAAGGAATCGAGATGAGAATCAAATAATACACTTTGTTCCTTCTAGCTCCTCCCAGTTATTGTTACATAAGTTACAATGTGACTAAAACTAGGTACCAGGTAGACATACTTTTTCTCCATTTAAGAGACCACAATAATAAAACTAAAAACCAAAGGTAAAATCTAGATAGCATTAGTGGTATTTATCTGCCACAAAACACTGATGAAATTGCCCAGATGAGAAATTAATAAAGCTCACACTCCTAGTTTAGAACTTTGGGAGGCTGAGGCAGGAGGATTGCTTGAGGTCAGGAGTTTGAGAACAGCCTGAGCAAAAGCAAGATCCCATCCATTCAAAAAAAGAGAAAAATTAGCCAGATTTGGTAATACATCCCTGTAGTCACAGCTACTGGAGAGGGTAAGGCAGAAGGATTGTTTGAGGTTGCAGTGAGCAATGATGACACCACTGCACTGTAGCCAAGGTGACAGAGTGGGACCCCAAAAGAAACACAAAACAAATTAATGGAACAAATTCTTGTTAGTTTGATTAAGAAATTCTCTTAGAGGCCTTAATCTGATCATTGTTGCTGTTTCCTTTAGACTATAATGTGACTGCAAACTCCAAGCTGGTTATTATCACAGCGGGGGCCCGCCAGCAGGAAGGAGAAAGCCGTCTTAATTTGGTCCAGCGAAACGTTAACATCTTTAAGTTCATCATTCCCAATGTTGTAAAATACAGCCCAAACTGCAAGTTGCTTGTTGTCTCAAATCCAGGTGAGACTTTTAACTGCCTAAGAAGAGCTGTCGTAAAACTGTATATACATGTTTTTTGATTATTTCTCATGTTTTTATTTCTCTCCTGAGAGCAAGTTTGTGTTTTTGTACAATAATTAATTTAAAAACATTAAAGGGGATACAGTACCTCTGAACATGGTTAGAAAGTAAAATTAGTTTCTTGCCAGAGCTCTTGGATAAATGATAAGTTTATAAGTAATTATTTTCTTAATTGGTACACAGTGTGATTACATAAAACTACACTTCTTTGAATACTTAATGGATTTGATATACATAGGATAGAGGTTTAAAAATACTGATTTGTCGCTCGGCACCTGTGGCTCAAGCGGCTAAGGCGCCAGCCACATACACCTAAGGTGGCGGGTTCGAATCCCCAGCCCAGGCCCGCCAAACAACAATGA
>NW_003852396.1:47046117-47047615 GCF_000181295.1 Otolemur garnettii
TTGAGCTATAGGCACCGAGCCAAGTTACTTATTCAATAAAGATTTTAGTCATTTTATATGACATCTCTATGACAACGGAAATGGGGAATGAAATTTCTTCTCTTACCATTGACATGTTAAGACTATAGCTTTTAAGGCTGAGCTTAGTGGCTCATGCCTGTAATCCTAGCACCCTGGGAGGCTGAGGTGGTGGATTACTTGAGCTCAGGAGTTGATAACCATCCTAAACAAGAGAGAGACCCTGTTGTACTAAAAATAGAAAAAATTAGCTGGGCATTGTGGCAGGCACCTGTAGTCCCAGCTAGTTGGGGGGCTGAGGCAAGAGGATCCCTTGAGTCCAGGAGTTTGAGGTTGCTGTGAGCTACGACACCACAGCAAACTATCTTGGGGCAACAGAGTAAGACTGTTTCAAAACAAAAGACTGTAGTTCTTAGTGACCTTAGTAATTTAATATCACACCTGTTAATACTTGATTTGGACTGCCTGCTACTGAAAAGGTCAGCCAGTCCAAATGGAGTGCAGAAAAAAAAATTGTATTACTATCACAGTTGAAAGATGTTATTAATTTGTGCAGTGGTCTCAGAAAATTTCCCCATGTTCTCATACTATCTTTAATATTTCAAATACATATGGGTTAAACATTCCAATGGGTCAGAAAAACAGGTTAGAATATAGAGAAAAGTCTTAGTTTTATATAACCTAAGTAAATGAAAATTTCTAAGACTAAGGGTTTATTAAAAATAAATAAAGTCAGGGCAGTGCCTATGGCTCAAAGGAGTAGGGCGCGGGCCTCATATGCCGGAGGTGGCAGGTTCAAACCCAGCCCCAGCCAAAAACTGCCAAAAATAAATAAATAAAGTCTATTCTAAAAGTGAGGTGTACACTGGCGATACTCATACACCTACCGAAACGGGGTGACCCTCTGTAAAAAATAAAGAGAATTAGAAATAGGGGTCACTAGGAGTTTGAGGTTGCTGTGAGCTATGATGCCATGGGACTCTACCCAGAGTGAGACTCTCAAAAAAGAAAGGAATATGGGTCACAATTACTAAGTGTCTTCTGTACTCTTTCTTTTAGTGCCTGTGTGGAGTGGAGTGAATGTCGCTGGTGTCTCCCTGAAGAATCTACACCCAGATTTAGGCACTGATACAGACAAGGAGCAGTGGAAAGAGGTTCACAAACAGGTGGTTGAGAGGTAATAGAGCTCACAGTTTGGCATTGTGGAAGATTACCTTTTTCTTCATTTAAAAGATTAAAATTTTTAATAGCATTCTCACTTGAGTATTTTTTTGTTAGAGAACTTGTTTTCTTAAGCTTTATTAAAAGTCCTACTATAAAAACAGGTTTAAAAAAAAGAGTGGCTAGTTGGGCGTTGTGGTGGGCACCTGTAGTCCCAGCTACTTAGGAGGCTGAGGCAAGAGAGTCGTTTAAATCCAAGAGTTGGAGGTTCCCGTGAGCTGTGATGAAACGGCACTCTACTGAGGGCGACAAAGTGAGA
>NW_003852396.1:47047993-47049550 GCF_000181295.1 Otolemur garnettii
GCCTCCCAAGTAGCTGGGACCACAGGCGCCCGCCACAACGCCCGGCTATTTTTTGGTTGCAGCCATCATTATTGTTTGGCAGGCCGAGCTGGATTCGAACCCACCACCTTAGGTGTATGTGACTGGCGCCTTAGTCACTTGAGCCACAGGCGCCGAGCCAAAATATATACATTTGGTCCAGGCACAGTGTCTCAAGCCTATGATCCTAGGACTCTGGGAGACACAGGCAGGTGGATCGCTTGAGCTCAAGAGTTTGAGACCTGCCTGAGCAAGAGCAAGACTCCATCTCTACCCTCCCCAAATAATAATTAGACATTTTTTAGTGCTAAAGTCTGAGGTTTTTTCATTTGTTTGTTTGGTTTATTTTTGCCATAAACACCCTCATCTTCTATGTGATGGTATAAAGTCGAGTTTTTTAATGTCATAATTCTCTATGGTCTGATAAATCTTTGTTTGCTTATATTGTAAACTGTGACGGTAAGACAAGTTAGATTGTCTACCCTATTGGGAGTCAGTCTTTACTTCAAAGGCATATATGATTTATTCAGTTACAAATAAAATCTGTAAGTTTCTATTATAGTTTTCATGAATAGAAACATAGCTATTATTACAAAGTTTTAAGCAATCTCTAGATTCATAATGATGCTAAAACAAATATTCCTAAATATCAGAAATTATTGAAATAGGGAAGCTTTCAACTTGGTATCATAATTTACTTATGTGGTCATATGTGGGCCTTAGGCTTATAAAATTTAATAATGAATCATAATCCTTGGTTCATGACACGAAAATGATTGGTCTAGGCAAGGCTCCCTTATTTACATTTGTTTAATTAAATAATAACTGTGAACCTACCCCCAAACCCAAGAAACACTGACAGTAGCTATCAACCAACTGTAGTGTTTGTTGAGAGTTGTTTGGAAATAAGAGAATTCCATGCCCCTTCCCCCAGCTTCAGGATTAATGTCTACTAGGACTATTCAGCACAGAGATACCATAGATAATCGTGGATAACCTGACTAAAAAACTCTCATTCAATTATATCCAGATGGCTAGGAGATAATGATAACTAATGTATCTGGCTTGGCGCCTGTGATTCAAACGGCTAAGGTGCCAGCCACATGCACCTGAGCTGGCTGTTCGAATCCAGCCTGGGCCCGCCAAACAACAATGACGGCTGCAACCAAAACATAGCCGGGCGTTGTGGTGGGTGCCTATAATCCCAGCTACTTGGGAGATGGAGGCAGGAGACTTGCCTGAGCCTAGGAGTTGGAGGTTGCTGTGAGCTGTGACGCTACAGCACTCTACCCAGGGTGACAGCTTGAGGCTCTGTCTCAAAACAAAAAACAACAAACAAAAACTAATAGATTTGTCTTCCTTACATTCCCACTTGAGACAATCCTGAGTTAAATGTGTTATGTGGTATCTTGGATTTACTTTTTAAAATCTAATATCATGGCTCGGCGCTTATAGCTCAACCGGCTAAGGCGCCAGCCACGTACACCTAAGGTGGCGGGTTTGAATCCCCAGCCCGGACCCGCCAAACAACAATGATGG
>NW_003852396.1:47052547-47056139 GCF_000181295.1 Otolemur garnettii
TCCCCCTGGGTAGAGTGCTGTGGCATCACAGCTCACAGCAACCTCCAACTCCTGGGCTCAAGCGAGTCTCCTGCCTCCACCTCCCAAGTAGCTGTGACCACAGGCGCCTGCCACAATGCCTGGCTATTTTTTTTGGTTGCAGTTGTCATTGGTGGCCGGCGCTGGATTCAAACCCACCACCTTAGATGTATGTGGCTGGCGCCTTAGACACTTGAGCCACAGGCGCCAAGCCTACAACCAAGTTTTAATATACTTTGCCCCCAAACTGTATTTATTGAGGCTAACTGGAATAACTATTGTCATCATTTCTGCATCTAGAATCTTTTTTTTTATTCCTGAGAGCTGGTTAAGAGAAAGAGTTATGGGGCCATGCCTATGGCTCAGTGGGTAGGGCACCAGCCTCATATACTGAGGGTGGCTGGTTCAAACCCGGCCCCTAACAAACTGCAACAACAACAAAAAAATAGTTGGGCACTGTGGTGGGCGCCTGTAGTCCCAGATACTCGGGAGGCTGAGGCAAAAGAATCTCCTAAGCCCAGGAGTTGGAGGTTGCTATGAGCTGTGAAGCCATGGCACTCTACCCAGGGCAATAAAGTGAGACTCTGTCTCTTATAAAAAAAGGAAGTTATACTAAAGTATACAATTCTGTGGACTTTTAGAATATTCACATAGGACTCGGTACCTGTGGCTCAAGCATCTAAGGCGCTAGCCACATACACCTGAGCTTGAGGGTTTGAATCCAGCCCAGGCCACCAAACAATGACAGCTGCAACCAAAAAATAGCTGGGTGTTGTAGCAGGCACCTGTGGTCCCAGCTACTTGGGAGGCGGAGGCAGGAGAATCGCTTGAGCCCAGGAGTTGGAGGTTGCTGTGAGCTGTGATGCCATGCACTCTAATCAGGGCAACAGCTTGAGGCTTGGTCTCAAAAAAAAATTTTTTTTTCACATAGTTGGGCAACCATCACCATTACTTAATTTTAGAACATTTTAATTATCCCCTAAAAGAAGCCATAGACTAGTCTTTTAAAAAGTTATTATTTATTTATTTATTTTTGAGACAGAGTCTCAAGCTGTCACCCTGGGTAGAGTACTGTGGTGTTACAGCTCACAGCAACCTCAAACTCTTGGTCTTAAGCAACTCTCTTACCTTAGCCTCCCAGGCAGCTGGGACTACAGGCGTCCACTACAATGCCTGGCTATTTTTGTTGTTGCAATTGACATTGTTGTTTTTAGCTGGCTTGGGCAGGATTTGAACCCGCCAGCCTTGGTGTATGTTGCTGGCACCCTACCCATTGAGCTATGGGTGCCATCCTAAAAAATTATTTTTATTTTATTTTTTTGAGACAGTTGGACTTTCGCCATATATAGAGTGCAATGGCATCACAGCTCACAGCAACCTCAAACTTTTTGGCTGAAGTGATCCTCTTGCCTCAGCCCAAAAGGGGAGCTGAGACTACAGGTGTCTTCCACAACACCCAGCTAGTTTTTTCTATTTTTAGTAGAAATGGGATCTTGCTCTTGCTCAGATTTAATTGAATTTTTTTAACTTTTTTTTTTTTTTTTTGAGACAGAGTCTCAAGCTGTTGCCCTGGGTAGAGTGCTATGGCGTCATAGCTCACAGCAATCTCAAGCTCTTGGGCTCAAGCAATCGTCTTGCCTCAGTTTTTCTATTTTTAGTAGAGACTGGGTCTCCATCTTGCTCAGGCTGGTCTTGAATTCCTGAGCTCAAACAATCCACCCACCTCTGTCTCTAAAAAGGCCTTTAAAAAAAACAAACAAACTACTATTCTTAAGAGAGTAGGTTAAAGATGAAGGTAGGCATTAGATATAAGAAGACCATCAGGACGACTTAATCTTGTGATATAAACTAAACATTTGTAGCTTACCTACATTGAGCGTTTATACCACGTGCCTGGTCTGTGCTAGGCACATACATAGATTATCTCTCTTTATTCTCAAAATAGCCACAAGCAATAGGCGTTCTCCTTTTCACAGATGAGAAACTGCGGCACAGGGAGGTTATGTACAAACCCAGTCACCTAGCTGCTAAGAGTGCCTCCCAATTAAGTCCACATGGAAGAAGGAAATGAAGTTTCTCCAGATGTGAAAAATCAAAGTCTAGGGTGGCGCCTGTGGCTCAAAAGGATAGGGCACTGGACCCATATGCCAGAGGAGGCAGGTTCAAACCCAGCCCCACCCCACCCCCTAAAAAAGAAAAATTGAAGTCTAAAAAATGGTAATATTTTTCCCAACAAGTGATTGCTGCTTTTATTGCTGCATTTTTGAAATTTCAATTTTTTTTTTTTTTTTGGAGACAGTGTTACTTTGTCATCCTGGATAGAGTGTCATGGCGTCATCACAGCTCAAAGCAACCCCAAACTCCTGAGTTCAAACGATCCCCCTGCCTCAGTAGCTGGGACTACAGGCACCTGCCACAATGCCTGGCTAATTTTTCTATTTTTAGTAGAGACGGGGGTCTCGTTCTTGCTCAGACTGATCTAGAACTCCTGAGCTCAGGCAATCCACCTGTTGTGGCCTCCTAGAGTGCTAGGAATACAGATGAGAGGCACTCTGCCTCCCAGCCTTCGAAACTTCAGTTTTAATTCTTTCATTTATCCCGTCTTTTCTCTTTCTCCTTCCTTCCTGTCTCCCACCAGCGTGCACACCCACATACACGTCCTCTCTTCACTGGGCTTTGCAGGTATCTCTTTGATTGGCCTCTCAGCCCTGAGTGCTTCTTGCCCAGAGGAAAGCAAAGGATGGGTGTTGTTCTCTCTAGAAATCACGTGAGACCACAATACCTGTGACCAGCTTGCAGTCTCATAAGAGATGCATGACTGTGGCCCCCCAGATTCTCAAGAAGGTGCTCTTCCTGCATACACACCCACCTTGCACACCATGTTGTGTCCAGCACTCAGCCTGCACACACAAAGGCTGTGTGATGCTCCCTAGCCCAAATGATTCGGACTGGGAGATTTAAATAACTGCAGGGCTGTTTCTAACTCCTTGCTGCAACCTAATGATGCTGGAGGGGAGCCAGGCCCCAGGCAGGAGAAAAGCCAGGAGGAAGAGCTGCCCAGCCAAGAGCTGACAAGGGCAGCCACCAGAGCAAGGGACAGGGACTGTGCCTTTAATCACACAAAATGCACCCTGTATAATTCTCATCTGCCTTGCTCTCCACACTGAGATTTTTTCCACATTTACAATTTTAAGCAAACCCCACATCTTAGTGTGCTAACTTTGGAAGCCAAATAGTATAACAGCATCTCAGTTCCAAGGGAGAAGAAGGAGACGTCGCTTTACTACAATGACGGCCTATATTTAGCTGTTAGTAACACAGAGCTGGCAAACCCATAAGACTCAGCCGTCTTTATAAGAAGATTTAAAGGACTCTTCAAAAAAGTCAACATCGTGATAAAAACAAAAATTGGCAATCAAAGCGACATAATGACCAAACACAACATACGATCTTTGATCAGATCTCAGATCCAAAAAGAAAAATTTAAGAAGGCTGTAAAAGGCTCAGCACCTGTAGGACAGTGGTCTTGGTGCCAGCCACCTACACCAAGGCCAGCGGGTTTGAATCCAGCCCG
>NW_003852396.1:47056403-47060003 GCF_000181295.1 Otolemur garnettii
GCTGGGACCACAGGCGCCCGCCACAACGCCCGGCTATTTTTTGGTTGCAGCCGTCATTGTTGTTTGGCGGGTCCAGGCTGGGGATTCGAACCTGCCACCTTAGGTGTACGTGGCTGGCGCCTTAGCCGGTTGAGCTATAGGCGCCGAGCCTAGCAGGGTTTTTTCATTGCCAAGATGATATCTTGGGCACCAGCGTCCTGAGGCAGGTATACAGCTTGAATTTGCAGGCCAAGAGAGTCTCTCCCAGCCCTGTGACAAATGAGGTGTGGTGGAACAGGACTAACAAGGTGTTGCTGCCCTTATCTGCTAAGGGGTTGGTAGTTTATTGAGAAAAGTGCCATAAGAGAATTAGATGAAAGACAAAGGAAGTGGTAATAGTTGATAGAATGGTCAAAGAACGCTAGAGAAATTACCATTAATGTAGAAAACTGAAAATGAAGAATTAATCTTGAGAAGGGCTGGAGGAAGAGCTTTCCAGATACAGAGAACACCAACAGTCCTGAGCAAAGAAAAAGCTGTACAAATCCTAGTTGGAAGAGAGCGTGATGGGTATCCCGAGATGAACTTGGAGTAGGACAAATCTGGAAGGTCTTATAGATTGTCGTAAAAATTGGTTATTCGAAGTATAATGGAAAGCCATTGAAAGGTAGAAAGCAGGGTTATTGCATAACTTAAACTACTTTATAAACAAACAATACATAAATTCTCATATAGCTAATATATGGAAAATGGATTATCCTTTAAATTTTGAAAAGGGTTCAAAAGCAAATACTCCACAAAAGATAGGCCACCTGTAATCCCACGGTTGTGGGAGGCAAAAGCAGGAGGCTTGCTTAAGGACAAGAGTTTGTGACTAGTCTGGGCAACATAGTGATTCTGTCCCTATACAAAATTTAAAAATTACCTGGGTGCACACCATAGTCCAACCTACATGAGAGGCTGAGGCAGGAGGATCGCTTTCACCTAGGAGTGGATGTTGTAGCGAGCAATCATTGTGCCACTGCAGTCCATGCACTCCATCTTGGGCAGTAAGAGGCAAGAAGGGGACACAGTCTCTTAAAAAAAAAAAAAAAAAAAGGTGAAGGTCTGTTCCCTTATCCCATTCTGTTACAAATTCTGTGTACATTAAAAGCATCCGTAGGGTGGCGCCTGTGGCTCAGTGGGTAGTGTGCCGGCCCCATATAACGAGGGTGGCGGGTTCAAAACTGGCCCCGGCCAAACTGCAACAAAAAAATAGCCGGGCCTTGTGGCAGACACCTGTAGTCCCAGCTACTCGGGAGGCTGAGGCAAGAGAATCGCCTAAGCCCAGGAGTTGGAGGTTGCTGTGAGCTGTAATGCCACAGCACTCTACCAACGGCGATAAAGTGAGACGCTGTCTCTTAAAAAAAATAAAAATCCGTAGTAAACTTAGACATAACCTTTCCTTTCAGTTACTACTAGGTCTTAAAGTTACAGAGATTACGAATTTTTTAAATTCCTGCAAACAAATGGGTGGGCAAAGGTGTGATAACATGAACCATCAGAAAGTATGCTCCTCGGGCCAGGCATGGTGACCCCCACGCCCGGCCCGTGATCCCGGCACGTTGGGAGGCCGAGGAGGAGGGACCGCTTGTGCCCAGGAGTCTGAGACCAGCAGGCGCTCCCAGGAGTATTCCTTCCACCGGGACCTCCAACCTGGTCCTTCAGCGGCCGGGTGGGTAGTGGTTCCCCACAGAAACCTGCGTCCTAAAATAAGCCCTAGGCCTGGGCGGGCTGAAGGAAATGAAACAACACTTCAATAGCCCCATCTTGTACACTCCTATGGCGGCTGCAGAAGTTCGCAGCATCTGTACTCCGCACAAGCCACAAGCCGCGGCCACCATGCGCCATCGCGCCTGCGCGTGGGCCGGCGGGGGCGGAGCGTGCGGGCTGACGAAAGAGAGCCGTGCGTGGGAACGTGCGTGCGGAGCGGCCCGGGAAGTGTAACCGTCGGCTGTCTTCTGGTCTCAACTGTTGGTGTATTTCTCTTTTGTCACTTTTGTATGTTACTTAAAGGTGGTGCTTTGCGCTTTCGGGCCATCTGTACAGAGTTGCGCCAAGCTAAGCATTTGTGAGAGTCTGGTGCTGGGGTGGCCGTTCTGGCTGGGGGCAGAGAGAAATCAAAAAGCCTGTCGGTGTCCCGGTCCCTAACATTGATAGACTGGTCCCCCTGCTCTACTCTCCCTACCCTTAGAGAATCTTTGTTTTCTCCTTCACCCTCGGCTCCATCATTCTGCAAACTCAAAAAGGTAGTTCAGTGTGGCTAATACATGTTAGCTGTGCGCGTGTTTAATTTAGGAAGTTTGATTCCACTGCAATTGCATTATACCTATCAGGTTCTCCAAATGTCAACTATCAAGGAACAACTTATTCAGACTCTAGTTACGGAAGAAAAAGATGCCCAGCGTAAAATCACTATCGTTGGGATTGGTGCTGTAGGCATGGCTTGCGCTATTAGTATCTTAATAAAGGTAAGTGATAAGCGTGTCCTGTAGCTAAAAGTCGAGTGAGTACTTTTAGGTTTTGTTAGATGTTGAGTAGTTCCAGTTTGCAAGGCCAATCCCTAGACAGCAAATATATAACCTCTCATCTGATTTTGACACATTTTAAAAAACTTTTATTTGTAGCTTAACTATGTGTTGGACCTTGCTAGATTGTTTAAATTTACTCACAGGAGATATGTTATTTGGATTTTTAGTATTATATTTTCTGTGGAAGTAATTCAGTATTTAATCATACTCAAAAAGTAGTGGGTGAAAATCATATTTTCTAATTACTTATACTGAATACTGAAAAAAGTTGTATAAGTATTACATGTTTATCGTGAAACAAAAAGTATCACATTTAACAAAATAATAATGGAATTGCTTTGATTTTTCTTTTTCTTATCTGTGTTCAGAGCATCTTTTCTTGTGCTTTTTGGTCATTTGTATTAACATATTGTATGTGGAGGAATGCTTGTTCACATCAATTGGCCATTTTAAAAATCGAATTTTTTTGTTGTTGAGTTGTAGGAGTTCCTTATATATTTTGGGTATTAGCCACTTATCGTATAAATTATTTATGTTTTATGTTATGTTTTGAGAGTCTCACTTTGTTGTAGAGTGCTATGGCATCAAAGCTCACAGCAACATCAAACTCATGGGCTCAAGCAATCCTCTTGCCTCAGCCTCCTGTGTAGCTAGGACTACAGGTGCCCACCACAATGCCCAGCCAGTTTTTCAATTTTTTGATAGAGATGCGATCTCACTCTTATTTAGACTGGTCTCGAACTCCTGAGCTCAAGCAGTCCACCCACCTCAGCCTCCCAAAGTGTTAGGATTATAGCTGTGAGCTACCACAGATAAATTATTTAAAAATATTTTCTCTCACTCCATGAGTTGCCTTTTCATTTTGATACACAGAAGTTTTAAATTTTTTACAATTTTTTTTTTTTACCACAAATTAGTTGTCTTTGTGGTAACTTTTCTGACGTATGCTTAAAACTCAGAGGATCAGAAGAATGATGAGGCCCAAGGTTCATGGTCTATCTTTATACTGAAAATCAAGGTCAAGTGAAGTTTTGCCCTTTCCCTCTATGGG
>NW_003852396.1:47060557-47064976 GCF_000181295.1 Otolemur garnettii
GCCTCCCAAGTAGCTGGGACTACAGGCACCTGCCAGAATGCTGGGCTATTTTTTTTGGTTGTTTGCCAAAAACAACCATCTTTGTTGTTTGGCAGGCCCAGGCTGGATTCGAACCCGCCAACTGGCGCCTTAGCTGCTTGAGCCACAGGCGCTGAGCCCTCTTCTTTTTTTTGAGATAGAGTCTCACTCCATAGCTCACACCAACCTCAAACTCTTGGGCTCAAGTGAGCCTCTTGCCTCATCCTCCCAACTAGTTGAGACTACAGCCTCCTGCCTGACACCTGGCTAGTTTTTCTATTTTTAGTAGAGACAGGGTGTCAGTCTTGCTCAGTCTCAAATTCCTGAGCACAAGGAATTCTCATGCCTTGGTCTCCCAGAGTGCTAGGATTATAGGCATGAGCCACCACTGTGCCTGGCGGGTAAGGATGCATTCTAAAAGCAGTTTCAGACAATTGAAATTAAGTCGAGGGTTAAATGGAATAAAATCCTCTGAAAGAAATTTCTTACTTTTCATTGGTTTTAAACTGTTAACTAAAGGGTAAAAAACACAGTTCTAAAAAATTTCAACAGTTATGTGAAGGCAAAGCAATTTTTCCATTATCTTAATGTTTATCATGACTTATAGTCATTCTCTAGGCTCATAAAACTATATATAGTTTTCTAAAACTAATGTAAAACTATGTTAATACAGTTTTTCCCTATTAAAAATATAAGACTCCTTTGATCATAAAGTAGCTACCTAAAAATTTTTCTTATTCTCCTAAAACTTAAGTAGGAACATTTCCCAGAACATTTTCTTTGGTATCTTCATGCATTTTAGGATTTGGCTGATGAACTTGCCCTTGTTGATGTTGCAACCGATAAACTGAAGGGAGAAATGATGGATCTTCAGCACGGCAGCCTTTTCTTCAATACTTCAAAGATTTCCTCTGGAAAAGGTTAATTTTAGTTTTATAAAGTTTTTATTTCAGAGCTTAATAAAAGTAATGAATTTTGGCTCGGCACCTGTGGCTCAAGCAGCTAAGGCGCCAGCCATGTACACCTAAGGTGGTGGGTTCGAATCCCCAGCCCAGGCCCGCCAAACAACAATGATGGCTGCAACCAAAAAATGGCCAGGTGTTGTGGCGGGCGCCTGTAGTCCCAGCTACTTGGGAGGCAGAGGCAGGAGATTCGCTTGAGCCCAGGAGTTGGAGGTTGCTGTGAGCTGTGAAGCCATGGCACTCTACCCAGGGGGATAGCTTGAGGCTCCGTCTCAAAAAAAAAAAAAAGTAATGAATTTTACCAAATGTATCAATAAATAAAAACTTTAAAATAGAATCATGTTAATCATGTTTAAAAGGTTTTTTTAAAAAAGAACATTTGGACTGGGTGCCTGTATCTCAGTGGTTAAGATGCCCCTCTGGGGCTAGTAGGTTTGAACCTGGCCCAGGGCCTGCTAAAACAACAATAACAACAACAACAACAATAACAACAAAAAGTAGCTAGGTGTTGTGGTGGGTGCCTGTAGTTCCAGCTACTAGGAAGGCTGAGGCAAGATAATTGCTCGAGCACAAGAATTTGAGGTTTCTGTGAGCTCTGATGCCACAGCATTCTACCAAGGGTGACAAAGTAAAACTCTGTCTCAGTAAAAAAAAATAAATAAAAAGAGCATTTGATTGTAATTGAAAGAAATACAGAAAATACAGAGAAGTATAAAAAGTTTGAATCTCTTCTATTAATGATGTGTACTTTTCTTCTATGCATATACTCTTTATATAACTGACATATAGATGCTGTTTAAACTTGTCATTCTCTCTGTATAATTTCCCAAAGATATGAACTTTTTTTCTTTGAAACAGAGTCTCACTCTCTTGCAGGGGCTAGAGTGCCATGGCCTCAGCCTGGCTCACGGCAACCTCAGACTCCTCAGCTGAAGCCATCTGCTTGCTTCAGCCTCCAAAGTAGCTGGGACTATAGGTGCCTTCCATCACATCTGGCTAGTTTTTCTATTTTTAGTAGAGACAGAGGTCTTGCTCTTGCTCAAGATGGTCTTGAACTCCTGATTTCAATGGATCTTCCCGCCTCAGCCTCCTAGAGTGCTAGGATTACAGCTGTGAGTCACCTTGCCTAGCCCAAGCAAAACAAATTTAAAGCTGCTATTTATAATATCTTCAAACAGGATGTACCTGGGATATGAGTTTTTATACAGAAAATCATACAACCTTATTGAAAGATAAGGTCTAAATGAAGGGATATGCCTCGTTCATAGATGGCTTAATATTGTAAGATGTCCTTTCTCCCCCTCCCCCCCACTTTTTTTTTTTTTTGTTTTTTGAGACAGTCTCATCCTTTTGCTCAGGCCAGAGTGCCATGGTGTCACCTTAGGTCACAGCAACTTCAAAATCCTGGGTTCAGGGGCAGGTGGCTCACTCCTGTAAGCCTAGCACTTTGGGAGGCCAAGGGAGGTAGATTGCTTGAGCTCCTGAGTTCATGACCAGCCTGAGCAAGAGTGAGAGTGAGACCCCATTTCTAATAATAGCCAGACATTGTGTTGGTTGCCTGTAGTCCCAGCTACTTGAGATAATCACTTGAGCTCCAAAGTTTGAGGTTGCTGTGGGCTTTGATGCTACAGCACTCTACTGAGGATGACAAAGTGAAACTCTGCCTCAAAAAAAAAAAATTCCTGAGTTCAAGGAATGGTTCCACCTTGGCCTCCCAGAGTGCTAAGATTATAGGTATGAGCCACCATGCCCAGCCCTTTATTCCTATATTGATTATAAATTATAAGTAGTCCTACTCAAAACTCCAGCAGGTTTTGTTGTTCTTAGACATGCCAAGCTAATTCTAAAATTAGCATTTAGAAATTCAAAGGTCCATGAATAGATAAGGCATTTTTTCCCCCTGTTTTTGAGATCGGGTCTTGTTGGCAGGCTAGGCTTGAACTCCTGGCCTTAAGCAGTCATTTCACCTCAGCTTCTCCTGACAGGACAAGGTGGTGGGAACTTGCTTTCTTTTTTTTTTTTTTCTTTTTTTTGAGACGGAGCCTCCAGCTATCCCCCTGGGTAGAGTGCCATGGCATCACAGCTCACAGCAACCTCCAACTCCTGGGCTCAAGCAAGTCTCCTGCCTCAGCCTCCCAAGTACCTGGAACTACAGGCACCTGCCACAATGCCTGGCCATTTTTTTTGGTTGCAGCCATCATTGTTGTTTGGCGGGCTCGGGCTGGGGATTCGAACCCGCCACCTTAGGTGTATGTGGCTGGCGCCTTAGCCGCTTGAGTCACAGGCGCCGCGCCGGAACTTGCTTTCCTAGATAAGACTTACTATAAAGCTATACTAGTTAAGTACAGAGATAAACATAAGATTGTGATATAAAATTCATAACAGTTTTTTTTTTTGTTATAGTGATAGTTATCCTTATGGAAAAAGAAATAAAATTGAACCCTTACTTGATACCACACGCAAAAATCAAAGCCAGGTTGGTTAAAGAATAAAATGTGAAAAGTGAAAACTTCACATCCTCTGTTTAGAAGATAACGTAGAATATCCTTATGATCTCAGAGTACAGAAGAATTTCTTAAACATAAAGACACAAAAAGCATAAGCAATAGAAAATATAAAGTTAAGGCTGTGTTTACAAGAAGACACTGAATTTGTCTGACAGAAGAATATTTTAAATAAAATAAACTCTGGCTTGGTGCCTGTGGCTCAAGCAGCTAAGGCGCCAGCCACGTACACCTAAGGTGGCGGATTTGAATCCCCAGCCCGGGCCCGCCAAACAGCAATGATGGCTGCAACCAAAAAATGGCCAGGCGTTGGGTGGGCGCCTGTAGTCCCAGCTACTTGGGAGGCTGAGGCAGGAGTCTCGCTTGAGCCCAGGAGTTGGAGGTTGCTGTGAGCGTGATGCCATGGCACTCTATCCAGGGGGATAGCTTGAGGCTCCGTCTCAAAAAAATAAAATAAAATAAACTCTGAAGAGATAATACTAGAGAAGTTGCAAGGTCTTTTGCCTGTTTATCCTTTAGAAGTTGAGCGAGGGAAGAGGAAAAGGAAAAGAGGATGAGAAGGAGGGAGAGAGGTAAAAAGAGAGAGAGAAGATGAGAAAGAGATTGAGATTACTTTGGATTTTTGTGGTTAGATAACACTTTATGTGGACAGCCAGTTTGAGCAAGGTCTTTGAGCAGGAAAGAGTAGATTACATGTAC
Source organism: Otolemur garnettii (assembly GCF_000181295.1). Lineage (NCBI taxonomy): Eukaryota > Metazoa > Chordata > Mammalia > Primates > Galagidae > Otolemur > Otolemur garnettii. The sequence goes on from NW_003852396.1 coordinate 47,064,741, forward strand.
AGAAGGGAGAAGAACTTCCTACTATAGAATTTTTACTTGATGTTTTATTAATCTCTTAGATTAGCATGTAACATGTCAGCCTAAAACATGCCACAGTTCTAGGTTTTTCTTTCTAATTAAATCTCAGCTGGGGGGCTGCGCCTGTGGCTCATTGGGTAGGACACCAGCCCCATACTTGCCGAGGGTGGCAGGTTCAAACCCGGCCCCAGCCAAACTGCAGCAAAAAAATAGCCAGG
>NW_003852396.1:47065846-47070274 GCF_000181295.1 Otolemur garnettii
TTTTTTTTTGGCTGGGGGTGGGTTTGAACCCGTCACCTCTGGCATATGGGGCTAGTGCCCTACTCCTTTGAGCTACAGGTGCTGCCTTAAGTGCTTTTCTTTTTCTTTCTTTTTTTTTGGCAGGGGCTGGGTTTGAACCTGCTACCTCTGGCATATGGTGCTGGCACCCTACCCTTTTGAGCCACAGGCGCTGCCCAAGTGTTTTTCTTTTTTAGAGACAGAGTCTCACTTTAGTGCCCTTGGTAGAGTGCTTTGGTGTCACAGCTCACAGCAACCTCCAATTCCTGGGCTTAGGCGATTCTCTTGCCTCAGCCTCCCAAGTAGCTGGGACTACAGGCACCCACCACAACGTCTGGCTTTTTTTTGTTGCAGTTTGGCTGGGGCTGGGTTTGAACCTGCCACCCTCGGTATATGGGGCCAGTGCCCCACTCACTGAGCCACAAGTGCCGTACGTGTTTTTCTTTTTAGGAGGCTGTGTGAAAATGGACAATTCTCACTGATATGGCTCCCTTTGGGTTTTACATGGTAATATTACTGCCTGGAAAGTCTCTGCATCTGCAAATGCCACAAATGAAGGCATATGAGTACTTAATATCAAGAACATAACAGACTTTTAAAGAGTTAAGGCACAGTGGCTATGGCAACCTTGATCCAAATAATTAGTTTTGTTTCCTTTTTAGATTATAGAGTGTCTGCAAATTCCAAAATAGTTATTATCACAGCAGGTGTAAGGCAGCAGGAGGGAGAGAGTCGCCTTGCCCTGGTCCAACGTAATGTGGATATCATGAAAACAATCATTCCTACCATAGTTCGTTATAGTCCTGACTGTAAAATGCTTGTTGTTTCAAATCCAGGTGAGTCTTTTCGCTTTCCTATTGTTGTGTAATGCTGGCTTTTCCTACCATTCTTTTTTTTTTTGTAGAGACAATCTCACTTTATCGCCCTAGTTAGAGTGCCATGGCATCACACAGCCCATAGCAACCTCCAACTCCTGGGCTTAGGCAATTGTCTTGCCTTATCCTCTCAAGTAGCTGGAACTACAGGCACCTGCCACAACACTTGGCTATTTTTTTGTTGCAGTTTGGCCGGGGCTGGGTTTGAACCTGCCACCCTTGGTATATGGGGCTGGCGCCCTACCCACTGAGCCACAGGCACGGCCCCCATACCATTCTTTTTTTTTTTTTTTTTTAAAACCCAACTCCATTGAAATAATATTTATTCACAGTAAACTGCATTTATTTTTATTTTATTCATTTATTATTTTAGTTGTAGTTGTCATTGTTGTTTAGCTGGCCCAGGGCGGGTTCCAACCTGCCTGCCTCAGTGTATGTGGCCAATGCCCTAACCACTGAGCATGGGCGCTGAGCCTAAACTGCAGTTATATAAAATATACAATGCAATGAGTTTGGGTATATGTAATCACTGTTTTTTTTTGCAGTTTTTGGCCAGGGCTGGGTTTGAACTCACCACCTCTGGCATATGGGGCCAGCGCACTACTCCTTTGAACCACAGGTGCCACCCAATCACTTTTTTTTTTTGAGGGAGATTCTCACTTTGTCGCCCCAGGTAGAGTGCTATGGCATCATAGCTCACAGCAACCTCAGATTCTTGGGCTCAAGCCATTCTCTTAACTCAGCCTCCCGAGTAGCTGGGACTAGAGGCACCAGCCACAATGCTTGGCTATTTTATTTTTAGAGATGGGGTCTTATTGTAGCTCAGGCTGATCTTGAACTTGTGAGCTCAGGCAGTCCATCTGTCTCGGCCTCCCAGAGTGCTGGGATTACAGGCATCAGTCACTGCGCTCCATCTGTAGTCACTCTTGAAACCACCATCATAATCAAGATACAAAATGTTGATATTATTTCCGAAAGTTTCTTTGTGCCCCTTTGCAGTTCAACCCTCATTTCACCTCTAGTCTCATTTTGGGGGGATTTTATTTTATTTTATTATTTATTTAATCTTTTTTTGAGACAGAGTCTCACCCTGTTGACCAGGCTAGAGTGCTGTAATGTCATAGCTCATGGCAACCTCAAACTCTTGGACTCAAGTGATCCTCTTGCTTCAGCCTCCCTGAGTAGTTGGGACTACAGGCATGAACCCAGCTAGTTTTTCTATTTTTAGTAGGGACAAGGTCTCGTTCTTCCTCAGGCAGGTCTTGAACACCTGAGCTCAAGCAACTCCCCTGCCTTGGCCTCCCAGAGTGTTAGGATTACAGGTGTGACCACTGTGGCCAGGATTTTATATAAATGGAATTATGCTGAATATAATCTTTTCTGCCTGCATTCTTTCAACCAGTATAACTATTTTCGGATTTATCCTTATTGTTGGGTATATCATGACATTCCTTTTATTGCCAGAGAATACTCTTTTGTTTGTACATTTAAAATACTCCTTTGTTTATCTGTTCACCTGTTGATATTTATTTACATTATTTCCAGTTTGGGGCAATTATGAATAAAACAAACATGAACACTTGTGTGTAAATATTTGTGTGGTGGTATGTCTTTATTTCTTCTGGTTAATTACCTGGGAGTAACATAAGTGGGTTATAAGCTTTATTTTTCTTGAATTGTTATTTTTTAGAGATAAGGTCCCACTCTGTCACCCAGGTTGGAGTGCAGTGGTGCCATCATACCTCACTGTATAGTTCAGAGTGGGCTCAGGTGATCCTTTTGCCTCAGCTTTCCAAGTAGCCCCCCTTAGCACCTCGCACTGACATTGATTCATCAGATATTTTCTACTTCCTGCCAGAAGGAAGGAAGCTCAAGTGTATTTAGGGCATACTGTATGCCAGGCACCGTGCCAAATACTTTATATATATTAAGTCATTGAGTTCTCATAGTAACCCTGTGTGGGGTGGGGAGTGAGTCTCCCACATTACAGAAGAAAGGAAGGCTCAGATAAATCAGGAAACTTTCCCAAGATCACATGAGTACTAGTGGAGTCAGGATTCAAACCTCAATCTGTCTAATTCCTTAGCCCAGTGAGGACCTGGAGGCTGCTGAGCAAGAGAGGACATTGAGAGATGGAAATGACCTTAGGGGCCAGGTCACAAAGCCAGTTGTTTTGTTAAGAGCCAGCTCTGCATACCTCCCTTTCCTCTTCCCTATAAAAATAACCCGTGAGAGCTGGATGTGGTGGCTCATGCCTGTTATCCCAGCACTTTGAAAACAGGCCAAGGTGGGTGGATTGCTTGAGCTCACAAGTTCAAGACCCACCTGAGGTAGAGCAAGACCACCATCTCTTAAAAAAAATATAGCCAGGGGTTGTGGCAGGCATCTGTGGTCCCAGCTATTCCGGAGGCTGAGGAATCACTCGAGCCCAAGAGTTAGAGGTTGCTGTGAGCTATGGCACCAGGATACTCTACCGGGGGGCTACAAAGTGAGACTCTTTTTCAAAAATATAAATAGCCCCTGGGAACTCCTTGGAAGGTAGCAGAACACAAATAAGGGCAAGGGACAAGGGGAGGGTGGTTAGGAATAATGGAATGTCAGGGAGAGGAAGCTATCTAACAGGGTCTTTGTGATTCCAGAAAGACTGTACAAAAATTCTGGACAGTGAACAGAGTAAAAATAGAAATGCAGTGGCAAAAAATCAGCCATAAATGTATGGGTTTATTTCTAGATTCTCAATTCAATTTCATTGCTTGACATACCTATCCTATGCCATTAGCATGCTGTTTTGATTACTTTAGCTCTGGAAATCAGGAAATGTGAGTCCTCCAAATTTGTTATTCTTTTTCAAGATTATTTTGGCTGTTCGGAGCCCATAATGATTCCATATGAATTTTAAGATCAGCCTTTTGATTTCTGCAAAAAGAATAAAAAAAGGCTGGGTACAGTGGCTCATGCCTGTAATCCTAGCACTTTGTGAAGCCAAAGAGGGTTCATTGCTTGAGCTCAGGAGTTTGAGACCAGCCTGAGCAAGAGTGAGACCCAGTTTCTACTAAAAGTAAAATAATTACCTGGGCCTTGTGGGGAGTACCTATAGTCCCAGCTACTGGAGAAGCTGAGGCAAAAGGATTGCTCAAGCCCAAGAGTTTGAGGTTGGAGCTATGAGGGCACAGAAAATTTACGCAGGGCAACAGAGTGAGATTCTGCCTTGAAAAAAAAAAAGCTATTTGAATTTTGATAGAGATTGAATTGAATCTATAAATCACTTTGGGAAGTATTGCCATCTTAAAAATAGTCAGTTTTCCAGTCCATGAGCATGGTATGCCTTTCCATTTATTTAGGAGAGGTTGTCTTTAAATTTTTTTAGCAAAGTTTTATAGTTTTCAGTGTACAAGTCTGGTACCTCCTTGATTAATTTTATTCCTGAAAAGAAAGAAAATAATTCAATTCATAGTAGATAAAAAAGTATTCATTTTATCTACTATGAATTGAATTATTTTCTTTTTTTTTTTTTTTTGAGACAGAGCCTCAAGCT
>NW_003852396.1:47070382-47072245 GCF_000181295.1 Otolemur garnettii
CCCGCCACAACGCCTGGCCATTTTTTGTTTGCAGCCATCATTGTTGTTTGGCGGGCCCAGGCTGGAAATTCGAACCCACCACCTTAGGTGTATGTGGCTGGTGCCTTAGCCGCTTGAGCCACAGGCGCCAAGCCGAATTATTTTCTTATCTCTTCCCCTCACATACACATTTTTGTTTGTGACATCCTGTCACCCAAGCTGGAGTACCGTGGCATGACTGTAGTTCACTGCAGCTCTCAGCTCCTGGGCTCAGGCAATCCTCCTGCCTTAGCCTCCTGAGTAGTTAGGACTATAGGCACACATCATCATACCTAGCTAATAATTTTTTTTTTTTTTTTTGTAAAAACAAGGTCATATATTGCTCAGGTAGGTCTCAGACTCCTGTCCTCAAGCTTCCCTCCCACATCAGTTTCCCAGACTACTAGGATCATAGGAATGAGCTACTGTTCCTGGTCTTATTTCCATTTTTGGATTGTTTATTGCTAGTGTATAGAAATACAACTTAGCTGGGCATTGTGGCAGGCACCTGTAGTCCCAACTACTTGGGAGGCTGGGGCAAGGGAATTGCTTAAGACCAAAGAGTTTGGGTAGTGCCTGTGGCTCAGTGAATAGGGCACTGGCCCCATATACCGAGGGTGGTGGGTTCAAATCCAGCCCTGGCCAAAGTGCAACAAAAAATAGCCAGGTGGTGTGGCGGTCGTCTTTGGTCCTAGCTACTCAGAAGGCTGAGGCAAGAGAATCACCCTAAGCCTAAGAGCTGGAGGTTACTGTGAGCTGTAATGCCATGGCACTCTACTGAGGGCAACAAAGTGAGACTCTGTCTCTTAAAAAAAAATACCGAAGAGTTTGAAGTTGCCGTGAGCTATGATACCGTGGCACTCTACACAGGGTGACATAGTGAGTCTCTGTCTTAAAAAAAAAAAAAAAAGAAATATAACTGATTTTGATTTTTTTGTGTTGATTTTATATCCTGAAATTTTACTGAAATAGCTAATTAGCCTTAGTAGCTTTTGTGTGTTTGTGGATTTGTGAGTTATATATATATAAGATCATGCCATCTATAAATAGAGATGATTTTACTTCTTTACAGCCTTTTTTTTGTTTGTTTTTGAGATAAAGTCTCAGTATGTCACCCTTAGTAGAGTGCTGTTCCATCACAGCTCACAGCAACCTCAAACTCTTGGGCTTAAGTGATTCTCTTGCTTTGGCCTCCAGAGTAGCTGGGACTACATGCGCCCACCACAACACCTGGCTATTTTTTGTTGCAGTTGTTTAACTGGCCTGGGCTGGGTTTGAACGTGCCACCTTCGGTGTATGTGGCTGGCATCATAACCACTGTGCTATGGGTGCAGAGCCAGTATCGAGACTGTTAATTAAATTAATTTCATTCATTTATTTATTTGCCTAATTGCTCTGGTTGGAACTTTTAGCACAATGTTAAAAGTAGACATCCTGGGCACCATAGTTCAGTGGTTAGGGTGCTGGCCACATGCTCCTGGACTGGTGGATTTGAACCTGGGTCTGCTAAACAAACAAACAAAATAGCTGGCCCTCATAAGCAGGCGCCTGTAGTCTCAGCTACTAGGGAGGCAGAGACAAGAGAGTCTCTTGAGCCCAAGAGTTGGAGGTTGCTGTGAGCTATGATGCCACAGTACTCTCTATCAAGAGTGACAAAGTGAGACTGCGTCAAAAAAAAAAAAAAGCAGACATCCTTGTCTTATTTCTGATCTTAGGTGAGGGGTCTTCATAAAAGTCTTTTATCAAGTTCAAGAATTTTTTTTTTGAGACGGAGCCTCAAGCTATCCCCCTGGGTAGAGTGCCATGGCATCACGTTCACAGCAACCTCCAACTCCTGGGCTCAAG
>NW_003852396.1:47073515-47080702 GCF_000181295.1 Otolemur garnettii
CTCAAGCGAGTCTCCTGCCTCAGCCTCCCAAGTAGCTGGGACTACAGGCGCCCACCACAGCACCTGGCCATTTTTTGGTTGCAGCCATCATTGTTGTTTAGCAGGCCTGGGCTGGGGATTTGAACCCGCCACCTTAGGTGTATGTGGCTGGCGCCTTAGCCGCTTGAGCCATAGGTGCCAAGCCTTGAGACAGAGTCTTACTGTGTCACCCTTGGTAGATGGCATGTCTGTGGTATCACAGCTCACAGCAACCTCAAACTCTTGGGCTTAAACTATTCTCTTGCCTCAGACTCCCAAGTAGCTGGGGCTACAGGTGCCAGCAATGCCCAGCTATTTTTTTTGTTGTTGCAGTTATTTAGCTGTTGTTTTAGCTGGCCGAGGCCGGGTTTGAACCTGTCACCCTTGGTGTTTGTGGCTGGCACCGTAACCACTGTGCTACGGGTGCTGAGCCTTGTTTTGTCTTTCAACAGCTATGTGTTATATTGTGGATTTCTTTGACTTTACCCTATTTGAGGTTTGTTGATCTATTTGGGTGTACAGAATAATGGTTTCACCCAAATTGGGAAGTTTTGGGGCAGTGTCTGTAACTCAGTGGGTAGGGCACTGGCCACTGGCCCCATTCACCCAGGCTTGTGTGCCTGGGCCAGCTAAACAATGATGACAACCGCAACAAAAATATAGCCAGGCATTGTGGCAGTCCCAGCCACTTGGGAGACTCAGGCAAGAGAATTGCTTAAGCCCAAGAGTTTGAGGTTGCTGTGAGCTGTGATGCCACATCACGCTATCGAGGGCAACGTAGTGAGACTCTGTCTCAAAAGAAGAAAACCAAATTGGGAAGTTTTTGGCCAATACTTCTTCCAGTTTCTTTCTTCTCTTCCTCTCACTCCTATTATGTGTATAGTAGTATTCTTGCTTGTGTCCTAGAAGTCTTATAGGCTCTGTTCATTTTTCTTCATTTTTTAAAATAGAAGTGAAATCCATATAAGATACAATTAATGATTTTACAGTGTACTATTCTGTGTATATAGTGTGTTCACAATATTGTTCAACCTCAGCTCTTCATTCTTTTTTCTTTCTGAACCTCAAATTGGAAATTTTCAATTTACTTATCTTTAAGTCACTGATTCTGTCTTCTGCCTTCTGAATCTGCTATTGAGCCCTTCTAGTGACTTTTTAATTTCAGTTATTGTACTTTTCAACTTCAGAATTTCTTTTTTTTTTGAGACAGAGCCTCAAGTTGTCACCCTGAGTAGAGTGCTATGTCATCACAGCTCACAGCAACCTCTAACTCCTGGGCTCAAGCTAGTCTCCTGCCTCTGCCTCCCAAGTCGCTGGGACTACAGGCACCTGCCACAATGCCTGGCTATTTTTTGGTTACAGCCATGATTGTTGTTTGGTGGGCCTGGGCTGGATTCACCCGCCTGGATTCATACACCCACCAGCTCAGGTGTATGTGGCTAGTGCCTTTGCCACTTGACCCGCAGGCTCCAAGCTTCAACTTCAGAATTTCTATTTGTTTCCTTTACTTTTTATAATTTATTTACAAAATATATTTATTTATTGATATTCTCTATTTGGTGAGACATCATTCTCATATTTACTTTAGTTCTTTAGACATGGTTTTCTTTATTTCTTTAAATATATTAAAATACTTGATTTAAATTATTTAGCTAGTAAGTCTTTGTTTAATGTCTGGGTTTTCTCAGGGACAGTTTGTATTAATCGTTCCTTTTGTTCTATATATGGCCATGTTCATTTATTTCTTTGCATGCCTCATAATTTGGGGGATATTTGGAAAATTATAATATAAAAATTCTGTAAACCAGACCTATGCACACATCCCCCTGTTTGTTATTATTTCTTCTTATTGTTTGTTTCATGGCTTTTATGAATTAATAATTCTACAAAGTCTGTATTATTTATTATACGTGGTTACAGAAATCTATGTTCCATTTGCTTATTGACTGGCTAATGATTGGACAGAACTTTCCTTAAATACCTGTCACCAAAAAGTATCTTCTAACCTTTGTTGGAGACCTGCTTGTATTTATATTAGGTCATGCCTTTAACATTCAGCTGGACAGTTTAAAACTGTGTTTTAGCCTTCCCTTCCTGCTTGAACAGAGCCTTAAGGTCAGACAGAGCAAAAGATTACAGTGGTCTTCTGATGTTTTTCCTGAGCATGAAGAAGCCTGCACATAATGCTGGGTGTGTCCATACGTAGGAGATGCTGACAGCTTAGACGAGGATGTGGTGATGGAAAGAAGCTATCTAGAAGTTAGAGTCAACTGACTATTAGATATACAGATAGGCACATAACATATCAAAAGAGGATTTCTTTTATTTTAAAGTCAGTAATGAATAATTTAATAGTTTAAAAACTTTTGTAAGCAATTATCCATATTTCTTTGTTGATATACTTCACTTTGAACTCTTCATAAATCTGTATTTGATTGTAAGGCAATTAATTATCTATCCAGAAAAGCAATTTAACGAAAGAAGTTACTCTGAATCTTTTTCTAACATAAAATTATTTTTCCTAGTGGACCTTTTGACATACGTAGTGTGGAAGTTAAGTGGTTTACCTGCGACTAGTGTAATTGGAACTGGTTGTAATCTAGATTCTGCCCGTTTCCGTTACCTAATTGGAGAAAAGTTGGGTGTTCATCCTACAAGCTGCCATGGTTGGATTGTTGGAGAACATGGTGATTCTAGTGGTAAATATAAACCTATTATCATATGTAACTACCCATCTTGTCCCTAATAATACTTATTTAAATTCTTTTTTTCTGATATTAACATAGTCATATAACTTTGATCATATTAGTATTTTGCTCATATATATTTTTCTGTTCCTTTATTTTCAATCTTTTACATCATTGATATAGCAGCCTCTCATAAGATATTCCATAAAACAGGTAGCTATTTAAAAAGTCATTCTGGGGTGGCGCCTGTAGCTCAGTGAGTAGAGCACTGGCCCCATATATTGTGGGTGGCGGGTTCAAACCTGGTCCTGGCCAAACTACAACGACAAATAACAAAAAAAAGTCATTCTGAGTGTTTCTCTTATCTAAAGTACTTTTTTATTTATGATTTTTAATAGCTTTATTAAGATATGATTTACATGCCCTAAAATTCAACCATGTATTATTGACTGCTTTTTAATATATTCACAGTTGTAGAACCACAGTCTAATTATAGAATATTTTTCATCAACTCTAAATGAAACCCCCATTCCTCTACCTCCCCTAGCCCTAGGCAACCACTAATCTACTTTCTGACTCTATAGATTTGCTTCTGCTAAAATTTTCATATAAACAAAATTATATAATGTGATTTTACCTATTAAGACCATACCAACCTCTTTCTTTTCTGTATTTGAGTACTTAAACTCTGCTATGTAGTTAGAACTTCATACTTTTTTTTTTTTTTTTGCAGTTGTCATTGCTGTTTTAGCTGGCCGGGGCTGGGTTCGAACCTGCCACTCTCGGGATATGGGGATGGTGCCTTACCCACTGAGCCATAGGCACCACCCAGAACTTTATACTTCTTACAATGTTCCTTAATTATGTCATATGTGTAAATCTTCTTTCCATAATGGTAGTAAACCCACTGAGAATAAAAACCATTTATTCATTGTTAAATCATTCATTTATTTAAAATGTTTTATGTGTACTTTTCTTTATATTTCAAGAGCCATGGTATAGTAAATACTTGATTTGGAAAAATACTTTTTTGATGAGTGCCTTAATTTGACCCTATTGGCTTGTGTTATTATCCTAATGCAGCTCTTCTTTTTGAAGGTCCTTAAAAATAATTTTCCCATGGTTCGGTACCCGTGGCTCAAGTGGCTAAGGCACCAGCCACATACACCTAAGGTGGTGGGTTCAAATCCAGCCTGGGCCTGCCAAACAACAGTGATGGCTGCAACCAAAAAAATAGCTAGGCGTTGTGGCAGGCACCTGTGGTCCCAGCTACTTGGGAGGCTGAGGCAGGAGACTTGCTTGAGCCCAGGAGTAGGAAGTTGCTGTGAGCTGTGATGTCACAGCACTCTATCCAGGGGGGACAGCTTGAGGCTCTGTCTCAAAAAAAATTTTTTTTTCCTCAGGTATATTTTAACTTCTCACATTTAATATTCTATGATTTTACTTTTAGAAAAATATTCTGATTAGCATTAATTTGAACATATTTAGCATTCTATTTAGCATTATTTTTCTTTGTTTCTCTTTTCCTGGTTTCTGTTATATCTTCTTTAATTTCCTCTACTACTTGAGATTATACTTTTCTTGTAAATGGTTATCTATAAAGTTTTAATATTCATACTTGATCTCAAGATTATTAGTGTATTTACTCTTCTTTGGAATAATATAAATACTTTAGAATGATTTACGTTTGATCACCCTCTTTCTGTTTATATGTAATTATTAAGTCATTTTTGGGATCTGTCCTATTTTTATCACCCCCAAGTAATGATAATTGTTATTGTATGAATAGTCCATACTTGTTTTGATTTATATACATGTTTGCCAGTTTTATCTTTATTGCCTATCTTTATTTTCTACATCTCACTCCTTTCCCCACATTCAATTTGTTTCTTTCCTTCTTTCTTTTTCCTTTCCTTCCTTTTCCTTTCCCTTTCCTTTCCCCTTCCCTCCCTCCCCTCCCCTTCCCTTCCCTTTCCTTTTGACAGAGTTTCACTTTGTCACCCTCGGTAGAGTGCCATGGTGTCACAGCTCACAGCAACCTCCAGCTCTTGGGCTTAGGCAATTCTCTTGCCTTAGCCTCCCAAGTAGCTGGGACTGTAGACACCCACCACAATGCCTGGCTATTTTTTTGTTGCAGTTTGGCTGGGGCCAGGTTCGAACCCACCACCCTTGGTATATGGGGGCTGGTGCCCTACTCACTGAGCCACAGGTGCCTCCCACATTCAGTTTCTTTCTTTCTGAACTATATCTTTTTTTTTTTTTTTTATTGAATGGTAACTATGTACATTAATGTACTTCTGGGGTACAGTGTGGGGTTTTCACACACAATCCGAAACACTTCCATCAAACTGGTTAACATAGCCTTCATGTCATTTTCTTTTTTTTTTTTTTTTTTTTGGAGACGGAGCCTCAAGCTGTCCCCCTGGGTAGAGTGCCGTGGCATCACAGCTCACAGCAACCTCCAACTCCTGGGCTCAAGCGAGTCTCCTGCCTCAGCCTCCCAAGTAGCTGGGACCACAGGCACCCGCCACAATGCCCGGCCATTTTTTGGTTGCAGCCATCATTGTTGTTTGGCGGGCCCGGGCTGGGGATTCGAACCCGCCACCTCAGGTGTATGTGGCTGGCGCCCTAGCCGCTTGAGCCACAGGCGCCGAGCCATGTCATTTTCTTAGTTATTGTTTTAAAACGTTCACATTCTACTCTTAGAAAGGTTCACTTGTACCCTTGTAAGATAAACCTCAGAAGTGATCCCTCCAATCCCCCTCCCTCCACCCACTCCCCGCTCCCCTCTGAACTATATCTTGTCAGTATTATTTATATGAATGTGTTTTAGTCTCACCTCATTATGGAACAACAGTTTAACTGGATGTGTGATTTACAGTTTATACGCGTGCACACACACACACACACACACACACACTTTTTAATAGGGTCTTACCAATTAACTCAGACTGGTCTTAAACTCCTGAGCTCAAGCAGTCCTTCCACTTCAGCCTCCCTAGTAGCTGGGGCTATAGGCACATGCCATTGCACACAGCTAATATTTTATCTTTCTTATCCTTTTCTTTGTGCCTTTTGTCTGTTGCTTAAAAATGCCTCCTATACGTGTACTACACAATTATAAATAAATTCTACCTATTTTCTAACACCCCACACTTTTATTTCTTAACATTTCTCCCTTTTATGCATTTGAAACTTATTTTTATGTTAGTTTATGGTAGTAAACTAACATTAAAAAAACAAAACACTGATGGGCAGCACCTGTGGCTAAAAAGAGTATATGTCCCGGCCCCATATACCGGAGGTGGTGGGTTCAAACTCAGCCCCGGTTAAAAACTGAAAATAAAAAAAAAAAAACCAACAAAAAACAAAACATTGATCTCAAACTACTGATGCAATATTGGGAAGAAGAGTTCATTCTGAGATATGTTTTTCTAGTGCCCATATGGAGTGGGGTGAATGTTGCTGGTGTTTCTCTGAAGACTCTGGATCCTAAATTAGGAACTGATTCAGATAAGGAACAGTGGAAAAATATCCATAAACAAGTTGTTTCAAGGTAATAGTACCCATTCAACTTCTTAATGCTTTAATAATCAGTCTTTTTTTTTTTCTTTCAGTAGATACAAGGTCTTGCTTTGTTGCTAAAGTTTAGTGGCACAGTCTGAGCTCACTGTAACCTTGAACTCCTGGGCTCAAATGATCCTCCCATCTCAGCCTCCTAAGTGGCTAGGATTATAGGCCCATGCCACCATCCCCTGCTAATTTATTTTATTTTTATATTTTTTTGAGACACAGTCTCACTCTGTCACACTGGGTAGAGTGCCCTGGAATCATGTTCACAGTAGCCTCAAACTCTTGGGCTCAATGATGCTCTTACCTCAGCCTCCTGAGTAGCTGGAACTATAGGCGCCCACTATCACACCCTGCTAACTTTTCTATTTTTTTAGTAGAGACTGGGTCTTGCTCTTGCTTAGGCTGGTCTCAAACTCCTGAGCCAAGTGATCTACCTGCTTCAGCCTCAGAGAGTGCTAGGATTACAGGTGTGAACCACTGCGCCCATCCTAAAAGCACAATTTAAAAAAAGTACAAGGCAACAAATAGTGGTCTGAATTTCAAAATGTCAAACCAGCAGAGCATGATAGATTTTAATCTGGGACTAAGTTTGTTGAGTATGGTGAAAAAAAACACAGTATGGGTCTCAGTATTTTCTTTAGGAAGTATTGCAAATGCTTGGTTGTAGCTCCTAGGTCCTGTCACTGCATGGGCACACTCAGTTGAAAAGGATGAAACTGACTTCTGGGGCAGGCTACCCTGACACAGGAAAGCTGCTGTCTTTGTTTCTTGAAGTTTTTAATACAGTTCTTTCACATAATCCTCAGGGTCTGCATGCTTACTCCCAGTCTTGATGCAATGCATGAATCAAAGGTTTCATAATATCCAGTGTTGATAACCTAGTTCTATTATGGTTAATAGTCTTCACTT
>NW_003852396.1:47082692-47095201 GCF_000181295.1 Otolemur garnettii
ATGCCTAGCAAACAAAATATATGTTAATATTACAGTATCATTTCCTATCCTTTGGGTTTTTTTTTTTTTTTTTTTGAGACAGGGCCTCAAGCTGTCACCCTGGGTAGAGTGCCGTGGCATCACAGCTCACAGCACCCTCCAACTCCTGGGCTTAAGTGATTCTCTTGTCTCAGCCTCCCAAGTAGCTGGGACTAGAGGCGCCCACCACAACGCCTGCCTATTTTTTTTTTTTGGTTGTAGCCATCATTGTTGTTTGGTGGGCTCAGGCTGGATTTTAACCCGCCAGCTCAGATATATGTGCCTTAGCCACTTAAGCCACAGGTGCCGAGCCTGGCTTTTTCTTTTATTTTTTTTCTTTTTGAGACAGAGTCTCACTTTGTCACCCTTAGTAGAGTGTTGTAGTGTCATAGCTCACAGCAACCTTAAACTCTTGAGTTCAAGTGATTCACTTGCCTCAGTCTCCCAAGTAGCTGGGATTACAGGCACCCACCACACCACCTTACTATTTTTATTTTTATTTATTTTGAGACAGAGTCTCATTATGTCACCCTTGGTAGAGTGCTGTGGCATCACAGCTTACAGCAACCTTGAACTCTTGGGCTTAAGTGATTCTCTTACCTCAGCCTCCCAGGAGCTGGGACTACAGGTGCCTTCCATAACCACAAAATGTTTTTTTGTTATTGTTGTTTAGCAGGCCTGGGCTAGGTTTGAACCCACCAGCCAGTGCATGTGGCCGGTACCTTAACCACTGAGTTACAGGTGCTGAGCCAGCCTTGCTATTTTTAGAGATGGGGGTCTCACTCTTGGTCAGGCTGGTGTCAAACCCGTGAGCTCAGGTAATCTACCTGCCTCAGCCTTCTAGAGTGCTAGGATTACGGGCATCAGCCACTGTGCCTGGCACATTTCCTGTCCTTTTCAACAAAAATATACTTTACCCTATACACTTTCAGTTATAGGGGCCATTTGAATCATTCCTTAGTACATTCAGGGATTCAACTGATCTGGAGACAAAACCATATCCCAACCACTAAGGAAACTATTTTGACCAATACTAGTTTCCATGTGTCTTAAAGCATTCAGTTTAAAATGGCTGGTTAAAGTACTAGCCTTAAAAATATTTATTCTATCTGTGCCCTTTACCCTGTCTTTTGCATTAGTAGTTTTATTTTCATCAGGATAGTTAGCAACTAAAGGATTATATCCTTTAGCAACTAAAGGATTATAATTTTAGCCATTTTCTTTTCAACTTTTTTTCCTTTCTCAGTCCATTTTGCTAATTACTGAGGTGATAAATCTGCCATCCAGATCCCAGTTATCTATTGCAGAGCTTTCTCCAACTGATAGACAAGGTGCTGTTAATCACTAGGCAGAACTTCACTCCCTTTTCTTTTAGTTACCCCACAGATTCTTGGCCATGTTGAATTGAGGTCTAAAGGTACATTTGCCACCAATCTGCATGGTCTCCAGTAGTGGCCCTGGTTTTGGACTGACAGTCAAATGCCCAACTTCTCTGTGCTATGTTGATCCATGTGTACATGTCAGCCTTACCTTTTACAACCAAGGGTATATGTGTAGTCTGGGCACTTTAAAATTGTGTCTGGATAGTTGTTAAGACCTCCTGATGTGAATGATGGTGCTGTATGTTCTGTGTTTCCTGTTCTGTATATTTCCTTCCTTCTTTCCTTACCTTCCTGACTTACTTTTTTAGAGGCAGGATCTCACTCTGTTGCCCAGGCTGGGGTGCAGTGGCACAATCATAGCTCCCTGCAGTTTCAATCCTCCTACTTTAGTTTGTAGCTAGGACTGTAGGGATGCACCACCATGCCCAGCTAATTTTTTTTTTTTTAGACAGAGTCTCACTCTGTTGCCCTGGCTAGAGTATAGTGATGTCATCACAGCTCATTGCACTTGGGCTCAAGCAGTCCTAATGTTTTCTGTTTTTTGTAGAGATCTCAAGCAGGCTCTATAGGCTCTATAGCAGGATCTCTATAGGCTGGTCTCCAACTCCTGGCCTCAAAGAAACCCACCTCAGCTTTCTAGAGTGCTAAGATTATAGGTGTGAGCCACTGTGCCCAGCCTAATTTTTTCTTTTCTTTTCTTTTTATTTTTTTGACACAGAGTCTCAAGCTGTCGCCCTAGGTAGAGTGCTGTCGTATCACAGCTCACAGCAACCTCAGACTTATGGCTTAAGCAATTCTCTTGCCTTAGCCTCGCAAGGAGCTGGGACTACAGGCACCTGCCACAATGCCCAGCTATTTTTTTTGTTGTTGTTACAGTTGTCATTGTTGTTTTAGCTGGCCTGGGCTGGGTTTGAACCACTAGCCCCTGTGTATGTGGCCAGCGCCCTATCCACTGAGCTATGGGCGCTGCCCTCTTTTTTTAGTTTTTATAGAGATAGAGTCTCACTGTGTTACCCAGTGGTCTTTAACTCCTGGCATCAAAAGGTCCTTCTCAGCCTCCCAAAGTGATGGGATTACAGGCCTGAGCCACTGCATCTGGATCCTGTATCTTTTTGCTAAATAAACTTAGTGTGAAATTAAAATCTCTTTGTCAGTCAGACACGGTGGCTCATGTGTGTAATCTTAGCACTCTGGGAGGCCAAGGCAGGTGGATTGTCTGACCTCGGGAGCTATCGTGAGACCCCAATCTCTACTAAAAATAGAAAACACTACCTGAGAGTCATGGTAGGCACCTGCAGTCCAAACTACTCAGGAGGCTGCGGCAAGAGGATTGCTCAAGCTCAAGAGTTTGATGTTATTCTGAGCTCTGATAATGACATGACACTCTAACAGGGCATCAAGAGTAAGACTATTTCAAACCGCGCCCCCCCCAAAATCCCAAACAAAAAACCATTTTCTTTGTCCTGTCAGTTTGACTGTCAAGCCAAACCTCAGACCACTGTTGGTGGTGATACAAATATATAATACATAGTGGAAAATAAGAAAGTTGACAAAAGCAGAAAGAAAGCTCACCTGTTTTACCTTAATTGCTTCTGAAAAATTAAAATAAAAGAAGGCTCATCTGTAAATCTGCCACTCACTGTTATTCAAAAATAAACACTGTTAATAACTTGGTAGATTGATACAGTTCTAAAGTTTGTATAAAAGTTTATGTTTCAGACTGGGGTATGCTAGCGTATGCTTGTGATCCCAGCACTTTGGGAAGCTAAGGCTGGAGGGTCTTTTGTGGCCAGGTGTTCAAAACTGGCATGGGCAACATAGCGAGACCCCTTTGTACAAGAAAAAGAAAAAACATTATCCAGGCATGGTGGTATATGCTTGTAGTCACCTCTACAGAAGACCTGAGATGCTGAGGTGGGAAGATCACTGGAACCCAGGAGTTTGAGGCTGCAGTGAGGTATCAGTCCCACCCCTACACTACAGCCTTGGAGACAGAGTAAGTCTCTATCAAATTTAAAAAAAAAAATTACACATTTTTTGCAAGCCAGAGGCTTGGCGCCTGTAGCTCAAGTGGCTAAGGCACTAGCCACATACACTAGAGCTGACGGGTTTGAATCCAGCCCGGGCCCGCCAAACAACAATGATGGCTGCAACCAAAAAATAGCCAGGCGTTGTGGTGGGCACCTGTACTCCCAGCTACTTGGGAGGTGGAGGCAAGAGAATCGCTTGAGCCTAGGAGTTGGAGGTTGCTGTGAGCTGTGATACCACGGTAATCTACCCAGGGCGACAGCTTGAGGCTCTGTCTCAAGGAAAAAAAACCGTTTTTTCAAGCCAGAGATAAGAAGTGCCTAATGTTTAGGACTGTTCTTGTTTCTTCGAAAATATATCGTGGCCATTTTTCCATATCCATTCATTATTGATTTAATCATAAGTTTTAAGGAAAAATATGTCCACATGGCTTAAAACTATATAAAGTTACATTTCCATTTTGGTAACAATTTTAAATGGTTAGAGAAATTTACATGGTAACTTTCTTTTTTTCTTTACTGCGGGGATATGCTAATGTATATATGGCAACTTCCAAGGTAATCAGTTTCTATATTTGGATATTTGAGCAACAACACAAAAGTATTTCATGTTGAGTGGCACATATGTCCTAGTATTCTGTCTTTATGATAATAGAAGGGTGCATTAATTTTTATTTAAAGTGAGTAGTGAAGTTTTATGAAAATAGTATAGAAATTTTTCTAGAAGAAACCTCTGATAAAGTTTTAATAGTGCAGCATTGGCATGTACATTATTTCAAAATGGATGCTTGAAGAATATTATGTTTTCTCTGAGTTGACTTCTCATGAATTTTATTTCCTAACTTTCTATAACTGTAGTGCCTATGAGATTATCAAACTGAAGGGGTATACCTCTTGGGCTATTGGACTGTCTGTCATGGATCTGACAGGATCAATTTTGAAAAATCTTAGGAAAGTGCATCCAGTGTCCACTATGGTTAAGGTAGGCTTAAATTAAATCTTTATTATTCTTTCCACTAGTATTTATTGAATTCCTGCCATGTGCCAGGCAGTGTACAGATACTGAAGGTGATATAATAGTGGATAAAAAAGATGGAGACCCTGACTTTATAGAGTTTAATGAAAGAAATGGACTTCATAAAACAATTACAAAAGTAAATATATGATAAATTGTGACAAATGGTATGATGAAAAACTACAAAGTGCTAAGAATATACAACAGGAGAATTTACTCTGGGGAAGGACCATGGGAAGACTTCCTAAGCAAGTAAAATGTGGCCTAACCCAAATAATGAGTAGGAATTAATTTTGAAGGCTAGTCTAATATTCCAAGCAGAGGGAATGCATGTGCAGAGGATACAGGCAAATATGGATTAACACTTGAGGATCTGAAAAAAATTTCAGTTACTGAAATGTAGAGAAGGAAGGGAAGAATACTCTGTGAGGCTGGAGAAGTAGGCAGGGTCAGTCCACAAAAGCCTCATAAAAGGTGTGTGGGTCCTTACCTTAAGAGCAGCGGAAAGCAAGAGATGAGGCATTTTTATGTTAAAAAGATTCCTGTGGCAGTAATGGAGAGAACACATTTGAAGGGGACAAGAGTAAATGTAGGGAAGCTTGTTAGGTTTTGCAGTAGCTTAGAATAGAGAGGATGGTGGTAGTAAAGGTGAAGAAAAAGGGACAAATTTGAGATACATTGTATTTAAGAGGTAAAATTAATAAGACTGGGGAATGGAATGAGTGGGATGTGAGAGACAGAGAGGTCATTCTTAGGTTTCTGTTCTTAGATGGCAATCTCATTCACCGAGGAAGGAAATACGAAAGAGAAGCAAGCAGGTTGAAGGTCATGTTGCAGTTTTAGACAAATTAAATTTGAGGTGTCTTTAAGATACCTGAGCAGAAATAGGTAGATAAGTCCAATTTTCTGAAATTCATAAAAGAGTTTTGCGTTGGGGTGCATGTGTATTTAATGCGTTGCCCAAGGCAACCCTTTTTCCGATGAGTGGCAGAAAACAAAAAAGGTTGGACACCCTTGGAGGTGGCAGTGTTAGCCTAGAAAGGAGGGACAACTTTCTGTTGTGATAGGTGATGACAGAGAGGATGGGTACTGATGCATATAGATTAGTAAGTTTGGCATTAGAAGCATCTGATGCTTTCTATCTTTTTAATGAAAGGAGAGAAAATCGTCCACTGAGAGGGAAGGCATAAGAAAGTCAGAGATTTGAGAAGACTTTGAATAGTCTTTATAGATAATGGGAAAGTAGATCTGACTTTTTTAAAAAAGCAGAATTGCTATCAGGGTGGATGCTTATTTGAGGTTGGTAACCATTAATTTGTAATGTTAAATTTGTAACGTAAGCTGAAGATCAACTTTGTTTTTATCCAGTGACCTGAGTGCAGGAATGGAGAAAACAGACAGCAAAATTCATTCAGGTTCGGCTTTTACTAGCAGAGTGTGAAAGGAAAAGAGAGAGAGAGAGACAGAGATATTGGGGAATGGGAAAGAAGAAAGAGTTTGGGAGAGAGAGGTACACGCAGCTTTGGTTTGTACACATGTTGAAAATGAGTTGAATCTTCTCCTAAAAGGTCACAGACAAATTGAAGACTTTGCCCTTAAATGTGATCTATTTATATATACATATATGAATAAATATTTAAAAATAATAAAGAATGTAAGAAATATTTCTAAAAACTAAACATTAAAATGGGCAAAGGGGTTTAGGATATGGCAAAAGAGTGATAGAATGATAGATCATGGAATCTAAGTTGGGTATGGAGGGACCCCATAACAAGGTCCACAGTAGAATAATTGAACTGGGAGGAGAAGGTCCTATGAGCTAAGGAAGTCAAGAAACTGGAAAGAAAGAAAATTTGTTGTTATTCACATGAACAATGAAGTCAGCAAGGATAATGGCAGAAATCGGGATACGTAGGGATGACTGCGAGCCATGTGTCAACATCTTTTGTGAATGAGGTGGAATAACTAGGTACTGGAGGTTAGTAGATAGATGGTCATTAGAAAGGGGAAAGGAGCTGAATGAATATAAGGAGCCTCAAAAACAGAGGGATAATATGTTTTGTTTTTATAAGAGTAGGGATTTAATGATTTGGAAGGGGCAATGAGGAGTACACAGGGGATACTACTCACCCTTCTGAGGCTGCAGAGGATGTGGAATATAAGCAGTTACTCCTCTAGGACTTCCAGTCACCAAAAAGGCTTTTTTTTTTTAGGCTGGGGCTGGGTTTGAGCCTGCCACCTCTGGTATATGGGGTTGGTGCCCTATTCCTTTGAGCCACAAGTGCCGCCCCAAAAAGGCTTTTTGATCTCATAGTCCTTTAGCAGTACTGTGGCATCATGAAGGACTGCATGTATCCTTTCCCTTGAACAGAAAGGTGACTTTGTAAGGGGAAAAGTTGATTGTACCTTTCTTGGTCCTTTTTCTTGAGACAGTCTTGTTCTGTTGCCCAGGCACATCATAGAATGGTGGCATCATCATAGATTATTATAACCTCAAACTCTAGGGCTCAAGCAGTCCTCCTGCCTCAGCCTCCCAAGTATCTGGGACTATAGGCATGTACCATCAGGTCTAGTTAATTTTTTTACTTTGTTTTTTTTTTGACAGAGCCTCAAGTCATCATCCCTGGGTAGAATGCTATGATGTCACAGCTCACAGCAACCTCCAACTCCTGGGCTTGAGTGATTCTCTTGCCTCAGCCTCCCAAGTAGCTGGGACTACAGGTGCCTGCCACAACACCTGGCCATTTTTTGGTTGTAGTCATTATTGCTGCTTGGTGGGCCCAGGCTGGATTTGAAACTGCCAACTCTAGTGTGTGTGGCTGGCACCTTAGCTGCTTGAGCTATAGGCACCGAGCCTGATTTTTTTACTTTTTGTAGAAACAGGGTTTTGCTCTTGCTCAGGCTGGTCTTGAACTATTGGCCTAACCAGCCTTGGCTTCCCAGAGTGCTAGGATTACAGGCATGAGCCACCACACTTGTTCCCTTTCTTGGTCCTTTTAAAGGCCTCTGGCATGTTCTTCTTGTCACTGAATGTAAATTCTACATCATCATGGGGCATAAAGAAGCTCTCACTTTTGCTACAGTTACTCTGCTACCTCCACTTGAATCTTGTTGACCACCATAGGCTCTCTTGTATATATATACTCCTAGTCTGGAGCTCTCTTATACAGCTGCTTTTCCAGATAAGGTTACTGAACAGTAATCTAATCTTATCTTTCAGGGCTTATACGGAATAAAAGAAGAAATCTTTCTCAGTATTCCTTGTGTCTTGGGTCAGAATGGTGTCTCAGATGTTGTGAAAGTTAACATGAATTCCGAGGAGGAGGCCCTTTTCAGGAAGAGTGCAAATATACTTTGGGATATCCAGAAGGATCTAGTAATTTAAGCCTTTTAATGTTTCATCGTTTTACAGAACAGAAGATAGGAGACTGTGTATTTTACATTATGAAAGTATTTTTATCTGATCTGTAAAAAATAAAAAAATTTGAGACCTTTGACATAAATCCAGTCTTTTGAGATTAGAAAAAAGAAATGGTTAAAGAGATTTCTCCTCTTTATGAATCTTTTATAACTTTATTCACATGATATCAAACCTGTACAGGTATAAGCTATACTTGTGAGGTAGGCCATATATGTAAGAGTTGCCTTCAGGTGAAGTAGAATATGTATATAACTCATTATAATATGGAATTTAAATTCCTCTTACAAAACAAGCCCTTTTTCCAATATTGAAATTTCTTTTCTTTCTTTTTTTTTTGGCTGGGGCTGGGTTTGAACCTGTCATCTCCGGTATATGGGGCCAGCGCCCTACTTCTTGAGCCACAGATACCGCCCCTTCTTCTTCCTCTTTTTTAAAGAGATATAGTCTTGGAGTGCAGTGGCTCATCATAGCTCACTGCAGCCTTGTACCCGGGAGTTTGAATCATCCTCCTGTCCCAGCCTCCCAAGTAGCTAGACAACAGGCACATGCCACCACACCTGGCTGATTCTTAAAATTTTTTTTTTGCAGAGATGGAGTCTTCTATGTGGCCTAGGCTGGTTACAAGGGATCCTTCTGCCTCAGTCTCCCAAAGTGCTGGGATTACAGGAGTGTGAGCCACTACACCTGGCCTGAAGTATTGAAATTTCATCTTGTACTTTTTCATTAACTTCATATTATCTGCTTCATGCGTAATCTTTACTACTTTTTTTGAGACAGAGTCTCACTCTGTTGCCTGGTTAGAGTATAGTAGCATCACTATTACGGCTCACTGCAGCCGTAAACTTCTGGGCTAAAGCACTTCTCCTGCCTCAGCAACCCAAGTAGCTGGGGCTACTGGCCTCTGTCATCATGCTCAGCTTAATTTTTCTATTTTTTTGTAGAGAGGGAGTCTTGCTTTTGCTTAGGCTGGTCTCAAACTCCTGAACCTAGGCGATCCATTCGCCTCGACCTTCCAGAGTGCTAGGATTATAGACATGAGCCACAGTGCCTTAATACTTATTTTTGTGATCATATATATCAGAAAAAACATATAGCTATAAATTTATGATGCAAAAATTTTATTTTATTTGAGACAGAGTCTCAAACTGTCACCCTAGGTAGAGTGCTGTGACATCACAGCTCACAACAGCCTCAAACTCTTGGGCTTAAGCTGTTCTCTTGCCTCAGCCTCCAAGTAGTTGAGGCTACAGGCTATTTTTTTTGTTTCAGTTGTCATTGTTGTTTTAGCTAGCCTGGGCTGGGTCTGAACCTGCCAGCCTCAGTGTATGTGGCTGGCACCCTTACCCACTGAGCTACAGGTGCCACCAGTACAAAAGTTTTACTTATTTATTGTTTTGAGACAGAGCCTCAAGCTGTCTCCCTGGGTAGAGTGCTATGGCATCACAGCTCACAGCAACCTCTAGCTCCTGGGCTTAAGCGAGTCTCCTGCCTCAGCCTCCCAAGTAGCTGGGACTATAGGCACCTGCCACAACGCCTGGATATTTTTTGGTTGCAGCTGTCATTGTTGTTTGGCAGGCCCAGGCTGGATTCGAACCCGCCACCTTAGATGTATGTGGCTGGCGCCTTAGCCACTTGAGCCACAGGTGCCAAGCCAGTACAAAAGTTTTAAATGAGATGATATATTCAACTCTGAAAGTATTATACCAATTCGTATAAATTCAAATAATTGATTTGGTGTCTCAATTGAAAAACTACCCATGGAGCTTAGACTATCCTCTAGGTCATTTGCTCAGTAAACTATTACTCTGTTTGCTGTGTTATGGATATATGATTAATATGACATCATTTCTGCCCTTAAGTATCCACAATGAATGTACTTAGGGTACCTCAACTAATTGACTAATTCTTGATAACTGTCAATTGGTAGCTCCCACTTGGTGTCCAAGGTAGAAGTGCATGTGGTTCTCGTAATTTATGCATTATAAACACATATATACACATATATATTACCTTTATTCTACAAAGAATTTAAGGCAACTATAGGAAATAGGTTGTGCAACGAAAACTAAGAAATTAGGACCAAAGTAATTTACAAAGTAAGACAGGATAGAGCCAGTGGGAAAAATTTGAAGGCATATATGCAATGCAGGCCCTGAGGATTTCCACGGTCCTAGTGGGAGCACGCTCATTTGGTCAGAGAGTCACAGTTCACCCTCAGTCTGTTATTTGTGCTTTTTTTTTTTTTTGAGACAAGAGTGTCAGTCACCCTGGGATTGAGTGCTGTGGCATTATTGCTCACAGCAACCTCAAACTCTTTGGGCTCAAGTGATCCTCTTGCTTCAGCCTCCTGAGTAGCTGGGACTACAGGTGCCAGCCACAATGCTGGGCTATTTTTAGAGATGGGGCCTCACTCTTGCTCAGGCTGGTCTGGAACTCGTGAGCTCAAGTGATCAGCCTGCCTGGGCTTCTCAGAGGGCTGGGATTACAGGCACGAGCCACCATGCCCGGCCTTATTTGATGACTTTTTTTCCAGTTAACTACAACTGAACATGATTAGTTTCCCATTATTTTGTTCTTTTTCCTTTTTCTTCATGTCTTCTCCTGAATGCATGAATTATATGGGAACAAGGGGAGTCTTCTGTTGAATTTTGCCTTTCTTGAGACAGAGAGTCTGGCTCTGTTGCGCAGGCTACGGTGCAGTGGCGTCATCATAGCTCATTGCAACTTCAAACTCCTGGGCTCAAGGGATTCTCCTGCCTCACCCTCCTGAGTAACTGGGACTATAGGTGGTGTACCACCACGGCTGGCCAATTTTTCTTCTTCTTCCTCTTTCTCCTCCTCTTCTTTCTTCTTTTTCCTTCTTTTTTTTTTTGAGACAGAGTCCCTCTCTGTTGCCCAGGCTAGAGAGCCATGGTGTCACCCTAGCTCACAGCAACCTTAAATAAACTCCTGGGCTCAAGTAATCCTATTGCCCCAGCCTCCCTAGTAGCTGGGACTATAGGCTCCCACCACAATCCCTGGCTAATTTTTCTATTTTCAGTGGTGATGGTGTCCCTCTTGTTCAGGCTAGTATGGAATTCCTGAAGTCAAGCAATCTGCCTTTTTTTTTTGTTTTTTGCAGTTTTTGGCCGGGCTGGGTTTGAACCGGCCACCTCCAGCATATGGGGCCAGCACCCTACTCCTTTGAGCCACAGGCGTTGCCCCAGCAATCTGCCTTTTTTTATAGTTCCTGTTTGCATACTAAATTAAAACTTCATTTTTAGGGCGGTGCCTGTGGCTCAGTGGTAGGGTGCAGCCCCATATACCAAGGGTGGTGGGTTCGAATCTGGCCCTGGCCAAACTGCAACAAAAAAATGGCTGGGTGTTGTGGTGGACACCTGTGGTTCCAGTTACTTAGGAGGCTGAGGGAAGAGAATTGCCTAGGTCCAGGAATTGGAGGCTGCTGTGAGCTGTGTGAAGTCATGGCACTCTACTGGGGCAACAAAAACCAAAACTTCATTTTTAGGCTGAAATAAATAAATAAATAAATATATATATTTATGAGAGATTGCAGCGCCACTATCGCTGCATATATATATATATATATGAGAGATTGATAGGCTGATATATATATATATATGAGAGATTGATAGGCTGAAATATATATATGTGTGTATATATATATATGAGAGATTGCAGCACCACTATCACGTGTTGGTGCACCAATATGGTGCCGCTAGTGCGTTTTGGCACATCAATGTGGTGCCACTAGCACGTCTGGGCTTGGCAATGCAGTGCCACTGGCGTGTGTTGGTGGGTCAGTGTAGTGCCACAGGCGTGTGTTGGCGCATCAATGCAGGGCCACTAGTGCATCTTGGTGCACCATTGCAGGGCCCCTAGTGTGGGTTGGCGCACCAATGCAGGGCCACTAGCGCGGATTGGTCTGCCAATGCAGGACCCCTATGCGGGTTGGCGCGCAAATGCAGTGCCACTAGTGCATTTTGTCATGTGAATGTAGGGCCACTGGCGCGTCTTTGCACACTAATGCAGGACCATAGGTGCGGGTTGGTGCGCCAATGCAGTGTCGCTAGAGTGTCTTGATGCACCAATGCAGGGTCACTAGCACGGGTTGGTGCACCCATGCAGGGCCACTAGTGCATGTTTGCATGCAAATGCAGTGCCATTAGAATGTTTTGTTGTGCAAATGTAGGGCCACAGGTGTGGGTTGGCGCACCAATGCAGTGTCACTAGTGTGTCTTGATGCACCAATGCAGGGCCAATAGTGCGTGTTGGCATGCCTATGCAATGACACTAGCCTGTCTTGGCGCACCAATGCAGGGCCACCAGCGCAGCTTGGCACACCAATGCAGGGCTATTAGCTCATCTTAGCATGCTAATACAGGGCCACAGGTGTGGGGTGGCAGCTAATGCAGTGCCACTAGTGCGTCTTGGAGTGCCAATGCAGGGCCACTGGCACAGGTTGGCGCGCAAATGCAGGGCCACTAGCGTGGGTAAGCGCACCAAGGCAACTATTAAAAAGTGCCCTTGTGGCTTGGCGCCTATAGCTCAATCGGCTAAGGCGCCAGCCACGTACACCTAAGGTGGCGGGTTCGAATCCCCAGCCCGGACCCGCCAAACAACAATGATGGCTGCAACCAAAAATAGCC
>NW_003852396.1:47095319-47096860 GCF_000181295.1 Otolemur garnettii
AAAAAAAAAAAAAAAAAGTGCCCTTGTAGTGTGAAACAGTCATAGACAATACGTGAATTACTGTGTTCTAACACAACTTTATTTATAAAACTAGGCATCCAGCTGGATTTGACCCATGGTCCAGAGTTTGTCTATTCCAGGTTTAGCTCATACATTGACAACTCAGACCAAAAGATGGACAAGAAAATTGTTTTTTAAATATTATTTTAAAATTATTATTAGTTTAATATTAATATTTATAAATTAAATATTATAATTGATAATATTTAATATATTTTAAATATATTAATATTAATATAATATTTTTATAATGGTCCATGTTGTTTTGAAACGAAATGCATTAAGAAAACACATTCTTGGAAATAGTCATCTTAGATCTTATTGTTTCAAATTTAGTTATGTTTACACAATTATGTTTATTATGTACTTCCAAATGCATCTGAATCCAATCCAGACTTAGCCTCTATGCCCTCTCTGTCGTGGACCTCACTATCTTTCCAGGTAGCCCATTGAGTGACTAAACACATTGAAATGAATTAACTATCACATCCTCTGTATTCGATTCACACACACTTTACATTCCTTTATCACACTTTGTTCATTTTAACTTTGTAGTTTTTGGCTTCTTTTTTTCCATTTAAAATACTTTGAGAACTGCTTGCATGTCCCACGTACTTCTGAACCTCAGCATCTAGCACACTGCATAGCATAGAATAGATGCTTGAGAAATGTTTGTTATAGATAAAGTAAATCAGAAAGTTCCCTATTCTCCCCTCTTAAACTTCTTCCACAGGTCAGTTCTGCTACTGGAAGACTGATTCTAATATAACTTCCATTTCAAAGTCACATTGACTTTTGAAGAAAGGTATCATGCCATTAACCTCATCTTTTCTCTCAGGCTTAATAAATGTGATTCTTTTAATGATTCTCACCTTAGACTCCTTGTTACCTTCCTCGTCCATCACTGGATATGCTCCAAGTTGCTGGCATCCCTTTTAAGGATGTTTATAAATATAGTTTAAAAAATATTTAGCACTTACTGCATGCCACTGCACTGGGAAAGACTTGTGTAAGCCCTGTACTTAACTAGAGACAAGTATAAATGGCACTTTTTGCTTTTCTTCCTTCTAAGTGTTTACAGATCATTTTAAATATTCTGAAATTTAGTAGAAGTGGATGTTAAGCCTCTTGATCTCCCTAGACTATTTCTCAGAATTCTGACTTTTGGCCTCTCCTTTGATCTCCATAGTGCCACAAACATAATGACAGAAACCTAACATATTTTGTTTCTGGACCACAGGTAAAACTTCTTAAAACACTCAGTGCCCTCTTTCAGAGTCCTTATCTATTTTTGACTTGTATTCAAAGTGAGGAGTTTGGGCTCGGCGCCTATAGCTCGACCGGCTAAGGCATCAGCCACGTACACCTAAGGTGGTGGGTTCGAATCCCCAGCCCGGACCCACCAAACAACAATGACAGCTGCAGCCAAGAAATGGCTGGGCGTTGTGGCGGGCGCCTGTGGTCCCAGCTACTTGGGAGGC
>NW_003852396.1:47096942-47100732 GCF_000181295.1 Otolemur garnettii
AAAAAAAAAAAAAAACAAACAAAGTGAGGAGTTTGTCAGATGCTACTGGGATTCTTTTTGAATACTAATGAAGTTTAGACTCTTTCATCTGTAACACATTTACTATTCAGAATATGTAAAGAAGTTTCTAGAGATTTGCAGAAAAGAACTGCCCAGGAGATTGATGAACGATGATAAGACTATAAACTGCATGGAAGAAATCTGCACAGCCAATATACCTCCTGAGTGGTCAGGGAGCCCTGCACTTCCTATGTGGAGATACACAGTTACTTAAATAAACCTTCATTTAATCTTATTTATCATTTTCTGAGTATTGTGTAAGAATATGATGGCAAAATTGTGTCCTTGACACAGTTGTCTCTGTCCTGGGTTACTCTAATTGATTTTTTCTTTATTATTTATTTTTCTCTATATTTCTTTTTCTATAAATTTAAGATCCAGCTTCTAAATTTTATTCAAATCTCTTCTTTAATCCAATCTGTGTGTATCACTTCTCAGTGTCACTTTCTTTATTACTGTTCCAAACTTCAAATTTTCTATTGAAAGTATCAATGATGCCCACATGCCTTCTCCTGTCATATCACAGAAGTATTGAAGACATGTTTCAGCTTTCTTCTAGAAACATTCCTGCCTTCAACTTTGTAAAAAACCAAATATTTGTCAAAGTGAACTAAAAATGCAATTATTTCCTTTTTGTCTCCATATGAAATCATAAAAGCAGGCAGCTGTGAGCAGGGTAGAGAGAGGACACTTTCCTTCTGGATGTGTGACACACAGTCCCTTGAGGAGCCTCATCGCTGGCCAGGTCACAAGCCACTAAGTACGTGCTTTGGTACAAGACGTCCTCATCTCTAGTCACTGAGGAGCTGTTCTTTACACTCGGGTTTTTCTTCTTCCCAAGGCCTGATTGCAGTTTTGCAAATTAGTATTAATGGATCATAAAATAAATTCACAATCAACGTTTTTGACAGATTTTATGACTTTCTTTTTTATATTTCAAAGTATTACTAGGGTATGGATGATTTTGGTTACATGAATAATTTTCCTAACACTTGAGTGAGGCCCCCCAGCAGCGTTCATAGTACTGTTAGGTAGGACTTCATCCACCCCTCCTCCATATTCTCCCCTGCTCAATTTCCATTGAGTTTTGCTTCCCTCTGTGCACATGTGTGTACTTCTGTTAGTTCTAATTTAATAGTGAGTATGTGTGGTATTTGCTTTTCCATTCTTTAGATACTTCACTTAGGACACTCATCTCTAGTTTGAGATACAATCAACATTAGAAAAAAAATCAAGTGATATCCTAGCCTCGGTTTCTCCCCAAAAGTACTCGTTGAGATTAGAGTATATGTGCAAATGGTTTATCTGGAATTCATTTGAAGAAATAATAGTCAGGGATGGAGAGTAGCAAAACATAGAAGAAGAAATAATCTACAGGTGTGTTATTCTGCTGTTAGTATGCACACCTGGGTTCAGATTCTGTTATATCTTTGACAAATTCTGAGTTATGTACCTTATAAGAATGAAATAGAGGAGTATTTTCCACTGGCTTTGGTCCCCTAATAGTCAAAGATTGTTCTGAAATATGTTATTTAGCTCACACTTTTAGTTTTAGACATCTATCAGAATGCTTGGTGGTATTTTGTTCAATCTCATGCAGAGGTGGTTAAGAGGATTCCAGGACAGAAAGCAAAAAACACTAGACACAGCTGAGGCAAAACCCACCACCTAGATGCATAGCAAAGGCAACAGAAAATATCTGGAGCCCAAAAGCTGTCCCTACACAAGGGAAACAAAATGGAATAGAATGAGATGAGTTAACACAGGATATGTTGGTTGCAAACTACCAGCACGTGTCCCATCTAATGATGGCAACTGTTATCTCATGAAAACGGGTTCTTTAGTTCTTTCGCTTTCCTGTGTAGATGTACATGTTTGTGACTGTGTGTACGCGTGTGTGCATTTGTTAATGGATAATGAAGTTAAGATGTATTTCTTGCTCTATTCTGTGTTCAAAACTTCGAAAGGCACATGTGCTATGCTTTTCTGCACACCCTGGAACTACTTTAATCTTTGTCTCTATAGCCCAAACTGTTTTTTCTTAGTTTCTCTGTGATGATTTTATATTGAACCCTTGTAAGCTCAAATAAACAGAACCATACAAAGCAGTTCCTTAATATCGTTCATTTCCTACCATGTTTATAAATGAGTAGTTTGTAGTTGGATTATGTCGAATCAGGTGCAATATAGCATTTGGACTGAAGGGTGGTTTCCCCAGAAAGTTAGGCCAAACTTATACATTGTACTTTGTTTGTACAAAGCTGAGGAACAATGGCTACATCTTGGAATAAAGTTTTTTTTTTAATTAAATGATAGCTGTGTACATTAATGCAATCATGGGGTACAGTGTGGTGTTTTCATATACAATTTGAAATATTTTCATCAAACTGGTTAACATAGACTTTATGTCAATTTTCTTAGTTACTGTGTTAAGACGTTTATACTCTGGAATAAAGTTTTGAGAAAATAAAGCAACTGAAATGTGTAAAATGAGTTGAATTAAAGAATAATTAATCTTTTGGAGTCTGAATACCATTTTTGTAAAATATCCCCATTTTAAGCGCTTGCATGATAATTGAGAAAACAAGCAAAATTGTATTTAGACTTACAATTAAGTGAGGTATAATTTTTTAAAAGTTTGAGTTTTGATTATTGTATGAACTTCTTTAGTTTCTTCCTTCATATAAAGGTTTTTCAATACTGTTGGGATATTTTCCAAACAGTGGTGAAATCCTTTAGCCTGCAGGAAAAACAATTCCTTGTATGGAAGTTTTGTTGAGAGAATAGTACATTAGGGCATGTGATTTGATAGCACTGAAAAAATTATTCAAAGCACTCCACTCTGGCTGATCAGGAGCAAAGCCTTTTCCTGCAAGGTATTCTTCACAGCTTTCTTCAGAGGAATGCTGTAGAGGTTAGGGAAGTGTGTAGCACACAGATGGACACTCTTATTTCTTGCTTCCCATGTTTGATGTCATTGAGAAACCACTGTCACTATCAGGTAGACCAAGGAAAGCTGTGATTTTGAAATTGTTAATCATGCAAAAATTAAAAAAAAATGTATGTTTAAAGGATCAACTCATCTTTTGTAAATATTTGCTTTGGCCTTGAAAATCTCCTACTGAGGATATATAGCTTTATTAGCATTTTAACTATAATTAAAAGCACAAGAAGTGAAATCTGTACTACTGCTTTAGATTTGGACATTCATGTGTCATCACTGTGACACTTTCCTATTTAGTACTTGGATATCCTTATATTTTAAATAAAATGATACTTTGTCACTTTCCATTTTCTATTACCTGCAAACAGCTTGAATGCTAATAAAGAGTACCAGCCACTTCTTTAAAAGGTGTGTTTCTGTTTTAAAATAAAATATTTGACAGCATCAGCCAGGAACAGATTTATCAGCAGCATTCTACCTTTGGATGTATAGCTTTTTGAATCAGCATACAATTAAGAGAATTTACCAGTAAAAAGGGACAGAAGAAGTCTTCATAATAATGAAAATTCTCGGCTCGGCGCCTGTGGCTCAAGCGGCTAAGGCGCCAGCCACGTACACCTAAGGTGGCAGGTTCGAATCCCCAGCCCAGGCCGGCCAAACAACAATGATGGCTGCAACCAAAAAATGGTCGGGCGTTGTGGCGGGCGCCTGTGGTCCCAGCTACTTGGGAGGCAGAGGCAGGAGACTCGCTTGAGCCCAGGAGTTGGAGGTTGCTGTGAGCGTGAT
>NW_003852396.1:47101449-47118130 GCF_000181295.1 Otolemur garnettii
TGGCTGGCGCCTTAGCCACTTGAGCCACAGGCGCTGAGCCCAAATCTTAATTTCTTATGGCTTCCTACTGTTGAAGGCTTACCAAAAAATTACAATAGAGAAGGGTGTAAATAATTCCAAATGCCTATTTGGTGTTTTATCTTACTGAAATAGGCTGGACCTGTGTGAGCCAAGAGGATTCCTTCTTTATCTTAAGGCTCAAACTAAGTCAAGCAGAACAGTTCACCTCATTCCTTTTCCTGATCTTAGACCTGGAAATTTACCACACTCATATATTGAGGAAACAGAAAAATTTAGCTTACAGAGAACAAGGCAAATCGCCTCCAGGAACAAGTGTGCTTTCTATGCAAACCCAACCTGGACCTGCGAGTCTTCCCAAAGAGGCAAGGCCATGCTTCTCTCACTGCACTCTCTCTTTGGGAGGGAACGTAAAGAGAAGATGAAGGATGCTGTCCAAATTCATACAACATTTGTATGCAATAGTCAACATTTCAGGGCTTTCACTGTGCCAGAGTATATGTAAACTCTTCACACACAGTATCTTATTCCATTCCACAGAATGTAAGAACTATCACTATCCCCATTTAGTAAATTAAAAACTGGGAGTACTGAGCTGAATGGAAATCCAAGTTCAGTTAATACAAGAGCTACAATTCAAAAGGGAAGTTTGAGAAGGTGCCCAATAAATGAAATACTTATTTTTGTTGTTGTTTTAATGAGGGGAGGTCTTATTCTGTTGCCTCAATTGAAGTTGAAATGCTTCATTCACCTACTCTTTGCACTTAAAGCAGTGGTTCTCAACCTTCCTAACACTGCAACCCTTTAATACAGTTCCTGTGAGCCACAACCCACAGGTTAAGAACCACTGACTTAAAGCCTTGCTTGCTTTGCAGCCACATGGTCCACTGTGCATGCTGAAGTCTTTTAGGGTATCTTAGGGAAATGCAGAGAATTTGGCCCATAGAGGGAGAACCTTTAAATGTTACCATTTATTTTTTATTTTCTTTTTGTCTTCTATTATTATATTTTTTCCCCATTACAGAACTTCCACAGATTTCCAAGGAGGGGAAGTCATAGGTTTCTTGGTGATGGAATCTGTTGAATTATATGTAGTTCCTGAGGTAGTTCTACAAACATTTAGCTTTTGTTTAATACCAATGTCAAAACATCCATATGCGCTCCCAGAATCATGCATAGCTAATCATCTGAAATATCTATTCAGAGCCTGTACCACTGAGAGTTAGTGTCCTATGGGATTGCCTCACTGAGGACGCAATTTTGAAGGGAAGAGTTATTTTTACTAACTTTGTTGTTAACATTTATTTTACTCTCCTGATTAACTTGCTTTTTCAAATATTCTCTAAGGGCAGGAGAAATTAATAGTAATGAGCTCATCTGGAAAGAAGTGGGCTCATGCTCATCTTGGCTTTGGTCACTCTGCTGTAATGGCTCCTGCTCATTTTATTTTAAGGAATTTTGGCAAGATGCTGAGTGCAGCAAGGTGGTTTTCACTAAAATAAACTTATTGAATTTTGGTGAGCCTCTGGGACAAAAAGGAAAGACAATTGCCTATAAAATGTGGAATCGTTATCTTTTGGCAAAGAAGAACAGTAGGTATATGCAGTCCCTAAGTGGTAAACATGTACATTCTAACTTCATTTGTACACCTGCCAACTTTCTCTAGCAGCTGTCTTTATTACAGCCATCTGAGTGCTAATAGAACAAGCTCCAAATTTCCCAAACATCGTGCATCATAACTAAACTTTCAAAAGGTTTTTATTCATCTATTGGGCAGTTTCTGACAGCCCGCATAGTAAATTTTACAGTGTAAACGTCACAGAAATTGTTTTTCCTTTTGTTTTACATCAGCACTGTGGTTTCAGAAGACAGCACATTGAATAAATGAGAAGGGAAACAGTAAGAGTTATTTTCATGAAGCAAAGTGTCTGTTCTTGCTTAGAGAGATGTTGGCTAGTAAGACTGTCTTGATCTAATAATCATGGAGAGACGATATTACAAGTTCTAATTTTCAATATATACACTTTTGAATACCTGATCCCCTATTTTCTTGTTGGAAAAGCTTGAGGAACATGGAAGGAGGAAATACTCTGGACATTTTTGGTGGAGATTCTCTAAGGTGATGACCAGGTCTGACTAGTTTAGGAGTTTGCTTACCCAATAAGTGTTTATAAGGCAGAGCCTGAAAACATCCCTACAGGTTGGGGGAAATAATACTGTATTCACAAACTCTTTTGCTTTGGGTCATTTGCTCTGCTTCTCTGAGTTTACCCAGTTGGAAAATAGGGTTAAGGAATAACATCCAATGCATATGGTTATTACAATTGTTAGTTATGGTAATGTGTGCAAAACGTTTAGCATTTTACGTGGACATACAGCTAAAGGAAGGAACTTATCCTCTCACTTCCTCAGAAATTGATTTCCAGTATATGGAATTAATGAATTGTTTGACAGGGCCTATGAAAGTCCTGAGGAAGCATCTTGAAAGCTGTACTGCTTTCTTTAGTCATTCCTAGAAAGGGCTTCATCAGGCTATTATTCATAGAGAAGAATGATTATCATAGAAAGAAAGCTCTAGCCATTCAAAAAAGGAATGAGGCAGATGGCTCCTGGTGTGTCTGTGCGTGTGTGTGTGTGTGTGTGTGTCTGTGTCTGTGTCTGTATGTGGTAGTATAACGTTTGCATTTGGCATTTAACTGGGAGAAAAGAAGTACAAAAGCATATGAGGTTATAGCAAATAGGAGCTTCAAAGTCCTTAGTCCTAATTACTGCCTACTCATGCACAGTCCGAAGGAAATGGGATCAATGTTTAGGAATTGATTCCAGTCATTGTTCATGGGTTTGGGTGACACAGAGGGATGGAATTGTATGCAATTCAAACAAAATTGGTTTTTATGCCAGAAGAATA
Organism: Otolemur garnettii; assembly: GCF_000181295.1. Classification (NCBI taxonomy): domain Eukaryota; kingdom Metazoa; phylum Chordata; class Mammalia; order Primates; family Galagidae; genus Otolemur; species Otolemur garnettii. Next base: position 47,104,376 of record NW_003852396.1, read on the forward strand.
AGATAGAATTTTAAAAGACATTTTTTGAGATGTTGAAGCTTCCTGATAGACTGGAAATTTGGTGGGCTTCCAAAGCTGCTCCAGTTAGGTTTGAATTCAGCATCTCTTGAAAGGGCCAGACCAACGCCATTTTGTTGTTTACTGCATAAGATCTATTCCACCCCAACCCCCCTGCTATTACCTTCTTCCACCCCTGGTCGCACATACTGTTTACTGCATACCTTGCACATACTGTTTACTGCATAAGTTCTATTCCTAACTCCTAGCCTGCAGGGCCACTCCCTGGTGACTCCCCCACCCCAGGTTGCACAGCCACTGAGCCATTAATTGAGTCACCTTAGGCAAACAGCTGCCATAATAAACAATAAGTTTCTATTACCTTGAAATACAGGTATTTCCCTCCAGCCACCTAATCAGGCTGCACCACCTCTAGCCCCGGTTAAGAGACCGCCCACCCCTCACCTGTACCAATCCAAATTCTCCTTTACTAGTGAAATCATCAACCGCCAACGCAAATCCTCCTTTACTAATGAAATCACCAACCACCAATCAAGAGTGTACTCGTAACGGATCCTACCCTTCTTGCTTTCTGTACCCCATAAAAACTTGCTCCACCCCAAGTTTGGGGCTCTTCCTCAGCTTGCATGCCAAGAGAGACCAGGCCTGGGCTTGAATAAATCTCACCTCTTGCTTTTTACATCGGAGTGTGTCTCGGATTTGTCTGCTGGGGCCTATTGGGAGAATTTTGGGCATAACACTCTCATGTTGTTCGGTGTTTTGGTCAAGTTAATCTCTTTGAACTGGGTGTCTGTGCTTAGACAATGGGGAGTGTTCAAATCTACCTTGTAGGATTATTGTGAAAATAAATTGAGTGATACATGAAACATCATTGGCAGTATTTGGCTTGTTGTGGTTGCTTAAGAGATATTATACTAGTCTCTTTTCCTTTAAAATAATGAGGTTGGCTCGGTGCCTGTGGCTCAAGCGGCTAAGGCGCCAGCCACATACACCTAAGGTGGTGGGTTCGAATCCCCAGCCCGGGCCCGCCAAACAACAATGATGGCTGCAACCAAAAAATAGCCGGGCGTTGTGGCGGGCACCTGTGGTCCCAGCTACTTGGGAGGCTGAGGCAGGAGACTCGCTTGAGCCCAGGAGTTGGAGGTTGCTGTGAGCGTGATGCCATGGCACTCTACCCAGGGGGATAGCTTGAGGCTCCGTCTCAAAAAAAAAAAAAATAAAAAAAAATAAAATAATGAGGTTACTGTAGTTTAACAAGAGGCATGTGGTTGCTAAAAATTTTTGGATGTGAACAAGAAAAGATATGAAATGAATTGATATCAGGTAGTATTAGAGAAGATGATAATTTAGTAAAGCCAATCACTTAATAACAGTAATGAAATACTGGTGAATACCAGTGAATTGAAGGTTTATTATGTACTAGACACTCTTAAATTCTTTACATGCATCATCACAATTAATTCTCACAAAAGCACTGCAACATTAGTAACTACCTACACTTTTTAAATGAATAAACACAGATAGAAAGATACAGTGCTGTGTTCTTCTTTTGGCTTGCTGCTACATATTGCTATTATTAACTGCGAAGATAAAGAAAAAACAGATGCAATCCATGTACATAAATAGGCAGCAAGCTTAGCTAGCTCATTTCCTTTAAATGTCTTGATTATTTTCTAATCTAACTAAGACGAGAAACATAAGAAGTTTACATATTTCAGTTTCAGGTAAGTAAGACATTTAAATTCCTGAAAGGAAATTCGATATTGTTTTGAAGTACTCGTGGTTTTTAACAATGACACTTAATAACAATACCCTAAATTATCTGTGGTCTATGCTTTTGAAAGAGTTTTAGAAATTTACAAACCTTCTCTCACAAGAATCTTGGGGTTTTATTTCCAAACCTACTGCAATCAAAGTCAGTATAGTAGGGTGGTGCCTGTGGCTCAAAGGAGTAGGGCACTGGCCCCATATCCCAGAGGTGGCCAGTTCAAACTTGGCCCCCACCAAAAGTGGCAAAAAAAAAAAAAAAAAGAAAAGAAAAGTTAGTATAATAACTTTGGGAATGGGAAAACTTTTTGGACTTCTCTTCTTAATCATGAAAATAAGATTACGGGCTAGCTCGTCTGTTAGATCTTTTCCTATTCATGATTTCAAGGTCACATAAATAAAAATATGGAAAAAAAAATTGAAATGGTCCCCTTTCAGTATAAGGCCATCACCACAATCAAGTAGCACAATGTCCTACTACTGGAAAGAATCAGCTATCATTTTCACAACATGCCCAAATAAATATTTAAAATTATTTGTAAGACATCCTTACAAGAAATATTCAATTAGATTTGTAATTTTATTCTTTCAAGGGTTTCTGGTTTGTTACATATGTGTTGACTTAAATTATGTACATGTATCTATTATTTTATATTTAAATGCCACTGTTGAATTAAAGATATGGGTAAAACCCTTTCTAAATAAATTTGTGTTGATTGTTTACATATTCTTATTAGTTTTGGTCATCTTCAAGATTTTTTTCTGCATGAATTGCACGTGATACTGTAGTCCCAATAGTAATAATCCATACAAAAATATTTTATATAATCAATTCATATTATGTATTAAATTTACTCTTATACCTCTTCATAACACACCTTTTGGAGGCAAGACACGATTGTAAGAGGGACTTTACCTAACAAATGCAATCAGTGAAACCTGGTTTCTTATGCCCTCAATGAATCCCCAACAATAAATTTAAAAAGAAAAAAATGTTTAAAATTCACATTACAAGAAGATTTTTGCTTGAAATTAGAGGGTAAGGGGAGTGGTTTCAGATTATGGTTATATGAGGGAAAATTAGCAAATGAAATAAAGGTGATTTGGGGCTTTCTAACATTTAGAAGGATCATTCACTTTGAACTCTAAATTATTATGGCACAGAAGGAGACACTTGGTAAATAACAGGAAAGGCACAGAAGTCAAATGCAGATTGTGGTATTTGCTAACTTCAGCACTTGGGTTCCCAAAACGTATGTCTGGTGATAATTTATTTACTCTGAATTACACACCAAAGAATAGTTGCATTTCTGGATGAAAAAATAACACCATTAGCAAATGACTAAGAAAATAGTTCATGGAAAAGGAAAAGAACCATTTTGATTTGATATTAAAGCAAACTGTATGAAATACAAAGCCACTGGGAAAGTGAAAATAATTTTTTCTTAGCATTGATGAATGCTTGATAAGTAGCCAGGCTCATTTCAGTATGAATTAATGATGACACTACCTACGATACAGGACAGTAAATAAAGCAGGAAGGTTGGAAAGCTAGGTGTGGGTGTGAATTGCTGTGTCTACGTAGGTATATAAATAGATGTATATGTATGTTTTTATATCAGAAATTTGAGAAAGCTACTGACTCTTTTTTTTTTTTTTGGAGACGGAGCCTCAAGCCTTCCCCCTGGGTAGAGTGCCATGGCATCTTGCTCACAGCAACCTCCAACTCCTGGGCTCGAGCGAGTCTCCTGCCTCAGCCTCCCAAGTAGCTGGGACTACAGGTGCCCGCCACTACGCCTGGCCATTTTTTGGTTGTAGCCATCATTGTTGTTTGGCGGGCCCAGGCTGGGGATTCGAACCCGCCCTCTTGGGTGTATGTGGCTGGCGCCTTCGCTGCTTGAGCCACAGGCACCGAGCCAAGCTACTGACTCTTAAAAACAAAAACAGAAACACTGTGCATACTACCCTAAATTAAAATCAACTTATTCCAAATCAAATGAGATGTACAAAAAAATTGAACCCTTCAATTGTCTCTTTCATTTAATGTACTTCAGTGTCCTTTGTGATATGCAAGTAACTATATGGTACTTTTAAGCATTTTCTTTGGAATTTCTCAAGAGTTTCTCTATTCTGCATTTGAATTGGTTTCTGCTTGTGGGTTTCACTTCAGACACCAAGGGCTTGAATCCTAAGGAGCTGGCTGGCCTCCTTTGTCACTGAAGGAAATGGTCACAGATGATGTTTCCTTTTATTGAGTTCAGTGGTTAAAACCTTTCACTGGCATCTGCTTTCGATGACATCCGGACTATTTGTTATGTAATAGATTTACTTTTTAAACTGGTTGAAGTCCGAATAACTTTTTTTTCCTGGAATTTCCTTTGATGTTTCACTTTGCATAAGTTAAAAAAAATCAGTATTCATTATTTATACTGCTCAAGTTCATGACAAACTCTAAATATGAGCTACATCATTCATTTCATTTTCCACATGGCAGAGTCCAAATACAGTAACAACTATGAGCCCAAGAGCAGTTTTTACATCTCTTCCCATTCATCATTGCATATTTATTTTATTGCTTCTTTTACTTCTTTTTTTATTTCCATTTTCTCAGGATTTTGGAATTACGTCTACTTCACTGCAAACCCCTTGAGTGTTCTGCTACCTAACGCCGTTTCTTAAAGGAAGCACTTTGTAAAAACTAAACTCCTAAATAGAAATGATTTGGTTATAAATATTACACTAACACGGATAATGTTATAAGTTGCTTTATCCTTGCAACAGTAAGATTTGTTTCAGTGGGAAACGTAAATCTATCAATCTATATCTATCTATCTATCTATTTTTTTTCTGGGAAGTAGTAAGTAAAACTGGTCTACCTCTCCTATTCTCAACAGGTCAGAATTGTCGCCAAGGGTGTGAGAACTGGTTCTTGGGCGTGTGTGTGAAAACAAATCTTAGCTATTAAGGGTTGACATTCTGAAGAGCAATCTTACCTGACAAACCTTATTCCTTAATATTTAATTTCACAATAGGGGGAACGATTGGGGGTAAATGTCTAAAAAGACTCTGGAGGGGCTGATAATGAAAAAAAGGCTGAGAAACACTGCTCTACATTCTACAAAAGAATTTGCCAGATATGATTACGAACGAGTTAGCAAACACAGGTAAAACGTGGTGGGGGAAATCTTGGTTTATTTTTTCCTCGTCACCCCTGGCAGAGTGCCGTGGAGTCACAGCTCACAGCAACCTCCAACTCTTGGGCTTAGGCGATTCTCCTGCCTCAGCCTCCGGAGTAGCCGGGACCACAGGCACCGACCACAAGGCCCGGTTATTTTTTTGTTGCAGTTTGGCCGGGGCCAGGTTTGAACCCACCACCCTCTGTATATGGGGCTGGCGCCCCACTCACTGAGCCACAGGCGCCGCCCGAAATCTTGGTTTATTACAGACTTAATTTTGCATTCTGCATTTAACTACTGTTGTCTTCCACTTGTAGACATGGTTATGAATTATTGCGCTCTGTCAAATTCTTAGAGTTTTATTTCTTATTTCAAAATTCCCTTCGCATGGAGAATTAAAAATTTTTATTGTTCCTACTTCAGCTCACATTCGATGTGGTAAAAACACCTGGGGTCCCTTTTTCTCCTACAGCACCGGTGATAAATTTCCAAATGAGGGTGAAAAAGCTCTTTTTGGATACATCTAGGCTAGGTTTAGTTAGAAATAAAACTACCTGGCTCTCCAGTGCTTGGTGAGGAACCTTCTGGAGCCCGCCCACCACAGGAAACTTGGCACGCAGGCTGAGGGCACGAGGCTGAGGGCACGTGGGCGCGGGCACGTGGCCGCGCCCTTGCTAGGCCCCTATGAGGCCCTGCAGGAGCTGGGCGTGATTTTGCACAGCTGTGGTGACAGTTACAGAGCCCCAGAGGAGCTTAAGGCTGTGTCCCTCCGTTGTCTTTCTCACCTCTAGAGTGAGCAGCAATGAGCTGGCTTGCCAGAGTCCTACTGACCAGCCAGAGGATGGGAGCCCAGAGCGCGCGTTCCCTGTGCCCGAGGATGGCTCTTCGCGTTGGCCAGGCGGCTTGCAACTTGCCCCGGGGCGGCTGGTCCTCCCCGCCTGTAAGTGTGGCCGGATGTACCTGGAGCCTGGGCCTGCAAAGGGGGTGTGGGTCCTGGAGCAGAGACAGGGGAGAGAGAGCGACAAGGTGGACAGCTGGAGGGGAGGGAAGGAGAGAGGAGGCAGAGAAATTTGGCGAGCAGCCCCTTTTCTTTCCTTCACTCTCTCTTAACCTTACCCACCTGCCTGCCTGCCTTTCTTGATTTGCTTCATGGATGCCAGCAGCCAGAAACTACCTACCCAGCTGCTTTATTGAGTTAGGTTTGCAGGTCCTTGTGCTGTCTGCAGCACCTCCCGCGACACTGGGGCCCAGGAGTTCTCCATATGTACCAGTATTCTCTCACTATAGACCAATCCCAAATCTGGAAATGGCTGTGCAGTTTTTCTTCACTCATTAGGTTTCCAAGATGGCGACTGTTAAGCATGAACTTATTAAGAATTTCACTTCGGAGGAAGCCATTCATCACAACAAGGTCTCCATTATAGGAACTGGGTCTGTTGGTATGGCCTGTGCTCTCAACATCTTATTAAAAGTAAGCTATGTGACGGGCGGCGCCTGTAGCTCAGTGGGCAGGGGGCCGGCCGCATATACCGAGCGTGGTGGGTTCAACCCAGCCTGGCCAACAAAAAAGTAGCCGGGCGTTGTGGCGGGCGCCTGTAGTTCCAGCTACTTGGGAGGCTGAGGCGGGAGAATCGCTTAAGCCCAGGAGTTGGAGGTTGCTGTGAGCTGTGACGCTACTGCACTCTACCCAGGGCAATAAAGTGAGAGTCTATCTCTACAAAAAAAAAAAAAAAAAAGTAAGCTGTGTGCCATGGGGTTAAGCAGGTTTTCCTCGGGTGGAGGCAAGGCCACTGCGTATGTTTACTCAGGTTTTGTCCAGTTCAATTGGTCGTATGTCCTGGGATGGTCCGGACTCACAGGTATCTTTTTCTAATTGTTCCACCTAGAGGGAGGTCCTTTTTCTGAGTTGTGTGGTGATACCATGGGTGTTAGAAGTTCTGTGAAATTATGTTGACATTGTATTTTCACTTATGTAATTACAATATGAGTTACCCCTTGGCTTGATTCGGAAACTCAGCTTGAGATATTTAGAGGCTGGGTGCGGTGGCTCATGCCTGTAATAGTATTCTGGAATGTTGAGGTGGGTGGGTCGCCTGAGCTCAGGAGTTCCAGACGACCTGAGCAAGGGCTAGAGCCACCTCTACTAACGGTAGAAAATTAGCCAGGCATTGTGACCACGAGCCTGTAGTCCCAGCTACTTGGGAGGCTGAGGCAAGAGGATTGCCTGAATCTAGGAGTTTGAGGTTGCTGTGAGCTGTGACACCATAGGACTCAACCCAAGGCAACAGAGCAAGATTCTGTCTCAATACAAACAAAATAAGTAGGTGGCAGGAAAAAAAAGTGCACAACATGTCAGTGGTAGGCATTTTACTAACACCAAATACGATACTCTTTTTTCCTTTAAGTATCTCACCCCATTTCCTAGTTTCTGTCTTTATTTCCCTTCCTTCCTTATTCATGTTCACTTAGTTCTTAGTATTGATGTAGCTGATAGATTCTAGTTTAATGGCTGGAGACAGAGACTATAAAGATTCTTTTCGGTGAATATTACCCTGATCTGAGCCCTTAAATGTTCAGTAAATCATAACAAACTTTGAGCTATACTTTGCCTTTATTAATGGAACATTAATGGGTTTCACTTCTAGATGACATAGTGTCCTGAGGACATTAAGAGTAGCAGTAGCTGTCAACTGCTGTTCTTGCCAATTATACAAACTCCTTATGGCTCATTTTGCTGTGTGAATTGTAATGTCTTTATCAGTAGTGTCCATGTTGCTAATACACATACATGAAAACCAATATATTGGTTTTTTGGTTGTTGGATTTTTGTTGTTGTTGTTCATTTTTTAGAGATAAGGTCTTGCTCTAGTCACTGCCAGGGTGGAATGCAGTAGTGTGAATGCTGCTCACTGCAGCCTTGAACTCCTGGGCTCCAGTGAGTTTCCTCCTTCAGCTTCCCAAGTAGGATGCCTTACAAGTGCATGTCACCATGCCTGGAGAATTTTCCTATAAAGACAAGGTCTGGCTATGTTGCCCAGGATGGTTTTTAACTCCTGAACTCGAGAGTTCTGCCCCACTTCGTAAGTTAAAGGCTTGAGCCACTACACTGCCCAAATTTGTTTTAAACATCGATTATAATGTCTATCTACTTTATTTACATTATCCAGTACCACAACCCTGAAAAGTAAATAGCACATCTATTTTATAGAGAAGAAAAAGGCACAGCTATCTTAAGTTGCATGAATTGGTAAGCATATGGATACTCTATATACAGAAGCTTGAAGTAAAAGTTTATTCACTATCTCTGCTTTGAACAGTCTTTCTGGGAGGGATTGAGCTCTATCCATTAAAAAAGTGATAATAGCTGCAAGCTCCTAGAGGTATATAGTCCCTCTGCTCACTTTACTCTCTCCTCCTGGCCCTAGACAATGCAACTTCTTTCATTGACAGAGGTAATGAGATCTTAGAAACTCCTTTTTTTTTGAGACAGAGTCTCAAGCTATTACCCTGGGTAGAATGCCAAGGTGTCACAGCTCACAGCAACCTCAAACTCGTGGGCTTAAGCGATCCTCTTGCCTCAGCCTTCCCAAGTAGCTGGGACTACAGGTGCCCGCCACAACGCCTGACTATTTTTTGTTTATAGTTCCCATTGGTGGCCTGAGATGGATTCGAACCCACCAGCTCTGGTGTATGTGGCTGGTGCACTAGCTGCTTGAGCTATAGGCACTGAGCCAGAAACCTCTTTCTGATGAGGGAATTCTCAGTAGTATTTGTGTAGTAATTTATTGGCAGGAGTTTATGGTACAAACCTAGTAGAGAAACGATTATGCCTTTCAAAATTATTGGATCATACCATAATACATAAACTTTCAGTAGTATGTTGTGAGATCCAACTTTGTTTAATTTAGTGTTGTATCCTGAATGTAGAACAATGTCTAGTGTAATAGTTGAATGAAAGAATCGCTAAAATCCAAATGCACATTAAAATGGAAAAAGCACTGGATTATGAATACAAATATTGGGTAGTTTATCCTTCATTTTTGTAAATAAGGAAAGTAGATCGGCTCGGCGCCTGTGGCTCAAGCGGCTAAGGCGCCAGCCATATACACCTAAGGTGGCGGGTTCGAATCCCCAGCCCAGGCCCGCCAAACAACGATGGCTGCAACCAAAAAAATGGCCAGGTGTTGTGGCGGGCACCTGTAGTCCCAGCTACTTGGGAGGCTGAGGCAGGAGACTCACTTGAGCCCAGGAGTTGGAGGTTGCTGTGAGCTGTGATGCCATGGCATTCTACCCAGGGGGATAGCTTGAGGCTCCGTCTCAAAAAAAAAAAAAAAGGAAAGTAGATCCAGAGAGATTGAGTTAGAATACATTTTTATAGACTTTAGTTTTTTTTTTTTTTTTTTTTTTTGAGAAAGAGCCTCAAGCTGTCTCCCTGGGTAGAGTGCCATGGCTTCACTGCTCACAGCAATCTCCAACTCCTGGGCTCAAGCGAGTCTCCTGCCTCAGCCTCACAGGCGCCCGCCACAACGGCCGGCTATTTTTTGGTTGCAGCCATTATTGTTGTTTGGCGGGCCCGGGCTGGGGATTCGAACTTGCCACCTTAGGTGTATGTGGCTGGCGCCTTAGCCACTTGAGCCACAGGCGCCGAGCCTAGACTTTAGTTTTTAGGCTAGTTCCTGATTTACAGAAGAATTGAGCAGTAGAGAGTTTATACACCACATGTAGTCATTAACATTATACCTTGGTATGACATACCTTAGTATGGCATATTTGTCACAATTAAAGAGGTGGCCCACATACAGAGAATATTTTGTGAATATTTTATAAAATTTTGTAATGAATGTTTTGTAAATTAAGGTACGTTTAGCTGCAATTTCCTATTTTCCCTATGCATGGTGACTTTATAGAGGATCTTTGGGATAACCTGAATTATCATTAAAGTCCATACTTAGGTTTCCTTAATTTTTACTTGATGTCCTTTGTTCCATGATCACATCCAGGATGATACCTCATTATTTAGTCACCTGAGACCTGTGAGACTTCTGGTTTCTGTTTTTGACCATTTTTTTTTGGCGGGAGGGGGGAGGGCAGAGTCTCACAATGTCGCCCTGGGTAGAGTGCCATGGCATCACAGCTCACAGCAACCTCCAACTCTTTGGCTTAAGCAATTCTCTTGCCACAGCCTCCTGAGTAGCTGGGACTACAGGTGCCCGCCGACTTTGAACATTTTATGGAGTGCCAGTCAAGTATTTTATAGAATGCATCTCTGTTGTAATTAGTTGTTTTTCTCACAGTCAGACTGGAGTTTTGGGTTTTAGGGAGGAAGACATAGAGCAGCAGTTCTCAGCCTGTGGGTCGTGACCCATAGGAACGATATTAAAGGGCCGCAGCATTAGGAAGGTTGAGAACCACTGACATAGAGGTAAAGTGTCATTTTCATATCTCAGGTACGTACTGTCAATATGATATACCGACATGGATGTTGACCTGAGTCACCTGGCTGAGGTGGAAAGTTATTCTTTTCCCTCTTTCCATACTGTACTCTTTGGAAGGAAGTCCCTATGTGTGACTCAGACTTTTAAAGGATTATGTTCCCTTCCATGAGTATCCTCTAGAATATTAAATTACTTTAATTCTTCTCAATGGGAGATCTGTCTCTTCTTTCCTATTAATTCAGTCTTTTTTTTTTTTTTTTTGAGACAGAATTTCACTTATTAACCCTTGGTAGAGTGCCTGGGACTACAGGCACCTGCTACAACACCTGGCTATTTTTTGTTGTTGTTGTTGTTGTTGCAGTTTGGCTGGGTCTGGGTTCAAACCCACCACCCTGGGCACACAGGGCTGGCATCCTACCCAGTGAGCCACAGGTGCTGCCTTAATTCAGCCATTTGTTAATATCCATATGGATTCATGGGTCTTATTTAATACTTTAGGTTATAATCTAATACTTAACTAGTTTCTTAAATTGTTCCAGCTTTGGCCATTGGGAGCTCTTTTCAGCTGGCTGCTGTCCCTTTGGCATACTCCATCAGTGTGAGATTTTTATTTCGTTTTGAGTACTTCCTGACTTTCTGAAACTGTAAAAGTTTCAGATTCTTCATCTTTTATATTTTCTGTACCAGTCCTAGAGTCAGCCTTTCCCCTACAAGGAACCTTGATTCTTTTATTGGAGAATGACACTAGAAACCAAGATCTGGGGCCAGGTATGTTTAGTGCTACTGGGGTTATGATACACTTTAAAAACTATCGTCTAGGCTCAGCACCTGTAGCTCAGTAGCTAGGGTGCCAGCCACATACACTGGAGCTGGTGGGTTTGAATCAACAACTACAACCAAAAAGCCGGGCATTATGATGGGTGCCTGTAGTCCCAGCTACTTGGGAGGCTGAAGCAAGAGAATCACTTAAGCCCAAGAGTTTGAGGTTGCTGTGAGCTGTGATGCCATGGCACTCTATCAAGGGCAACATAGTGAGACTCTGTCTCAAAAAAACCCAAAACTATCACGTAGAGATAATTATATCAGTACTGTGTAATCCTGTTGTATACTACACTAGCCTCTATGAATGAGAGTATCCAGAAAGCACTGGTATTTCGTTAAGCAACAGTCTTTTTCCTTGAGGTATAGCTTAGCCATCTATAATCACTTATAGTCTAGTTTAAAATTTAAAGTGTTCAGCTTTGGCTTTCCAATAATTAGAATCAAATAAATTTGAACAATGTAAGTTGGTTATATGCTTAAATTCTAAATACTTGATTGTTTATTTCTAAGTACTACCACAAAGGCATTTTTCCTCCTGGGAAATGTTTAGTATATAATAAAGATAAAAGTATGTGTAGTTAATATAACTTTTCCCACAGTGGTTAAAAAGGTAATAAAAAGGAATGCAGAATGGGGAAGTCACACTGTCATCCAATTTCCATTTAACCTTTGCATGATATCCACTGTAGGCAGCCATTTAAACGACTTTCTTAAGTAGCCTCTAGCATTTCTTTTGCAAATACAAATATATTTTATCTCCTTTCTTACATATAAATTTGCATCCTAAACATATATAGTACTAATTGGTTTCTGCTGTTTTTTTTTTCTTCTGAGACAAAGTCTCACTTTGTTGCCTTTGGTAAAGTGTCATGTATCATAGCTCACAGCAACCTCAAACTCTTGGGCTTAAGATGGTTCTGTTGCCTCAGCCTCCCAAGAAGCTGGGACTACAGGCGCTGGCCACAATCCCTGGCTATTTTAGAGACAGAGTCTTGCTCTGAACCTGTGAGCTCAGGCAATCTACCCAGACTCCCAGAGTGCTAGGATTATAGGCATGAGCCACTGCACCTGTATTCCACAGGTGTTATTGTCTGAATATAAAACTAAACATTGTAGGGTTAGAAGGAGCCTTGTATTTTAACTATAATTTGCTATAATTTGAATGTGTATTCCCTCTGAAACTCATGTTGAAACTTAATCTTCAGTGTTGATGGGTTTATGGATTAATGGGTTATCTTGGGATTGAGAGTGGTGGCTTTATAAGAAGAGGAAGAGAGACTTGAACTTGGGACTCTGCAGAGGCCCCACCAGCAAGGACCTTGCCAGATGTGGCCCCTTGACCTTGGACTTCCCAGGCTCTATAACTGTAAGAAATAAATTCCTTTTCCTTATAAATCACCCAGTTTCAGGTATTCTGTTATAAATAACAGAAAATGGACTAAGTCCATTTATTAAAAAAGCTTTTATCGAGTTCATATGAATGCTAAGGACCATATGGGTGGAGATGAATCAAGGAGATCACAGTCTGGTGAGAAATTCCTTTGATGGGAATTTATTACTGTATAACCTCAGCTGAAATTGAAGATGGGGATGTTCACTACTTTCAGAGACTATTCTATTTAGTAAACAGTTTGTTTTTGTTTTCCTAATGATGAGCTGAAACTTCGTAACTTGTGTCTTTTCTGATTGGGACTTCTCTATCAGGATGAGATCATGAGGAGATATGCCTTCTCTCCGTTCAGTAATTCACAAGCTAGACGTAGATTACCAATATAAGAATTTTCTTTCATTCTTCAGTTAATTAAGAGGTTCTCCCCTCACCTCCCTCCCCTTTGACTAATATTTTTTAGGGTTTGAGTGATGAACTTGCCCTTGTGGATGCTGATGAAGGCAAACTGAAGGGTGAGACAATGGATCTTCAACATGGCAGTCCTTTTATGAAAATGCCAAATATTGTCTCCAGCAAAGGTTAATGTCATACTTAAATATTATATTCTAATACTACATGAACAAATACCAAAGAAAATCTTTATTTTCTTTGACTGCCCTAGTTTTTATAGATAAAGCTGGTTGTTCCCTGCTCTTATTCTTTTAACATGTCTGATTCATCGGATTATACTTCGTTTACAGGATTTCCTATAACACAGGACTGAATTCTTTGTAAACAGCAGAAATAGTAGTTGTCATGACACTGCTCATTGATGGTAGGTTATGTGCTAGATACTGACTAAAGAACCTTACATGTATTGTTTGATCCTATGCACAATTCTGTGTTTTACAGATAAGGTATCTGTAAACTGAGGTTAAAGTGATGGAGTAGGGATTTTTTTTTTTTTTTTAACTAGGGACAGAGTCTCACTCTATTGCCCTCAGTAGGGTGCCGTGGCATCACACAACTCACAGCAACCTCCAACTCCTGGGCTTAGGCGATTCTCTTGCCTCAGTCTCCTGAGTAGCTGGGACTATAGGTGCTCACCAGAACACCTGGCTATTTTTTTTGTTGCAGTTTAGCAGGGGCTGGTTTTTTTTTTTTTTTG
>NW_003852396.1:47118360-47121148 GCF_000181295.1 Otolemur garnettii
TTCCTTTTTCTGGGTTGGGGCTGGGTTTGAACCCGCCATGCTCGGTATATGAGGCTGGTGCCCTACCCACTGAGCCACAGGTACCACCCAGCAATCTCAAACTCTTGTGCTTAAGTGAGCCTCTTGCTTCAGACTCCACAGTAGCTGGGACTACAGCTGCCAGCCACTACATTCTAATTTTTTCTATTTTTAGTAGAGAGAAGCGCAGGCTGGTCTTGAACTCATGAGCTTAAGCAATCCACCTGTCTTGGCCTCTCGGAGTTCTAGAATTACAGGGGTAAGCCACCTTACCCACCCTGATTAATCTTCATTTTGATTTCTTTCTTTAAATAGTGCAACAGATGCGTCAGGAGTGCTTTTTTTGGTGGTTTTTTTTAAAGAGACGAAGTCTTACTGTGTTACATGGGCTGGACTTGAACTCCTGGGCTCAGTTGATCATCTCAACCTCAGTAGTAGCTAAAAGTACAGGCAGGTGCTTTCATTCCTGCTTAGGGCTTTTTTTTTAATGGACAAGGAAAATTTAGAATTAATCTCCTGAAATTAAGAGAACTATGGGCATACTATAAGATTTAAGGGAAGCCACTCTTGGCTAAACATAGTGTGGTGATTGAGGTGAACAGGCAATGTGTACTTAAATGTCAGATGTTTTCTTTTATAATCTGTTTTTCCTTTGAATCTTTCCCCAGATTACCTTGTCACTGCAAACTCCGATTTAGTGATTATCACAGCAGGTGTACGCCAGATAAAAGGAGAAACACGCCTTGATTTAGTCGAGCGAAATGTGTCAGTCTTTAAATTAATGATTCCCAGTATTATCCAATACAGTCCCTGGTGCAAAATGATTATTGTTACCAATCCAGGTCAGCTTTATTTTGACTGTTAAGTGAAGAGTTTTGGGGAGGTTTCGTAACTTGGTAGAAAAGAATAATGAAATGAGCATTAAATCCTAAACTATCAATATAATTCTGGGCTATCATCCTGTTTGGTTGGTATAACATGTTTTTTGCACAGTTGTAATCAGCATAGTATTATAACGAAACTTTCTTTAAAATCCAGTATGTATGAAAAGGTAATCTGCTTAATCATATGCTTTCAAGGTTTACATTCTAAAGGCAGAGGTTGGTTCTCCTGATGAGTGTGTGAGAAGAGAAAATAGCCCTGTAAGTTTACTGCCTGACTCTTCAGAATTGTATTAGACGCCTCACTGGTGGTGCATGTACAAGGGAGACAAACTCAAGGTGTACTTTGGAGTTAAAATGTGTAGGGCTGCTGATAGATTATGTGTAGTAAGGAAAAGGGAGGAATCGAAAGTAACTTCTAGGATTTTTTTTTTGACTGATTGGATGGCAGGTAGTTCCACTTACCCGGGTTGGGATGCTTTCAGTGAGGTGGGAGTCAATGAGGGAAGGAAGAGATGTTAGGTGGAGGGAAGAAAAATCAAGATTTCCAATTGGGACATGTTAAATTTGAGATATGTGAAAAAAGGAACTGTCAAACAGGTAGCTGACTGTGAGTCCAGAGCTCAGTATTTAGGTATATTCAAATTACTGTATTCTAAAACAATTTGGACTGGGTTTTCTGTGGGCAGGTTAAAACCAAGCACATGACTTATGTGTATTCATTTTATTTTTGATACAAAAGAGCTTCTATTTGTTTCACAATTTTATAAAATATAAATATATAAAAAATATTTACATGGTTCTAATGTCAAATCTAGAGAATAGGAATTATTCTGACAAGTCTAGCCTTATCCTTATCCTCTTTTCCCTATAGCCTCCATGACTTTATAAGTAATTATTTAAAATTTTTATTTTATGGTTTTAGTTTATTGTTGCTATATACATGTTTCTTTTCCCCTCCTTTCCTCCCTTTTTCCCTCCCTTCCACTCTCTTGCCCCAGGCTAAAGTGTGTCTTCTTCTATTTTTAACTAAATATATTAGGAAGCTCACTCCACAACAGATTTAGAGATGTATTGATTAGCTTTATTGGTTAAGTTTGAAATCGAAATCATCTCTGTTCTTTGATTATTTTGGATCTTCTGGGTCCTTGGCATTTTCATATAAATTTAAGAATTAGCTTGTCAGTTTATGCAAAATAGCCTGCAAGAATTTTGATAGAGATTGCATTGAATCTGTGACCAGTTTTGGTGATATTTCCATCTTAATAATATTAAACCTTCTGATGAATGCACATGGGATATATTTCCATTTATTTAGGTCTTTGATGGCTTTCACCAAAGTATTGTAGTTTTTGATGTTCAAATCTTATACTACTTCTTGTTAAATTTATTCCTAAGTTTAATTCTTTTAGATGTTATTAAGGATGGAATTGTTTTCTTAATTTCATTTTTGGATTATGCATCACAAGGACAGTATTTGGAAATGTAGTTGATTTTTATACACTGCTTGTCATTGTGCCCAACTCATTAGTTCTAATATTTTAGTAGACTGTTAGGATTTTTTTTTAATAGAAAAGATCATGTTATCTATAAATTTTTATTTTTCCCTTTGTATTCTAGATATCATTTATTTCTTTTTCTTGTTTAATTGCCTTGGCTGGGACCTCCACTACACTGTTTTCTGAGAAGTAGTTATCTTGGTCCCAATTTTTGGAAGAAATTTTTGGGTTTTGGGTGTGGTGACACATGCTTGTAGTCCCAGCTACTCAAGAAGCTGAGGCCAGAGGATCACTTGAGGCCAAGAGTTTGGGGTTGCTGTGAGCTATGATGATTCCACAGTATTCCACCCAGGGCAACAGAGTGAGAGTGTCTCAAAAAAAAAAAAAAAA
>NW_003852396.1:47122488-47123880 GCF_000181295.1 Otolemur garnettii
CGCTTGAGCCCAGGAGCTGGAGGTTGCTGTGAGCTGTAATGCCACGGCACTCTGCCCAGGGGGACAGCTTGAGGCTCTGTCTCAAAAAAAAAAAAAAAAGAAAATTCTGTTTTGTTTGCTAGCTACACTGACCTTTTGGTTAATAACTACAATTTTTAAAATTCTGATACAGCCAATAATGCTAATAATGCTTAAAATTATTCACATACCCAAACATCAGACTGTATCAGAAATTTTCTCCTGCTTTCTGGGACAAAGGTCTTGATTATGTTTCCCTGTTAATGTACTATCTTTACTTGTTTCTTTCTATTCCCCTTTTAACTAAACTTTTTGTTAAAAGGGGAATAGAGTGCGGTGACATCATAGCTCACAGTAACCTCAAACTCTTGGGATTAAGTGATTCTCTTGCCTCAGCCTTCCAAATACTGGGAATATAGGTGCCTGCCACAATGCCTGGCTAATTTTTTTTTTTTTTTTTTTTTTTGAGACAGAGCCTCAAGCTGTCACCCTGGGGAGAGTGCCATGGCATCACAGCTCACAGCAACCTCCAGCTTTTGGGCTCAAGTGATTCTTCTGCTTCCGCCTCCCAAGTAGCTGGAATTACAGGCGCTCGCCACAGCGCCTGGCTATATTTAGGTTGCAGCCGTCGTCGTTTG
This sequence comes from Otolemur garnettii, assembly GCF_000181295.1. NCBI lineage: Eukaryota > Metazoa > Chordata > Mammalia > Primates > Galagidae > Otolemur > Otolemur garnettii. The sequence continues at coordinate 47,123,145 of NW_003852396.1, forward strand.
GTGGGCCTGGGCTGGATTCGAACCTGCCAGCTCAGGTGTATGTGACTGGTGCCTTAGCCGCTTGAGCCACAGGCACTGAGCCCTGGCTATTTTTGTTGCAGTTGTCATTTTTGTTTAGCTGGCCTGGGCTGGGTTCAAACTTGCTAGCCTTGGTGTATGTGGCTGGTACCGTAACCACTGTCGTATGGGTGCTGAGCCATGTCTTAAAATTTTCTATGGAGTGAATTTACCATACTATGCAAAGCAGCAGAGGATGGTAAAGGCTTTTCATAATTTATTTCTATTGAGTGGGTATTTTTTGAGTTGTGGTATATAGGGGCAGTTGGATGGAGAACCCTGTTTTCTTTCTTTGGTTTTTTTTTTGTTGTTTTTTTTTCTTTGCAGATTTTGGCCAGGGCTGGGTTTGAACCCACCATCTCCAGTAAATGGCGTCGGCGCCCTACTCCTTTGAGCCACAGGCACCACCTAAGAACCCTGTCTTTTCCCCCTTACACAACACTGGATTTATTAGTTTTAGTAGTTTATTTTATTTTATTATTTTTTTTGTTTGTTTTTGTTTTTGTTTTTGGTTTTTTTTTTTTGAGACGGAGCCTCAAGCTATCCCCCTTGGTAAAGAGTGCCGTGGCATCACACTCACAGCAACCTCCAACTCCTGGGCTCAAGCGAGTCTCCTGCCTCAGCCTCCCAAGTAGCTGGGACTACAGGTGCCCGGTTATATATATTTTTTTATTTTAGT
>NW_003852396.1:47123939-47125215 GCF_000181295.1 Otolemur garnettii
CTGGGGATTCGAACCCGCCACCTTAGGTGTATGTGGCTGGCGCCTTAGCCGCTTGAGCCACAGGCGCTGAGCCAGTTTATTTTATTTTGAGACAGAGTCTCACTATGTTACCCTTGGTAGAGTGCTATAGCATCATAGCTTACAGCAACCTCAAACTCCTGGGCTTAAGGAATTCTCTTGTCTCAGCCTCCCGAGTAGCTAAGACTATAGACGCCTACCACAACGCCCAGCTATTTTTAGAGATCGGGTCTCTTGCTCAGGCTGGTCTTGAGCCTGTGAGCTCAGGCAATCTACCTGCCTCAGCCTACCAGAGTGCTAGGCTTACAGACATGAGCAACCATGCCTGGTCAATTTTTTTTTTTAATTAAGTTTTTTTTTTTGTTTTTGACCATCCATCTGCTGAAGATACTAGTTTTACTATAGGTATATAAAAAAAGAACAGGAGGCTGAGGCAGGAGGATCACTTGAGCCCAGGAATTCAAGATTACAGTGATATGTTCGCAGGCCATTGCACTCTAGCCTGGGCAACAGAGTGAGACTCTATTAATAAATAAATGTGTATATCACTTAAGATGAGAACTTTTTCTGACTTGTACTTTTTTCTTCTTAGTGGATATCTTAACTTACGTAGCCTGGAAGTTGAGTGCATTTCCCAAAAACCGTGTGATTGGAAGTGGCTGTAATCTGGACACTGCCCGTTTCCGTTACTTTATTGGACAAAGGCTTGGTATCCACTCCGAGAGCTGTCATGGGCTGGTCCTTGGAGAGCACGGAGACTCAAGTGGTAAGCCTAAAGCTTCATTAAGCCCTGCATGCTCTCTGAAACATATTTCACTATCATGATGAATTATAGATGTACTTACTATGTAAAATAGCTCCTGGATGGGGAGAAAAGCTTTATGCCACTTTAGACCCTTTTAGTAGTGTTTACTTTTTAGCACATTCATTGTCTTCATGATAATATAAAAAATACAAATTTGAAAATGTGATATTGCTATCATAGCGATTATAGATCATAGTGCTTTTTTTACTTAATACAGAACTAAATAACATGATACAGTTTTCTTTGATCTTAGAATACTCTAGACCAGAGGTCATTATAATTCAGCTAACATGAAGTCTTTAGACTAAGGGATGGGCATACCTGGAGAATTAAGGGAAGAAGAAAGGTGCTTGGTGACAGCAACCTTTTTTTCCTTTTGTTTCTTCTCACTAAAAATGTTTGAAATCCATATAATATAAACCCTACCGGCTAGGCGCCTATAGCTCACCCGGC
>NW_003852396.1:47125442-47134186 GCF_000181295.1 Otolemur garnettii
AAAAAAAAAAAAAAAAAAAAAAACCCTACCTATGGAAAAGGACTTACTGGAGAGAACAATTAAAACTTATTTATAGTTGTAAGTTTAAATCTGCCACTTTCTTATTTGAAGATCCTTGCCAAGATAGCATTGTGGATCTCCATCTGTGGAGATTTTGATTTAGATCTGGAGTATAGCTCAGATATTTGAATTTTGATAGTTCTGTTGAACATTTCTAATTGAAAACGACTCAGGAAAACTGACAGTTTTGGTAAGGTCAAAACAACCAAAAAAACCTCCCCCCAAACCAAAACCTGCTATAATAATGCAAGGAGTTTTTTGCATCTCTTTTTTAGTTCCTATATGGAGTGGAGTTAACATTGCTGGTGTCCCTCTGAAGGATCTGAATCCAGATATAGGAACTGATAAAGATCCTGAGCAGTGGGAAAATGTCCACAAAAAAGTGGTTTCCAGGTAATATGTTACTTTCATATTTTTGCACTGAAAATTAGTTGTGAGCCTGTTTTATTAGAGGGACATGATTAGTTACTTCAGTATATGTTGTTTTATTTACATACTTTTATTAGTACTTACTTTCTGTGAGCATCTTCACCAGATAATTCAGCAGTTAGGGACTGCTTCTGTCATGCTTATTGCTAAGCCTAAGCAATAAGACTACTACGTGTGTCTAACACGTAGTAGGGACTCCCTTGACTGACAATATATTTATTGAAACATTTGCTGTGTAATTTTTTTTTTTTAAATTTTTTGAGACAGTCTTACTCTGTGCCCTGTGTAGTGATGCTGTGGCATCGTAGCTCATAGCAACTTCAAACTTATGGGGGCAAGCCTCTTGCCTCAGCCTCCCGAGTAGCTGGGACTACTGGTTTGGGCCACCAGGCCTGGCCTAGTTTTTCTGTTTTTTAGAAGAGACAAGGTCTTCCTGTTGCTGGTCTCAAACTCCTGAGCAAAGATGATCTACCCACCTCAGCCTTCTAGAGTGCCAGGATGACAGGCATTAACCAAACTAACTTCTTATGTTCCCAATTCTTACTTTACAGTGGCTATGAGATGCTTAAAATGAAAGGTTATACTTCTTGGGGTGTCAGCCTATCTGTAGCTGATTTAACTGAAAGTATTTTGAAGAATCTTAGGCGAGTGCATCCAGTTTCCACCCTAAGTAAGGTAGGATATTCGTGTTTGAAAATCATTATTTAACTTTAACATAAAATAGTAGGGGGTAAGATACATTTTGGGGGATTCTTTTGAGGTTGATTTTGTAGAAACACCTATCTTCTTAAGTCTGTTTTTTGCTGCTGAAGGTGGGGTGAGAATGGAGGAGAGACCTACTTTGTAGACCTGTGTCCTGGCTTAGTGCGGCAGTTCTTATTACATTTATTAGATACATAATAAGGACATGAGAAAGACTTACTTTTAAGTGAGTTATCTAACTCTACAAATATCTACTAACACTGGGAACCACTGTGGGTAGATCTTGCCACATTGGGAGCTGTTCTCTAACAGTTTCAATTATGTCCAATGAAGAAACCTAAGAAAGAAGCACTCTCTCAAAAGATTAGCAGTTAATCTCCTGGGGATAGTCCCTGTTTGTCTAAAGGGGGAGAGGTTAAAACAAATGGAACTAAATAATTGGAAATAAAATCATAGTCATTTTGAAGTGGTCTTCTGATAGGAAGTGATTTGGGTTAAGGAGATAGGAAGGAGGGTAGGGCCTATGTGGAGAGACGACTGATGAATCTGAACAATAAATATGTCCAATGATGTTTTAAATTGCTTTGTCTTGGTTCTGTTTCTGCCATAAGTCATATTACCAATCCATTAAATATGCATTCACTAGGCAACTGTTGTTTCTCAGACAATAGACCTTTGTTAGAAGAAAGAAAAAGGAGTAATTTTTAAGTCTTTAATTTCAGGGCCTCTATGGAATAAATGAAGAAATATTCCTTAGTGTTCCATGTATCTTGGGAGAGAATGGTATCACAGATCTTATAAAGTTAAAGCTGACCCCTGAAGAGGAGGCCCGTTTGCAAAAGAGTGCAGATACCCTTTGGGAAATTCAGAAGCGGCTCAAGCTTTAAAGTTCTGGAGTTATTAAAGAAGAGCTAGTAGTTATGGAATTATGTATACCATACTTTTGAATAAACTTGAATTTCTGCAAGTTGGAAAAAGGAAAAGGGGAAGAGTTAACTGCCCTATTTAATCCTCCAGCTCTTAGTATCTAGATGGTGGGTGATTTCTTTCCCCCTACAATTTGTAAGTGACTGCATCAGAGGTATTTTTTGGTACCTCTGATATACTAACAAACACTTGCCTTGTATATACTGAATATGTAATTGTTGTTTGGTCCAGAAGAATGTGTTTATTGTGTTAAGAAGTTCTGATTCTTTTAATCAGGTGCATGGCAAATTCTTTCATTCTGGCTGGCTAATACCTAAGTTCATTTATATGCTATTAAAAATAAGTTGTACTTTCCTTTATAATGTAAAAACAAAAATATTTACATATACAAATAATCTGCTAGTTCCTAACACTAAATAAAACCTTGATTTGACTTTGCTAGTTTTTATACTGATAACTTTTATGAGTACCTTTTTTGTTTTAAAAGAAAAGATCTAAACTGTATAACCCACTTGGTGATGACTGAAGTTAAACTGGTCATTTGTGGGCTGCCTAATTTATCTTTAAAACATCTCAAATCAGAATGTTTTCTTTGTGACTTATGGGCCTTCTGGCACTCATTTTGATAGAATATTTCTGTTCTACTGGATGAACTATGTAGAACATACACCAGCTGTGTAGCTCACTGGGTGGTCACATAATTGGCTTACAGAATCACTTGCCATGAAGAATGAACTTTGACAATAAAAAGCAGAGAGGCAATATACACTGTACCCTCCCCTTTAATTGTGACCAACTTACCTAGTTAATGTAAGTTCTCAACTTTTTCCAACTCTCAGGTATATATGGCTCTGTTCATACCACTCTGTTCTTTTTTTTTTTTTTTTTTTTCTTGAGACAGAGCCTCAAGCTGTCCCCCTGGGTAGAGTGCCGTGGCATTACAGCTCACAGCAACCTCCAACTCCTGGGCTCAAGCGAGTCTCCTGCCTCCGCCTCCCAAGTAGCTGGGACCACAGGCGCCCGCCACAAAGCCCGGCTATTTTTTGGTTGCAGCCGTCATTGTTGTTTGGCGGGTCCGGGCTGGGGATTCGAACCCGTCACCTTAGATGTACGTGGCTGGCGCCTTAGCCGATTGAGCTATAGGCGACGAGCCACCACTCTGTTCTTTAATGAAAAGAGTTATGGTTCAATGAGGCCTAGAAAAACAAATCTAGCAGGGGATGGTAAAAGGTCTACCCTGGACATTTCACAGGAAAAGGTCACTCTGACCCCTCAATTTCAAAATTTAGATTTCCATTTGGTATACCCCATATTAAATAGAATTTAGATTATATGCTATGGAAAGACTTATATTTCAATTTAGAAGATATGTATTTGTCAAATGAACAGCTGAGCTTATTAAGGTTTTGTGGATCTTTCCTAAAGAAGTCCAATAAAGAAGAGAACAATTATGCAACAAATTTTATTTAGCATAATCAATCCCAACATTCAGCACAAAAAGTTTACAGAGGATAGAAAGTGCATTAATAAAAGCCAGTCTTTACTAAAAGAAAACAGAAAATATATTATTGATTCAAAATATTTTACACTTGAATGATAAACTGCAATAACTTATTCTGGGCACCTACTAATAAGAGAAAGAAAGAAAAAAAAAAGAAAAAATGTTTTAAGACGAGCTCAATCTCCAGCTGGTATCAGAGAAGTCAGTAGAGGTCACTAAGACCAGCAGTCTTTCTTGCTTTTTGCATTAGGGCCCTCAGCTGGAACTGTTTACGGGACAGAAGACGTACATGCTGGGAGGGGAAAAAGTTTAAAATAGTTTAGAATGGCTTTGATCCAGATGCGAGCATAAAGTACCAAGACAGTTTATAACCTAGGTGGGACCTGAGAACCCTACTTTGTGAAACCTTCCTTTAGAACCAATACCTTAATACACAGGCTTTTTCAACAGGGAAGCATATTGCTGGTTTTGGCTCAGGAGTTTGAGCTACATCTTGAGAAACTTGTCCTATGATACTAACCAACATTACCCAAAAAGTCACTATGATTATTTCTCCCCTCTTCGCTAAAAGAAGGGGAAAAGCAGGGATAAACAGCAAACAGCATACCTCTTTGCCTCTCCATGTGTATCTTTCTTAAGCTATACCACTACCCATACAGAAGGCTATACAGAAAAGGAATCCTCTTTGGGGTCTCGGGTTTATACCCAGCTCTTCACACACAACAGTTCTGAGGCACATAATTTGGCCACGTTCACCCATAGTCAGAGAGGCAAGATCAGCAAATGACTTGATCAGCCTTGTATTACACTGGGGCTCCAGTAGCAGCTGGATCAAGTATCTAAAGGGTAGTTGTTATTATTCCCAAAATCATGGTCTTCACAAACCAACAGAGAGAGCAGTAGCCAAACTTGGCTTACTAGATCTTTTTTTTTTTTTTTTGAGACGGAGCCTCAAGCTATCCCCCTGGGTAGAGTGCCATGGCATCACACTCACAGCAACCTCCAACCCCTGGGCTCAAGCGAGTCTCCTGCCTCAGCCTCCCAAGTAGCTGGGACTACAGGCGCCCGCCACAACGCCTGGCCATTTTTTGGTTGCAGCCATCATTGTTTGGCGGCCCGGGCTGGGGATTCGAACCTGCCACCTTAGGTGTATGTGGCTGGCGCCTTAGCCGCTTGAGCCACAGGCGTGGAGCTGGCTTACTAGATCTTAATGTTTGTAAATAGCATTAAGCCTAAGACAATCTTCATTCAAAAGGGATCTAAAGGGTGCCTTGAAGGGCTATTTGATATAGGAAAACATCTGGTCTAAAATTATGCAACTCTAAAAAAATTAACAGGTTAAAAAATGGGGGCAATCAGTGATCTTTCTTTAGGTAGCATGACCTGAAAGAACCAATAGAAATCTGTGCCTTAATTCAGTCAGGGTCAGTAGTAAGAGAATTACATTTATTAGTGGTAGGTAGTAAATTCCAGCCACTAGCCAGCTTTTCTTCCCCTACTCAGACAGATCCTTAGCAATCTACAGGTGAGAAGACACCGCTTCAGCCACACATCTACTCTCTTTGGGGAAGATAATCTGAAACCCACATTATAGAGAAACCTTGGTTTGTTTCGAGGTCAGAGCCATTGTAACACAAATTTAAAAATACTCTGAAGCAGAATGAGGAAGACATACCTTCAGGAAGACATCCAGGTCTATTACTCCTCGCCTTAAGGCTTCTCCCAGGTAAAAGATAGTGTCTTCAATTGCATTTTCCTCTGCATACAGATTTAAAATCTGTTTGTATAGTGGGGCTGTGGGAATGATAACTTCATCAATATCATTGTTTTCAGATTGATTTTCCATTTTCTCCAGAGCAGAACTGAGTTCTTCATCCTTCTTTTTCAAAAGTTCTATGTTTTTATCAACCTCAGCCTGAAAACAGAACAGTCCAAGCATGATGGCTTTATACAAATTGTTCAAAATTATCCACTTGTCAGATATCTATGACTCCATTTCAAAGGAAAAGATTGGTGAATAAAGTAACGTATAAGCAAGTCATGGATAAGAATGTTTTAAATAACACATTGGTCAAAGACAGAGAAAAAGGTATGTTTTAACATGCTAAGTAAAAATAAGACAACTATAGAAACAGCCTGGGTGAGGTACTTTCAGTGACATATGATTACAAACTAAGCCATCAGATAAAATACTTTCCAGCAGGAGGTTCAGTCACAGTTCACAGAAAATTATAAAGAGATTTTTCTTCCAAACAAGTGGGCATGTGTCATAGAGTGACTTTCCCCCGTGTAGAGGATTCAGGCACAGAGCCCCAAACACTTGCATTCTAGCTATAGTATGTTGTAGGTGGTGGTGGTGGCTATAGGCTCTGAATTATACTGGTGTCACTTTCCTGAACTCCTGAAAATAGATGGCTACTGTGACACTCACTTTACACACTAGAACAATTTTGTAAGGTTGTCAACCTACAAATCACTTTCCACAAACTTGCAAGAACTCTTTACTTTTTAATAAAAAATGTAGATTTGTTGGAATAAATTTTCCCTCATGGGGATGAAAAGTGATGAGTGACGCTGGAGCTTTAATTATGTTGGTACCACCAAGGCACAGCTGCCAGCTATAAATATTAGAAAGCTTAAAGAACTAAATTTGCATATGTTTATACATAGCTCACAAGTCAACCAAATTATATCTGGATTATTAAGTTAGAAGGTTCACTGAAGATACTTTTTTTTTTTTTTTGGGGGGAGACAGAGCCTCAAGCTGTCACCCAGGGTAGAGTGCCATGGCATCCCAGCTCACAGCAGCTCAAACTCCTGAGCTCAAGTGATTCTCCTGCCTCCGCCTCCCAAGTTGCTAGGACTATAGGCGCCTGCCACAACACCCAGGTATTTTTTGATTGCAGCTCTCGTTGTTTGGTGGGCTCAGACTGGATTTGAACCCACCAGCTCAGGTGTATGTGGCTGGCGCCTTAGCCACTTGAGCCATAGGCGCCGAGCCTAACTTTTAAAAATAGCTTACATACTTGGAAACAAAATAGAACTGTCCATTACGTCTGTATCTTAGGTCTACAGATTTTTTTTTTTTTAAAGAGATGGTCTTTCTAGGGTGTTGCCTGTGGCTCAAAAGGGTAGGGAACTGGCCCCATATGCCGGAGGTGGTGGGTTCAAGCCCAGCCCCGGCCAAAAAAAAAAAAAAAAGATATGTTCCTTCTTTAATGCCTAGGCTGGAGTTAGTGGCATGATCATAATAGCTCACTGCAACCACGAAAGCCTGGCCTAAGCCACCCTCCTGCCTCAGCTTCCCAATTAGTTTGGGATTATAAGTATGTAACACCATGGACCCAGATTTCTTTTTTTTTTTCTGAGACAGAGTCTCACTTTGTCACCCTTGGTAGAATGCCATGGCGTCATAGCTCACAGCAACCTCTAACTCTTGGGCTCAAGTGATTCTCTTGCCTCAGCCTCCCAAGTAGCTGGGACTATAGGCACCTGCTACAAAGCTGGCTAGTTTTAGAGGTGGGGGGTCTCACTCTGGCTCAGGCTGGTCTCAAACCTGTGAGCTCAGGCAATCTACCTGCCTCAGCCTCCCCAGAATGCTGGGATTACAGGTGGGCATACCCACCTATTTTTAAAAAAAATTTTTGGTAGAGATGAAGTCTTGCTATGTTATGCGGGAGGGTTGGGGTCCTCCAGCCTTGGCCTCCTAAAGTTCTGGGATCACAAGCATGAGCCACTAAGCCTGACTAATCTGCAGATCTTTATCATGGGTGAGAACTCTCTAAAATTCGCAATTCCTGGGTAATCAGCAGCATCACACATTCAAATAGTTCTCCCTTGGAAGGAAACACCATTTCCTAGGCTGAAGGTGCGAATAAAATGCTTTAAGTATTATTCACCTCCCAATCAAATACCAAATGCCAAACATAGGCTCCATTTTTACCAAAGCTATAGAGATCTATATTCAAATGTCTAAAGATGCCTGAAAATTTCTGAACTCTTACTAATCCCACATCTACAGTACACACAGAATACTTTCCCATGGCTATAATTCAGTCCCCAACTTGCATGTCTTCAATGAGTTACTTACTACTTCTTGATCTAAACGAGTAACCATCTCTTCCAGTTTCTGGTGACCCTTTTTCAGGTCTTCCTCTGTTCGTTTCAAGGCATTGAGCTCTGCTTGGGCACGATCCATTTCCTCCTTCATCCTCCATCTCAATTTGTCACTGACTGCGGAGATGAGAGAGGCTCGGATGGTGTCCTCACTGATTGTGCCATCTCTACTGGGACCTGTAGGAGACAAAGGCAAAAATACCTGCATATTTCCCAAGATCTTTCTATTCCTCTCACAGAAACCTTGAGAAAATAGAACAAATTGAGCCCATATTTTCAAAACAGGAGGCATTAAAAAACTTAATATTTACCATTAAATATTACCATTTCATTAGAAATAACATAAACATCTAAGTTGATTGAGAAATACTTTCCCTGTAAGCGATTACTATTAACTCATATTTATCCACTTTCCCTATTTACAACCCAAAGAAATTGTTATATGCTAACCAAAGTAATCTGTAGGGACATACAGTGGATATAGAGGCCTACAGATTACAATTATTTCTGATCTCAAACAAATGAGACAATACATTTGTACCAAGGAAAAACACTTGATTCAGGTCAAGTCCATCCTCAGGACTTGTGCTAAGTCAAAGGAGATAGGAGCCCACTGTAGAGACAGTGAGGGGACAGGGAATGGGCAGTTTCCCAGGTTAATAAGGACCTTCTGCAAGACTTTTATTCCTTTACTACTTACCAAAAAAAGAAAAGAAAAGAAATGAGCAAAAGAGAATGACATCCCAAAAATCCAATAGATGATAAACTTCTGTTTATTCTCTGATTCTTCATTATTCTTTTGCAAATGTCCCTTCCTAACCAGCATCTTCTATAATTTCTGAGCACATTTCAGATCAAATAAACTTATCCTTCAGATACTTTCTTCAAAAAGGTTTCCTGGCTCGGCACCTGTGGCTCAAGCTGCTAAGGCGCCAGCCACGTACACCTAAGGTGGCAGGTTCGAATCCCCAGCCCGGACCCGCCAAACAACAATGACGGCTGCAACCAA
>NW_003852396.1:47135494-47139364 GCF_000181295.1 Otolemur garnettii
CAACTCCTGGGCTCAAGCAAGTCTCCTGCCTCAGCCTCCCAAGTAGCTGGAACTACAGACACCTGCCACAATGCCTGGCCATTTTTTTTGGTTGCAGCCATCATTGTTGTTTGGCAGGTCCAGGCTGGGGATTCGAACCCGCCACCTTGGTTGTAGCCGTCGTCGTTTTTGGCGGGCCTGGGCTGGATTTGAACCTGCCACCTTAAGTGTATGTGGCTGGCGCCTTAGCCACTTGAGCCACAGGCACCAAGCTGTTGACCAATTTTCAAATGAAGTTTTTTCCTCAAATGTCTTAGAAATTTGAATATTCTCTGTAACTGCTATAACAAGTATTGGATTAAGAAGAATTTGTGGCAAACTACCATACCTCAATACCCTACACATTGACCTTTATCCAAGCAGAGTCAGATTTTAGAAGTTCCCTTCTACAATTCCAGATCAATAAATGAAAATGTAAAACAGCCTTTGAGAGACAGTCCTAAGCAAAACTTTATTTAAATGTTAGGATCTCTCCAAACTTAATCCATAGGAAATAAGATACAATTTTCTAGTCTTAGGAAATTAATACTACCCACAGATCCAAAAATGTATTGAATAATTTAGGCCAGTATCTTCAAAATGCATTATTATACATTATCTGATTTAAAGCCATATCTTAACACTTAAGACATTCAGTTTTATTTATAGTCTAACAGAACTTAGGGATGATCGCTATCTCTAGAACTCAAAAGAAGCTATTTTATATTAGAGAGAAAATCCATGATGATACCAAAGGGAAAAAATACATGATAACTAAATAGTAATTTTCTACTCTCACCTCTAACTAGCAAAAGTGAAAAATCCCAGCATTTTTACTTCTGTAACTTAACTCAGGCCCACATAATGGTTCTTGGTCTGGCATTTGAGCTACACAGCAAACTATGGAGCCTAAGTAATCCCAGTTTACTATTTACTAAGAAAGTAGATCAAACTGGTATGAGGCTATTTCCTTTCATAATAAAAACACAACATAGGTCAACTCTGAAGTTGGAGCAACATTTCAAACAACTATACAAGCAAAGGAAATTTGATTTGTGCTATATTAAGTACAAACTCTGAAATTCATTACACTGCTTACAAAAGGCTTTGATAGTCTACAAATATGTAAGCTTCTAATACTACTGCCAGGCCACATGCAGGCTCTGGAACTTTTCTTTACTCTTTTTTGTTAATTTTATTTTTTAAATCATAACTGTGTACATTAATGCATTTATGGGGTACAATGTGCTGATTTTGTATACGATTTGGAATGCTAATCAGGGAGCCTCAATTTATCTTTTAAATTGCTTTTAATTTCAGTGTATAGGTGGACATGATGGCTCATGCCTGTAGTCCCAGCACTTTGGGAGGCTGAGGTGAGAGGATTGTTGGAGGCCACGAGTTTGAGAGCAGCTCGGGCAACACAGCAAAATCACACCTCCTTTTTTTTTAGTCAGAGTCTCACTCTATTGCCCTGGGTAGAGTGCTGTGGCGTCACAGCTCACAGCAACCTCAAACTCTTGGGCTTAAGTGATTCTCTTGCCTCAGCCTCCCAAGTAGCTGGGACTATAGGCACCCACCACAACACCCAGCTATTTTTTGGTTGTTGTTGGAAATTGTCATTGTTGTTTTTAGCTGGCCTGGGCCAGGTTCGAACCCTCCATCCTCGGTGTATGTGGCCAGCGTCCTATCCACTGAGCTACTGGCACTGCCTAAGACCACACTTCTTAAAAAAAAAAAAAAAAAGTAGTGAGATACTTACTGTACCTAGTCCTAGCTACTTGGTAGGCTGAGTTGGGAAGATTGCTTGAGTCCAGGAGTTTGAGGCTACAGTGAACTATTATCATGACACTGCACTCTAGTATCAATGACAGAGTGAGACCCTGTCTCTTTTTTGAGACTCTTCAGTAGAGTGACGTAATGTCTTAGCTCATAGCAACCTCAACCTCTTGGGCTTAAGCGATTTGCCTCATCCTCCTGAGTAGCTGGGACTATAGGCACCTGCCACAACATCTGGCTATATTTATTTACTTATTTTTATTAAGTCATAACTGCCTACATTAATGAATTTATGGGGTGCAATGTGCTGGCTTTATATACAATTTGGAATGCTTACATCAAACTGATTTTGGCACATTACTGAGCCTTCACCTCACTTATTTGTTGTGTTAAGACATTTATACTCTACTCTTAATAGTTTTGACATGTACCCTTGCATTGTGTACAATAGGTGAGGTCCCACCAATTACCCTCCCTCCCCCTGACCTCCCCTCCTTTCCCCTCTCCCTCCTTAAGAATGGAAGAAAAAGTGTCCTATGTATTCAGTACTATTATAAAACCAATACATAAACACCCACACTTTCATACAAATGATAAAATACAACTATAGTGTAGAATGAAGGAGGGAAGAGGTGGCTATTTTTAGAGATGGGGGTCTTGCTCTTGCTCAGGCTGGTCTCAAACCTATAAGCTCAAGCAATCCACCCACCTTGTCCTCCCAAAGTGCTGGGATTACAGGCATGAGCCACCACGCCCAGCCCTAGCACCTATTCTTCAATGTTGCTATTATCAAACTGCAATTAATTGAAATTCACACTATATGCATATTAAAAACCTGCTGTCTAGGAATAAGTTATAAATCCAACTATAATCATCTACACAGCCTCCTGAAATAAATTAACCTTCAAAAGAGAACTTTTACACTCTGTTGGGACCAGGATTATGAAATTGTCAAATTCTGTTTAAACCTCTTGACAGGTGTGAAGGTTGGGGTGGAGGTTAAGAAACTTTATAATGTACCCTAAGGCTCATACTCATTTCTTTTTTGGAATTGTACATGTGAAACTGGTTAATAAGATGTGTGTGTATATTCATGCGTAAAACAATTACTATGGTAACAGGAAAAAGGACCTTTGTGTTAAGTTTTCAATACTTATTACCAGTTAGATTTTTTTTTTTTCTGTGTGAATAGGTTTATTCCTTCATTATTATTTGATTACCAAAGTGGGGATGAATTAATAAATTCAAGATCATATGTAAAGTAACTTTTCAACAGAGGCTACACTACGGAAAAAGTCTTTAAGAGCTCTGGTTTTGAGGTTTTGTAGAAATTAGTTTTATTTTGTTTTGTAAATGTAAAATCCATTTTAAAAGCATAATTATGGTTTGCCCAGGCTTAATGGCTATTAAAAAAAAAAAAAAAAGACAGTGTTTTTCTGCTTTGCTTTAAAAACGTACTCCAGGCCAGGTGTATAGCACTTTGGAAGGGTGAGGCAGAAAGATCACCTAAGCCCAGGAGTTTGAGGCTGCAGTGAGCTATGATGATGCCATTGCAATCTACCGTGGGCAATAGAGTAAGATGCTGTCACAAAAAAACAAGAGTGAAAACCTTCATGAAACCACAACATCAAAAAATGAACTAGGTGGGATATGGGACAAATGACAAGGTAACTTTTTCCATTGTCAACACCCCTCCAAAACTATTAAAAGTACATAGCATGTGTATCAAGAAAAAAAAGTTTCAAATACTTAAGTTTTATGTAGTTCTTTGCATTGGAAATACAAAAAGGAATTGTTTCTAAAAATATGAGATTTATTCTTTTTGACAGACCTTTTATAATAAATTACAAGCATTATCTCATGTACATAAAACTTTCCACTTGGAAATGGAATTCCAATGGAACATAGGAAAATTTAAAATTAATACATCCAAAGGCACATCTATCCCTTCAAGATTATTGGATTCTAAGAAACGTCCTTCAAGATATGAATTAGTGGACGGCGCCTGTGGCTCAAAGGAGTAGGGGCACTGGTCCCATATGCTGGAGGTGGCAGATTCAAACCCAGCCCTGG
>NW_003852396.1:47139416-47140613 GCF_000181295.1 Otolemur garnettii
AAAAAAAAAAAAAAAAAAAAAAAAGATATGAATTAGCTGCATGCTTTCTTTCAACAAACAGAATCCAAATAATTGGTCTTTCTTATTCCAGGGTCAAGTCCTAGGCCAAAAGCACCTCATTTTGTTATTTTTCCTTCCAGCCTCCTCACTTCCCTAGTTACATCAGAGTCTCCAAAATAATATGTAAATCAAGGCTGAAAACATGTATACCTTCTTTGATAAAAAGACTCCATTGAGATTTTGGGGTATGGTTGATAGTACATCCTCTGAGGGACTTGACAAAGGAGTCACTTAGTCCACTGACATTCTTCACACATATATTCATAATATGTGGAGGCTTTACTGAGTGGCACCACACTAAACTATACCATAGTAACATTCCTGAACATTTGTTTGATAAATTCTATCTATCTATCTACTTACTATTTATTTGGAGACAGAGTCTTACTCTGTTGCCCTGAGTGCCATGGTGTCATCATTAACTCACAGCAACCTCTTGGGCTCAAGGGATCCTCCTGCCTCAGCTTCCCAAGTAGCTGGGACTACAGGTGCCTGCCACAACACCAGGCCAATTTTTTTAGTTTTTTTTTTTTAGTAGAGACGGAGTTCTCACTCTTTCTCAGCCTGGTCTCAAACTCCTGAACTTAAGCAATCTGCTTGTCTTGGTTCCCAGAGTGATAGAAGTCAGCCACCATGCCCAGCCTGAAATTTAAAGTATTTCTTAATTTGGATTATGATATCAAATAACTTTATTACTCCTGGACCAATGCCACCCAGGTGCACCACCAGCATCAGGATCTGGCAGGCAGTGCTGTGCATGCATCAAGGTGTAAATTTCCTGATCCTACATCATGCCATTCTTCCCCACTTAGATGAGTTTGGCGTCCTCCACAGGTATGCCCAAGCTTCTCCTGAGTGACTCTTTGTCAGTCCCCCAAATATATGAATGACCACATATCCAAACCTGCTTTGGCTTCCTTTTGGTGTCTGCTATTAAAAGAACACAATAAATATTAATATTATCTCCTAAACTTATTCTTTATAATTTGGTAGTGGTCTAATAATTTTAAAGTCAGAGTTCAATTTCTTGTATAGTTTTGGCAAAGCCAACTTGCTGAAAGTTACATGCCTAATTCTAATAAAACAGCTTTTGTTCTTTTTTTTTTTTTTTTTTTTTGAGACAGAGCCTCAAGCTGT
>NW_003852396.1:47141063-47153734 GCF_000181295.1 Otolemur garnettii
CCTGGGCTCAAGCGAGTCTCCTGCCTCAGCCTCCCAAGTAGCTGGGACTACAGGTGCCCGCCACAATGCCTGGCCATTTTTTGGTTGCAGCCATCGTTGTTTGGCCGGCCAGGGCTGGGGATTCGAACCCGCCACCTTAGGTGTATATGGCTGGCGCCTTAGCCGCCTGAGCCACAGGCGCCGAGCCGAAACACGTTTTTACTTGAAGAAAAAGATATATATTTTTTTGAAACACCTTTTATCACAAAGTATTTACTGAACAAAAATAATACAACAGTAAAAATGACACATATATGAATGTGAGTGAAGATTTGCAGTCTTGGAAAATGTGTATAGAGTGAGGGGCTCTTAAAATAAAATAAAAACTTAGGGTGCTGGCCACATACACCAGAGCTGGTGGGTTCGAACTTGGCCCCAGCATGGTAAACAACAACAACAAAAACAACAAAAATAGCCAGACACTGTGACAGGTGCCTACAGTCCCAGCTACTTGGGAAGCTAAGGCAAGAGAATCACTTAAGTCCAAGAGTTTGAGGTTGCTGTGAGCTGTGATGCCAAGCCACTCTACTGAGGGTGACATAGTGCAACTTGGTCTCAAAAATAAATAAATAAAAATAAAAACTGCCAATAAAAAAAAAAAGAAAATATGTATATAAAGAGACCAACATTCAGTTATAAAGTTTCTATAAAACTTTAGCCATGGCACTTTAACACTCATCAAGAAGACATGTTAAAAACAAAATAAAGTGGCTTGGCACCCATAGCACAGTGGTTTCAGTGCCAGCCACATACACCGAGGTTGGCAGGTTCAAACCCAGCCCAGGCCTGCTATAACAATAATGACATCTGCAACAGAAAATAGCCAGGCATTGTGGTGGGTGCTTGTAGTCCCAGCTACTTGGG
Source organism: Otolemur garnettii (assembly GCF_000181295.1). Classification (NCBI taxonomy): domain Eukaryota; kingdom Metazoa; phylum Chordata; class Mammalia; order Primates; family Galagidae; genus Otolemur; species Otolemur garnettii. Next base: position 47,141,967 of record NW_003852396.1, read on the forward strand.
AGGTTGAGGCAAGAGAATCGCTTAAGCCCAAGAGTTGGAGGTTGCTGTGAGCTGTGACATCACAGCTCTCAACTAAGGGCAATATAGACTTGGTCTCAAATAAATAAATAAATAATGAATTAATTAAATTAAGTAAAAATTAAATAATGTTATTTAATGTTCTTTGAGACCTATTTTCTGACTATCTGTTTCCAGCTCAGGATAAGGGCCCACCAGAAGCTGAGAATTGCCTACGGCCACACAACCCATGGAAGACAAGCCAATAACTGGTGCTCAGTCTATTTCACCCATGCCTAGCTATGAGAAAAAGAAATTTAAACTTTTTAAAAATTTAAGTTTTATACTCAGGTACCAAGAAAAGTTTGCCTTCTTTCTGATGATCTTATTGGTAAATAATGCCTGCTCGGACAGAAGAATTTAAGGGACGTTGTCCAGGTTCCACATCATTTTCCAGTAGCAAATGTTCCGTAATCATTTGCACAGATGATATCCAAAAACCACCTCTGGTCTTATGGCAACTTGTGGGAAGAATTTAAATTACAGATTACAATCCCCTCCCCTTCTAAGACAGTAAATTAATTTAAATTCACTACAATTTCTTAGACCTGATGGGGATGGGGAAGCACCAGATCACCAACCAAGTAGTTTCTCTTTCTTTCTTTCTTTTTTTTTTTTTTTTGTTACCCTTGGTAGAGTGCTGTAGCATTCTAGCTCACAGCAACCTCAAACTCTTGGGCTCAAGTGATTCTCTCGCCTCAGCTTCTCAAGTAGCTGGAACTACACGCCTACAGGCGCCCACTACAATACCTGGCATTTTTTTTTTTTTTTTTAAGAGACGAGGTCTCACTCTGGGTCAGTCTGGAAACACCTGAGCTCAAATAATCCCCCCACCTCCCAGAGTGCTAGGATTACAGGCGTGAGCCACTACACCCAGCCCATAAATGTAGTTGTTAAATAATGAAGTCACTTGGGGCTGGGCATGGTGGCTCATGCCTGTAATCCTAGCACTCTGGGAAGCCAAGGTGGGTGGATTGCTTAAGCTCAGGAGTTCGAGACCTGCCTGAGCAAAAGCGAGATTTTATCTCTACTACGAATAGAAAAACTGAGGCAAGAGAATATATTGAGTTGGAGGTTGCTGTGAGCTATGACAATGCCACGGCACTCTAGCAGGGCGACGGCTTATGAGACTCTGTCTCAAAAAAACAAAAAACCCCAAAAAACCCAACTACCTTAATTGTTCACTCAATGCCTTCAGTGAGCTCCAATTTCAAGAAGGGCTGGTTTTAAGTCAGGCTAGGCAGGAAGCTGTTTATCTAGGTAACAAAAAAAAGCTATGCAATGAGATAACAAAACAAATTATCTGATTTTCTTTTAAATGTTGTTCAAAACCTGACAAGAGTCCCAAGATCTGTATCCATCCTCAGCCGTTTTTTTTTTTTTTTTTAACCACTTTTTCAGAATAGGTTGCTATAATGAATGCAAACTCTATTACTTCATTTTTAAATGGGTCTTCCACTTTAGTATTGTTGAAGATGGACAATTACATCAAAAGATGAAAGTTAATTAATGGTGCCTTCAATGAGGTGTTTGTTTTATACCATAAAACCAAAACTTATACAATGAAATTGCCAAGTTTCAAAAAGAACAAGGATAAATAATCACATTTACTCTTTCTCATGACCTCAGTAACACAGAATAGCCCAAATCTTGATCAGTGATACAGTGAGAAAGTATTGACTGTGAACTCTAACACTCTAATTATACCTTTTATGTTTCTGCTTTTCTTTATTACAGTTTGAAGGTTCAATAGTATATCACTAAAATATGGTGAAAATAAATCTGGTAGGCAAGCAATAAAGGGTAGAAAAAGTAACACACATTAAAGATAACACTAAATTATCATAAAATGACAATTTCCTTCTAGCTTAAGACAATGCTCTTGAAAAAATACAATAAAATATTGGTTGATTGCCTATTCTAAAATCATAAACATGAGATCTGATTTTACATATACCATATTCCAATCCCTACATTTTTGATATATGGAAATCACCTAAGCTATAAAATGCTTCATATCTAGTGTAGAGAAATGAGTTAACATATAAAAGATTTTTATAGGCTGGGCCTGGTGGCTCACAACTGTAATCCTAACACTCTGGGATGCCGAGAAGGGTAGAGTGCTTGAGCTCAGAAGTTTAAGACCAGACTAAGCAAAAGCAAAATCTTATCTCTACCAAAAATAGAAAAATTAGCCGGGTGTTGTGGAGGGCACCTGTAGTCCTAGCTATTCAGGAAGCTGAGGCATGAAGATTGCTTGAATCTAAGAGTGTGAGGTTGCTGTGAGCTATGGAGGCCGAGGCATTCAACCCCAGAGCGACAAAGTAAGACTCTGTCTCAAAAAAAAACATTTTTAAAAAAAAAAAAATCTTTATAAATTGAGGTTCTCTATAAATCAAAGAGATTATCTATCATCTCAATGACAAGGTGACAAATAGCACTGTTTTCTATTGATGATGCCTGAATGGAAATAGCCTCACAGCATTTAGTGTGCTTTGCCCACAGAGTAAAGAACTCTCATCATTCAATTTTTTAACTCAAATAGTTATATTGTGGGAAAAAGCTACATTATGGTAAAGATGGTTAAATTTTAATAAATCAAGACCAAGCCACCAGAACTGGAATAACCACTGTGTATAAAACATTAAAAGCAAACCCTTTCTGGATTTGGGAAAGGCATATACATTAGATTGCAGGAAGGTTATGCGCTATCAGAAAAATAATAAAGAAAAATAAACTTCATAGGATCCTACATTCATTCAGGTACTCTGCAATCTCCTTTAATTTCGAACTTCATGTACAAAGCTCTCTTCTGGATGTTGAGAGTATGTGGTGGGTTGGTAGTGATGGTAGCAAATTGGTGAGGGTAGGCCTGACTGATCCACACAAAGGAAACAGGTAGTAGACAGATCCTAAGGAGATAGTAGGAGAGGAGGTCAGAGAAGAAATGGGGAGTCAGGGGCAGGATCACGTAAGGCCTTCTAGGCCTAAGAATGAAATGGAGAGCCTTTAGAAGGTTTTGAGCAGGAATGACATAATTTACTTATATTTTAATATGATTGCTTTGGCTGCTATGTTGAAAACAGACAGATGTTAGGGGGTCAAGGACAGAAGCAGAGAAATCTTGTGGAAGATTTTGAGTAAATGAGATGAAAGACATTGGTGACTTGGATCAGTGCTATATATCATCAGATTCTAGATATTTGAAGACAATGAGATTTTCTGATGAGGAATCAAGGATGACTCTAAAGTCAGAATACAGTGTAAATGTCAACGGAGATGGGGAAGCTGTATAGACCAAGCATTCAGTTTGGTTATGTTAACTTTGAGATGTCTGATAGATATCCAAGCAGAGATATAAAGAAGGCAGCTAGACTTAAGAATCTGGAGTCTGGCTCAGCGCCTGTGGCTTAAGTGGCTAAGGCACCAGCCACATACACCTAAGGTGGCGGGTTCGAATCCAGCCCGGACCTGCCAAACAACAATAATGGCTGCAACCTAAAAATAGCCGGGCGTTGTGGCGGGCGCCTCTGGTCCCAGCTACTTGGGAGGTGGAGGCAGGAGACTCGCTTGAGCCCAGAAGTTGGAGGTTGCTGTGAGCAGTGAAGCCATAGCACACGACCCAGGGGGACAGCTTGAGGCTCTGTCTCAAAAAAAAAAAAAAAAAGAATCTGGAGTCTGATTTGCATTTCCCTGATGATTAGTGATGTTTAACTTTTTGTCATCTGTATGTCTTTTTTTGAGAAATGTTTATGTCCTCTGCCCACTTTTTAATAGGATAGTTTTAACTTTTGCATAGTTTGAGCACCTTATGTATTCTGGTATTACTCCCAGGCTGAATGAATAGTTTGCAAATACCCAAAGGTTGCCCATAAAGTCACCATACACAGGGATAATGGGAAATTGTACCTAAACGTACCTTTATTTACAAAATATTTATTATAAAATTTTACAAAGAGGTGTCCAACGTGTAGAGAATATTTAAAATTTTGTTATGAATATTTTGTATTTTCTCCCACTGAACAGACTTTCATTCTGTTGTCTGTTTCCTTCGCTGTGCACATTAGTTTAATATAGTTCCATTTGTCTATTTTTGTTTTTTTAACCTATTTATTTTGATTCCCCTCCACCTTTCTGCTATTTTTGTTTTTGTTCCCCGTGCTTTTGCAGTATTAGCCATAAAATCTTTGCCTAGGTCAATATCCTGAAGTGCTGCCCCTGTGTTTTCTTCTAGGAGTTTTTTATGGTAGAAAATCAGAGGCTTAGTTTCACTCTTCTTATACGGAAATCTAGTTTTCACAGCACCATTTATTGAAGGAGGTGTCCTTTTCCCAGTGTATGCTCTTGGTGGCTTTGTTAAAAACCAGCTGGCTACAAATAAGTAGATTTATCTCTCTAGTAGCATTTTTATTCTAATAACATAACTATAGCCTTATTACATATTTTGAAGCCAGATAGTATGATACTTTCAGCTTTGTTCTTTTTGTTCAGGATTGCTTTGGCTGTTTGGGGCTTTTTGATTCCATATGAATTATGGGATTTTTTTTCTGTTCATGTGAAAAATGGCACTGGTATTTTGACAGGGATTGCACTCAACCTATAGATTTCATTGGGTAGTATAGTCATTTAACAATATTAATTCTTCTGATCCATAAGCATGAAATTTCTCTCCATTTGTTCAGGGTTATTTTAGGGCATGTTTTTGTGTGCTAATGAGAGTGATCCAGTAGAGAACAAAACTGGATAATTAAGAGTGGAGAGCTGCTGAAGTGATGCCCCCAAAGAAGTTGGAAGGCATAAGATATAGTGAAGAAACCAGTTTTAGATAAAAGCAAACATAACTGAGCTATAGTAATAGGGAGAAGGCAGATACAGTGGTGCTAATTGGGAGGTAGACATAATGGAGGCGGAGTCTTTAAAAGTTCTCTTACTGCTTTAATTTTCTTAGTGGAAGAAAATTGTATTTTAGGAACTCTAATAAATAACAAAAAAAAGCAGAAACTACTGTTCTGCAATAATTTGTTTTACTTGATCCACTCATACTAAGTCATGGTGCTTTCTTCTAAAAATGCTCATCTGTTTTTACATATAACTAGGTAAGGAAAATCTAAGTAACTCCCAATAGTTCAACACACACAAGGTTCACCAATAAACATATATAATAAAGAGGAAAGAGTGACAAGAGTTAAGCAGGTTTATTTTATGCCTTGGTAGAAGGCTCATTTATATGATGATAAATCAGTTACTTCAAGTTTTAGATTACAGAATATTGACCATAAATTTTTCCTCTATAGAAAAAGAAGAATGACAAAATTTCTTTTTTTATTATTTATTTATTTTTTGAGACAGAGCCTCAAGCTGTCACCCTGGGTGAAGTGCCATGGTGTAACAGCTCACAGCAACCTCCAACTCCTGGGCTCAAGCGATTCTCCTGCCTCTGCCTCCCAAGTAGCTGGGACTACAATCGCCCGCCACAATGCCCGACTATTTTTGGTTTCAGCTTTCATTGTTGTTTGGTGGGCCAGGCTGGATTTGAACCTGCCAGCTCAGGTGTATGTGGCTGGCGTCTTAGCCATTTGAGCCATAGGTGCCGAGCCAAAAATTTCTTTTTAGAAATTAGAATATTTCTAAAAAGCGAAATGTACTTTTGACACCAAGAGACTCTGACTTGGCTTATGTGGAGAAACAAGTTTTTCAAGAGTACTTACCAACAGTGGTCACAGGAGGCTGGGAAGGGTACTGGGAACTTGTTGTGGCAGGATATGAACCACCAGGTGGGTAAGAACAACCTGGGTAACCACTAAAGAAAAGAACAAAAATATTAAACATTAAGATGAGACCCAACAACATAGTATTTTTTTTTTTTTTTTGAGACAGAGTCTTCCTTTGTTGCCCTGAGGGCTGTGGTGTTATAGTTCACAGCAATCTCAAACTCTTGGGCTCAAGTGATCCTTGTGCCTCAGCCTCCTAAGTAACTGGGACTACAGGAGGCTGCCACAACAGAGGCGTGGTTTTGCTTTTGCTCACGCTGGTCTAGAATTCCTAAACTCAAGCAATCCATTCACTTTGGGCTCCCAGAGTGCTAGGATTACAGGTGTGAGCCACCACACTCAGCCCCCAACACTATAGTATTTTTAAGAACGTCATTCAGGAAGTTAAGCTTGATAAATGATTTACCAGCTAATGAATTTATAGTTTTAGAGCTATGGGTATTTTTCAAGTAAAGGTCTGTGGAAATTCCATTAACTACACTGGATTTACCATGTCTGTAAAGTAAATGTTTAAATGCTCTTGCTTAGTCCTGGTTACTTGATGGTCACTTTCCCCAGAGGTAAAAAACAAAAGAGTATCTCTAAGCACAATCCAACAGCATCAGAAGTAACAAATATTTCGAGAGATCTTTTCTATTCTGATTTCCCAGTCTATAAAGAAATGATACTATTTTTCATCTGTGGCTCATGGGTAACTTTTGCAAATCCCTAATCTGAAAATATTCCTCCTTAAGTAGTTAGGAAACAAAAACAACAACAACATATCCCTGTATGGACAGTTTGTATTATTCATATGTACATATCAACACCAGAAGGAACTTTCCTTAGAGGTATTCTCCTCTAATCTCCTACTCACAAATATCATTTACAACATACCTGACAAATGGTCATCCTTCTCTACTGAACACTAAACATCATTTTGATATGACTTCAAAATAGTCCTAAATTTGCATTCTGGAAGATTGCTCAATATCTGAAAGCCTTTAAACTCTCAAATATTTGAAAACTTCTAACATTTTTCCTTCAGTCGCCTATTTTCCTCTGAATGCTGACTAGTTTATCAGTGTTTCCCTTATAATACAGAAGAAACATAAAATAGAATCATTACTAGCACCTGTTAGTTGGATAATTAATCTTGACTATTCTACTTTAGCTATTATTGTTAGGTTTAGGATATTAGAAATTCTGATCATCTTGTCTTCTACAAGTCCATTAACATTATTGAATAAAAAGAGCTAGCCCACAGCCACAGAGCCAAAGCTTTTTCCAAGTTCACGGTCAATAATTCTTTTTGAGTGTGGAGGTTCAAAGACTCCCCTATTTGTACTACCAGTTTACCCTTAATAACTCGTCCCTAACAAAAAATTTTATAAATGACTTGCTGAAGATTCAAATTATCATGATACTCTCTTATGAGTACAAAAGTAAAATCAAAAAGAAAAATGTTAAAAGCATTTTTGTTCATGGGGACACATGCTGGAAGCTACTGGAAAGTACTTTTGTTTCCAATCTCTTTAGCAATCCATGCTACAGTGTTGGAAGAAAACACTGTCAATCTTACTAAAATTCTGAATCCACCTTTTGGAAAACGGCTATGGCTGATTTCTTGAGTTCCCCACCAATTTTGCATATCTTTTCAAAGACAATCTGTAATCATATTGCTGAATTTTTCAGTAACTTGGAATAAAACTCTTCTAGGCCTATAGATATTAACTTCAGAGAACAGTTTCTTTAGTTTGTTCAACTTCCTTTTCATGATTATTCCCCGTTTTTTCTTAAGGTAAAAAATATAATTGGGTCTGGCCTGGCACCCGTAGCACAGTGGTTACAGCATCAACCACATACACCGAGGCTGGCGGGTTTGAACCCAGCCCAGGCTAGCTAAGCAACAATGACAACTACAACAGAAAAATAGCTGGGCGTTGTGGCAGGCACCTATAGTCCCAGCTACTTGGGAGGCTGACACAAGAGAATTGCTTAAGCGCAAGAGTTGGAGGTTACTGTGAGCTGTGACGCCAAAGTACTCTACTGAGGGTGACATAGTGAGACTCTGTCTCAAAAAAAAAAAAAAAATGGGTAGTATTATAATTTACTATTTATTATAATCAAGGGACTGTTTCCACATGCTTGAGGTAAGAGCTAAGATATGAGTCTATATCTCCCCCATGAAGCTATTAATTAAGACAGGGCAAGATTCCTGTAAATTATCCTGATAGCAGGAAAAAACAAATGCTAAATAAAAGATCAGGAGATACACAGTGGAAAATCAATACCAGCTAGAGAACAGGGAAGGTTCTGGGAAATCTAGACTACCTATGAAAGTTGCAACTTTATTCTCTTCTGTTCTCTTATACCAGTGGTTCTCAACCTTCCTAATGCTGTGATATATTTTCTTTGTTACAAAGGGGTTGAGAACCACTGTTATACATAACCCTTTATTTCCAGGCATACTAGAGTGCTCCCTATTCTTTCCTGGAATTTTTGTCTTTCACACCTTTGCTACATAAAATGAGTGAGCTGGACTTTATAAATGTTAAGTTTTCTCTCATTATAAACTGTCTTAGCTCTTTGCTGCTCCCTTAATTTAAAGAAAATATAAAGTTGGCTCGGTGCCTGTGGCAAGGCTAGCAGGTTTGAACCCACCCTGGGCCAGCTAAATGACAATGACAACTACAACCAAAAAATTGCCAGGCATTGTGGTGGGCACCTGTAGTCCCAGCTACTTGGGAGGCTGAGGCAAGAGAATCACTTAAGCACAAGAGTTGGAGGTTGCTGTGAGCTGTGACGCCATTGCACTCTACCAAGGGCGACAAAGTGAGACTCTCTCACAAAAACAAAACAACCCTCCCCTCCCCCAAAAAGCCAAAGATAAAGTGTTATGTGTGTGGTTTTTCTTTGTAGAGATAGAGTCTCACTTTATTGCCCTTGGTAGAGTGCCATGGAGTCACATAGCTCACAGCAACCTCCAACTTCCGGGCTTAGGCAATTCTCTTGCCTCAGTCTCCTGAATAGCTGGGACTACAGGTGCCCGCCACAATGCCGGGCTATTTTTTTTTGTTGCAGTTTGGCCAGGGCTGGGGCTGAACCCACCACCCTCAGTATATGGGGTCGGTGCCCTACCCAGTGAGCCACAGGTGCCACCCAGATAAAATGTGTTTTTTTAAAGGCATAAAACTCTTCCTCTTTGGCTGAATTCATTAGAGCTAATATTCCACTAACTTTTCAACTATCTACACTGAATATGCAAAGTTCTTAAAAGGGAATTAGCAAGCATTTCAAGTCCAAAACCAATCAAGATCATTGTCATTAGCAGTACACTTCCTTGCCTCTCTGTAAAAAAAATGGAGCTTCCTTTCTCAAGACGGAAGAAAAGTCCTTTCAAATTATGTGCACATACCCTAAAATTCTACTAATAAATCAACTTTTACCTTCCATTAAATTGCACTAAATTTATTTTAATGCCCTAGTTAGCAAATTATTCTGCTTCTAGATCTAATATAAAATTTCTAATACAATTATTCAAAAGATAATTTTTCATTACCTGGGATTGGGAGGGTATCCAGATGGATATGCAGAGATTCCACTTGACATGCCTGGCATGTAGGAAGCTAAAAACAATTTTTAAACATTTTAAAAGTAATACGCACAATCCTAAGTCAGCTATTGAATAAGATATACATCACACTGTCAAACCACAGCAACATTTCATACAGTTAAAGAATCCAAAGCTCAGCACCAAACAAAACAATTCTCCAATCATGAAACATGAGTCACAACAACACTCAGAACAATACCAACAAGGAATAACTGGCAAACAGGTCAACCTGGTCAGCTCTAAAAGGTCTCAAGGACCCTATAACCTGAGACAAGAGCTGGTTCAATCTGGAACTCTGGCCTCTTTTGGTCCAAGGTCATCTTCTTAGAAAGTGGCCTCTTTATTAAATCTAAGAAATCTTTTGATTTTTTTTAGGATTATGGTGACCAGTTGGCACAGCTGTTTTTGTTGGTTTCTTTGAGGACTTTAATGAAAGACTTCAAATTACTATGAGAAGTCCTACACAAAGTTTACATTTATCTAGTCAGATTGTCAAAAAAAAAAAAAAAAAAAGCCTAGAAACACTAAGGAAAAAAAGATTACAATCCAGCAAGCTTAAAGAAAGCTTTATATATTCTTCAAAGGGAACCCTAATGGCATCGAACTAAGATTGATAGTGCCAAAAGGCTAATCATTGTAGAGGAAGAAAATGAAAAGAAGTTAATTTTGACCTTAACTGGACTTAACTTAGAAGGTTTCAAGATGATTCAAATGCACTACATTTATTATGTACTCTACTACTATTATTACATTGTAATATACAGGACATCCATAAAGTTCATGTGCAATTTAAAATAGTGTGCAATTTAGAATTATACATGAACTTTATGGCTACCCTGTATAATAATTATACAACTTACTATAATGCAGAATCAATTGGAGCCCTGAGCTTGTTTTCCTATAACTAGATGTTCCCAATGCTGACATCACCACCTCAGATCATCAGGCATTAGATTCTCACAAGGCATGCACAATCTAGATCCTTTACATGCACAGTTTATGGTAGTAGGGTTTGCAGGTCCTGTCAGAATCTAATGCCAGCATTGATCTGACAGAAGCCAGAGCTCCTCTGGAGATACAAGTGATGTGAATGATATTAAGTGATGGAGACCAAATGTAAAACAGATGAAGCTTTGCTTCCCTGTTGCTCACCTCCTGCTGTGCAGCCTGGTTCCCAATAGGCCACAGACCTACAACTGGTTTGTGGCCCAGAGGTTGGGCATGGTGGTAGAGAACCAAAACATGAAGGCCTGAAAGCTACAGAGGTGGTGCCTTCGAAAGCACAGAATGCAAGCGGGTGGGAGAAGTATGCTGGGCTCAGATCAAAAAGGGCCTTAGAAACCTATACCAAAATTGCTGAGCATACATCCAAGTACCAGTGTTCACAGTCTTCTCGTTAGGATGAATCTAGATGTTATAAGTGAATTTCTTAAGTATAATGAAGCAGAATAATATTCAATAATAGCTCAGAAAGGTAAACCATTCTCAAAATATCACAACTGCTAGATTTCATAAGACACTGTTTCATTCCAGGCACAAAGCAGTTATGCTGTGGACAACCTTATAAAAAGACGAAGTCATTATTTAATGTCAGCAATATACATAATTACCACTCATCCCACTCTAGTTTCTCTCTCTCACATAAAAACCACCACCTTACACTTACTTATAAGCAATTTCCTCATAATTTAAGTAATTTTTTCTTTCCAAAATCCTGAAAACCTGGGTGGTGCCCGTAGCTCAAGTAGGCAGGATGCCAGCCACATATACCAAGGCTGGCAGGTTTGACCTGGCCCAGGGCAGCTAAAAACAACAATAACAACTGCAACAACAACAGCAAAAAAACAGCTGGGCATTGTGGCAGGCACCTGTAGTCCCAGCTACTTGGGAGGCTAAGGCAAGGGAATTGCTCACACCCAAGAATCTGAGGTTGCTGTGAGCTATCACGTCACGCACTCTACTCAGGGCGAAAGCTTGTGACTGTCTCAAAAAAAAAAAAAAAAAAAGAATCTAAAAAGCTAATAATTCTACCCAAACCTCCAAATTTTAATTTTAGGAAACAACAAGTGTCTTTTGGATCCAAACCATCAAGGAAGTATATAATAGGGTGAAATAATAATTTTAGAGCTACAATAACATGGCATACACTATACATATGGGGTTACTATGAGTATTAAATGAGAATGTTATATGAAGTACTTACTATGACTCATGATTACCACTCAATAAATGTTGGTTTTTACTGTAAGTTGTTCAAAAATGAGGTATATGAAGTATATCATAAAAGGTCAAAAATGTTTTGAATAACAATAGAAGTATAGCGGCTCGGCGCCTATAGCTCAACC
>NW_003852396.1:47153968-47176729 GCF_000181295.1 Otolemur garnettii
AATAGAAGTATATAACTTTTTAACTGTAAGATATTATTTATGTATACATACAAATTTCTGGATTATTCCTTGGTGTATGGGGGAGGTTGTAATTCAAGCCTTTATTTCTTTAGTTATATATAAGAATGTAGTATATTGTCTAAATGTATGAAACTGGGATGGATGGCTAATAAATTAGTCTCTTTCAATAATTTACTTAAATTAGCTCTAGAGTATTTTTTTTTGGCAGTTTTTAGCTGGGGCCAGGTTTGAACCTGCCATCCCCAGTATATGAGTCCAGCACCCTACTCCCTGAGCCACAGGCACTGCCCCAGCTCTAGAGTATTTAATATAACTTATAACAAGTACAAAATTGAACTCTAATAGTGACAATGGTGTGATCTCTTTTAGAATATTGTATTACAATGTCAATGTAAAACTGGAAGAAATTTAGAAAACAATGTTGCTTAGGAAACTGCCTAAATTTTTGAAAAGGGTTACCTTTATCCTAAGTGGTCACTGGCTATATTGTCTGAGCAAATAAACAGAAGTAATGAGACTAGGACACATCTGATATTTCAAACTTAAGTAAGATTTTATACTCTTGGGCACTAGTGTCAAAAGAATTTAGTAAGATGAAGATGAATTTCTATCACAAAAGAAATCACCAGTGTTTTTATTAAGAGATGCTAATCCAAAAATCAAACCTGTCTTGGGAAGGTAGGAAAGGAAAGGGAAATAGGTTCAAAAAGTTCTTTCTGCTAGATTCCCATTCAGCTTGTAAGTCCAGATGGTCCTTAACAAAGAATGGGTTTAAAAGGAATAGCATAATTTTCTTTTTCTTTTTTTTTTGCAGTTTTTGGCTGGGGCCAGGTTTGAACCCACTACCTCTGGTATATGGGGCCAGCGCACTGCTCCTTGAGCCACAGGTGCCACCCAGGAGTAGCATAATTTTCAGCAGAAGAAATATGAAAGCTCACATAATTTGTTTTATAAGAGAAATAAGTTTAGTCTTGAATAAAATTTATAACAAAAACCACAGTTCAAAACACAAAATCAATACAGATTTAGGAAAGTCAAAACAAATAAGTACAACCAACTCTTAATTATTTAGGGTGATTTTAAAGTATCAGTAAGAATTACTCAAAAATACAGAAGTTAACATATACCAATTAGGGGAGAATCAACATTATCCCCATGCTCCACCACTTGACACAAGGTAAAGTCATGAATTGGCTGTACTAAAGAGAAGAAAGCTGAGAGCTAGATGTCTAATATTCTGGTGTACACCCAGAATAGCTGAATGTGAATGATTTAGTCGATCTTATAATTAATTCTTATCTACAACATTGATCCTGGAGCTGCAAAGGGAAAAGAAAGGTCAGATGACCATTCGTATTATGGTAATCAATATGGCTATTCTGTAACACGCATAATTTTAAAAATTCTAGCTCTATTCCAGCATTCTTCTTCTCTATTTTGGGATCCAGCACACCCACACTTAGATTTCTACCCACAAATGGAAGCCCAAACGCCAGTCTTTGGTGGGAATCTGTACATGCAGATGAGGGGCCTCAGAATGCCTCCAAAAAATTCACTAACTTGATAAGCTAAAAATCAAAGGGAAGTCATTAAAAATAATTTTTATAAGACTTTTTTTGTATGAGCTTAAAAATGATATCTTGATTCTACTTACTATTTGGTGGCCCTGTTGCTTGGTATGGTGGATAGGATGCTGAAATAGTGGGACGAGAAAAGACTGGAGGTTCTTCTCCAAATACCACAATCATGACCTGAATAAGTCCCAATAAGTCTGACTGTGGCTAAAAAATGAAAACAAATTCAAGTCAGCTACATAATCATTTTTCAGCAAAAAGGAAACGTTTGGCCATTTCTTATCAGTTTCCAACTAGCCTGACAATATTCTCTGCAGGACCTCAAAATATAAAAATTTCATTTAATACATTTATTTTAATAAAATTAGGTGGTTTTAATCATTATTTGCAGCAAGGCTCTTGCTTCATGTATAGAAGAAAAGCACTAGCCAAGGAAGTATATTGCAAAATGCAGATAGTAGTGTCCTTCAACACTACAGAGCTAACCCAAACCTATATTTTTGCCAATGGACAATTTAAATGTACTGGCACAAATGCAAGGATGGATAGAAGCAGCAATCACAATATTATTTAAGGCTTTTATTTTTATTTTTTTGAGACAGGATCGCAATCTGTTGCCTGGGCTAGAGTACAATGGCATCATCATAGCTCACTGCAGCCTCAAATTCCTGGGCTCAAGAGATCCTCCTGTCTCAGCCTTCTAAACAGCTGGGACTATAGGCATGTGCCACCTTGTCCAGCTCTTGGATTCTAGGCCTCAAGGAGTGCTCCACCTTGGCCTCCCATAGTATTGGTATTATAGGTATTAGCCACCACATCTGGCACAATAATTTAAAACAGTATGCTGGACACTGTTCATGAAATGTTATAGACCATCTACACATTTATCTTCCTCTAGCAAGGCTTCACCCTACCCTGTAGCAGACAGATACAGTAAGTATCAACTTAGTAAAACTAGGGACTGAGCTAACTCAAGGCTGAGTTTTTTAAGGCTCATTAATCCTTTCGCGTTCCCCCTCTTAAGTAAGATCTTAGGATGTTTACTTTTACCCCTTCTTGATAAGGCTCTGAATACCAATTGACTCTTCAATCTGAGACTGCTGGAAAATTGACTGTTTTCAATATCTTTCTGCTTAGCATTTTAAGCAGCTTAGGAATCCAGAATCACATCTCTCTCTTTTTTTTTTTTTTTTGGAGACAGTCTTATTATGTCAACCTCAGTAGAGTGCCGTAGCATCACAGCCCATAGTAACCTCCAATTCTTAGGCTTACACAATTCTCTTGCCTCAGCCTCCTAAATAGCTGGGACTACAGGTGCCCGCTACAATGCCCGGCTATTTTTTGGTTATAGTTGTCATTGTTGTTTAGCTGGCCTAGTCTGGGTTCAAACCTCCACCCTTGGTGTATGTGGCCAGCACCATAACCACATGCTATGGGCACCGAGCCAAATCCAGCATCTCTTTTAAGGAAGAGAAACTCTGGGTATATAACATAATTCTTTGTGGCTTCCTTTTCTCCTAAATCTTGGATCTTAAAGTCCTGGCTACCTTTGGTAGATAGAATAGTAAATTCTGTCTTTTCAGTGCTGTGAGATTACTAGAAACTCTGCAGGGTTCTCTGCCCCTCAGCCCAGATTCTCCATCTCCCATCCTGTATCAAAAATCAGTAAATACTCCTTTAGAAAAAGTTTTTGGCAGAATGTTGCCACTTTTTCTCTATAGAATCTTGGCCCTTCAAGTCTTGATTCCCTCAACAGCTTCCCAAAGCCTACCAACAGGTATCGTTTGTTCCTTTTTAGCCATTTTCTCTGGCTTTTCTAGTTATTTTTGGTAGGAACGGTAGTCTGCCACAGTTAGATTGTTAGAGGCAGAACAGAAGTTCCCTACTATTATTTTTGACAGGAATGCTTTGGGTAATGAGATTTCAGTTCCACAAACATACCTCCCACCACCAGAATATATTTTTTTAATACATTTCTCACTATGTGAATCCTATTTTTAAAGTTTCAACTCAAGCAAATAAAATTGTGCATACATAGTATGACTACTCTGTAAACTACAAAGTTCTATACAAATCCAAGTTATCTTTCTTTCAGAGATTCTTTTCTAATTACCCTCAACTCAGTGATTGGCCTGGTATCTGAACTTATCTTTCCTCCTTAGAATTCTCCTTTAGTGTTAACAGAAAGCAGATGCTAGTGAGCAAAATATATAAAATACACCTAATTCACAGAACACTATTAATACTTACATGTTTCCACTCATGTAGATAAGGAAGATATATCTTCCCATTTGCATCAACATGCTTTCCTGTTTTAATAGTCATTGAACTAGTAGGCTTAACAAAACAGATAGGGGGATTATATGGGTACGTGTCCAGCAGCCATAGGCATATGGGAATATTATATGTATTACCTGAGAAAGAAAGAGAAACTTGTTAATAGATTATTATGTATGGAAGAGAAAGCTACAACTAAGCAACACCTTAAAAAGCGATAATAAATATTTCATGTTTCAAAATTCTACATAAGATCAGTTTCTCAAATTTTTAGTTTGTAAAATACATCAGCAGGATGAAGGAGCTAACCGATCAGTACTCTGCCAGTGACTGCTTGCTGCTGTAAAACATTCTTTATGAATTATCTTTTGATTCAATCGATTCTTTGTTACTTACCATTTCAGTTAATAAGACTTGCTGGGAAGGAAAATAGAAAGAAGGAAGAATATGGATTCAGATGCCTTATCGGAAAGTGGTACAATAAGCTAGACTTGAAAAGCCCGACTATAAAACCCAATCCAACCATCAAACAGATGTTGATTGGTGTCCACAGTGTGACCAATGCATATGGCATTTTCAGAGGTAGTTTTTCAGAATCAAAACTGTCATCCTCCTTCTCTTTACTTTTTGGAATAGCATCTGTCTCAGCTGAGAAAGCTGACTAAATATACGCATATTAAACTGTGTTTTCCAATACATCCAATACATACTAAACACAAATTACAGTCTTTTCTTACTGTGCTCAAAGCCCAATGTCCCAAATAACTAGATGGATCACCTAGCATAATTCAGACACATTTCTAAGTACGTATACATAAATTTTACATAAAGCCATGAGATATTTGTGGGACTTTGGATTTATTTTTTAACACAAATTACTTCCACAATGAACAACAATAATAAAAGCTCCGATAGAATAAATGCTAATATGTAAAACACAAATTTATTTCCACCACCCAGGATTCTTTGCTTTGTGAAAATGAAGAATTCCCCCAGAGTAACTTAGGCTTATGGACTCCATAATTTAAAGAATGATGTAGGGAACAGAGAAGGTTTATATAGATTTATAAACACATACCCATACCTATTTCTCTCACTAGAATTTATTTCCTGAGTGCAAAGTCAGTAATCTTGAATTCCACTCAGCTGTCCTCAAATTTACCATATTTGCTTTATACAATGCTGATACTCAATTAAGTATACTTTCCCCATGCTTGGAATGTGTACCCTGTCACGAACGGTTGACTCATCCTTTAATAGGAAATGTCACTTCTTCTGTCATAGTCTCATAGTGCCCTTATTCTCTGAAATATTAGCACTTTTTCATTTTATCATTCTGCAGCATCTATAAAATAGTGTTAAGTACTATGTGTTTATTTATTCCATTTCCCTATTACTGGGAGTTCTTCCAGAAGAGGTACATCCTTTGTATCTACAGTCCCTATCCTTAATGCCTCATGCATAGCAGGTACTATGTGAAATCAATGGGTAAGCAACAGAGACATAGGTCTTAGCTAGTCACAAGGAATACTTAACAGAGCCATCTGAAAACAAAACGGTCTCTTATGAAACTGAATGCTTATCATTTTAAGTATTACAGCAGAGGGTGGAAGACTGGCTAAAAGATCAGCATCATCACCAACATCACAACCATAAATAGTAGCTACTTTTAATTGTCTGGTTAGTAAATACTAGGCTCTGTGCCAAGTCCTTTACATAAATTATCTCCATGAATTCTCATTCCCCCCAAGTTAGGTACTCTTTCCAAATGTTACACATCCTCATCTATAATATGTCATAAAACTGGTAAGATTACAGTGTGAGAACTCAAACCTACCTCTGTTCTGACTTCAAAGCCTCTAACTTAATTTCCCATTGTCACAAATGGGGTGGGAAGTGGAACTAAGAGGTAGGCAACTAAAATCCCTTTCTGGTTCTAAGATTCTCTGACTCTCTGAAACATCAAATTCTGCCAGTGCACTCAGGCACTTATTTGTTGATACATCTTGGCAAGGAAGCTTAAAACAAGCTGAAAATGTTGGGTGTTGCTGATAAATGAAGTTCTATTAGAATAGAAGCAAAAATTTCTGTATTATCATGAAAGCCATGAGAAAGTAGGTTTAATTTACTTGTAATTCTTTGGCAATGTATTTATTATGTAATCAAAATACACTTAAACTGGAAAGATAAATAACACAAGAACTTACCTCTATAAGGCACAGGAATTGTCCCAGTGAGGTTCATTAGTTCCCTGGAACTGCCATCATTAAACACTGAAAAGAAAATGATTTAGTCATGAGCATTTTTAGAGATGTTCCCATGACTCTTTCAGAAACACTAGTTAAAAGTCATTACTATCTCCCAAAGGGGCTAACTTGTTAGGTAATGTGATCAGCTTTTGAAGCAAAGAAAAGATGCTTTAATTATAGTCATACTGAGGCTATATGGTTTAGCCTGTTGCTCCCAGGCTACAAACCCATACTACATGTTACCATACTGAATACCTTAGGCTACTGTAACACAATAGTATTTGTGTATATAAAGAAAGAAAAGGAAATGTAATACATTAGGATAGCTACATATGTTACTAGGACATTTCAGCTCTATTATAAGCTTATGGGACCACCATTATATATCCTGTCACTGACTGAAATGTTATATGGTGTATGACTGTTGTACTTGAAAAAAACAGATGTGACTGTTACAGTCCCAGTATATATGAGCTCCAGGTTCCCAACTAACATGATCATAAAACTATTTAAAAATCACTTTCAGGTTCGGCGCCTATAGCTCAAGGTGCTAAGGTGCCAGCCACATACACCAGATCTGGTGGGTTCGAATCCAGCCTGGGCCTGCCAAACAACAATGACAACTACAACAAAAAATAGCTAGGCATTGTGGCGGGCACCTATAGTCCCAGCTACTTGGGAAGCTGAGGAAAGAGAATCACTTAAGCCCAGGAGTTGGAGGTTGTTGTGAGCTGTAATGCCATGGCACTCTACTCAGGGCAAGAGCTTGAGGCTCTGTCTCAAAAAATAAATAAATAAATAAAATAAATAAAAATGAAAATCACTATCAAATGATTCCACACTAAATGTTAACTAAGTATCTTTATATTTTAGAGATCCCTACATGTTTATTCCAACTCATTGTCATTCTTAATCCCAAGGTAGTATCAAACCGTAATTTTTAAAAAAAATTTTTTAGAGATGGGGGTCTTGTTATGTTGCCTAGTTTTGACTTGATCTGCTAGGCTCAAGTGATCCTTTTGCCTTTGCCTCTGCAGTAGTCAATATTAAAAATAAAAAAAGTTTTCATTGTTAAATACAGACTTTTGCTTTTTTTTTTTTAAGGTTTTTGAGACAGTCTCAAGCTGTTGCCTTTGGTACAGTGCCATGATGTCACAGCTCACAGTAACCTCAAACTCTTGGGCTTAAGTGATTCTCCTGCCTCAGCCTCCCAAGTAGCTGGGACTACATGCACCCACCACAACACCTGGCTATTTTTTCGTTGCAGTTGTCATTGTTGTTTTTAGCTGGCCCGGGCTGGGTTTGAACCTGCCAGCCTGGATGCATGTGGCTGATGTCCTACCCACTGAGCTATGGGCGCTGCCCCAGACTTTTGTTTTAATATCAATCTCTCATACCACACACTTTTTCTATCTGTAAATGATCTATAATTGTGTAGGTGCCCAATACTCAATTAAAGTAATTGAGTACTTAATTCTATAATCTAAAATTGATTGGCAATCAATTAGGGCACATATTTTGTATTATATGGACTGCTATTATTTGTAACAATGATTTGGAATTAATACTATCCCATAGGGAAAAGGATGTAATATGTAGTAGAAGAACACAGAACTATAGTCATGCATAGCATAATGATGTTTTGGTCAATTATGTATTGAAAATATAACAGCAGTTCCATAAGATTATAATATCATTTCTTACTGTACCTTTTCTATATTAAAATACACAAGTATTATTGTGTTACAACTCCCTATAGTATTCAGTACAGTAACAGGCTGCACAGATTTGTACCTAGGAGCAATAGGCTGTACTATATACACCTGAGATGTATCGTAAGTTATACCATCAAGGTTTGTGTAAGTACACTCTATCATGTCCTCACAATGAAGAAACTGCCAAATAATGCATTTTACAGACCATATCCCTGTTGTTAACTGACACATTAATAAAATTGTAGACCTGGGTTCTTTTACTACCATTAACAATTCTGAACCTGTATTACACTCAATTATGTTTTGTGCATCTAAAAAGAAAAGCCTTATAAAGTTCGAGACTTTATTTACTTTAAAAGCATTTATTTTTCATTTTGTTTTAAGATAAAGTCTCATTTTGTCATCCAAACTAGAGTACGCAGGTATCTTCACAGGTCACGGTAACCTCTAATTCCTGGGTTCTAGTGATCCTCTTGCCTTAGCCTCCTGAGTAGCTGGCACTATAAGCATACACCACCACGCCTAATTTTTATTTTTTGTAGAAACAGGGTCTCACTCTTGCTTAGGCTGGTCTCAAATTCCTGCCTCAAGCAATCCTCCCACCTTGGCCTCCCAAAGGGCTAGGATTACAGGCATGAACTACTGTGCCTGGCCATCTAAAAGCATTTTGATAACAATGGTTTACACCTAATCTACCCATACAAAGCTATAATGAAGCTATACAAGATTTGTTTGATGATGGAGTCTTTTTCAGTTTTGATCAATATATTTATTCTTTTTCTAAAGTTCTAGCACTAGTCATTTTCCTCCCCATTGAAGCCATTTTAAAATGACCTTTCATTTCAGTGACATGTTTTTTTGTAGTTCAAAATGTACAACATATGAACAGAAATAAGGTAGGTGAAATAAGGGGAAATTGTCCCTAAGGTTTGGAAGAGGACTTTGGATTGTCTATATTGTCTAGGAAACACTGAACTGATTGCCCCTCTGTTGTCTTCTACCTCTTTTCACCAGGTTCCTAATGTTTTCAAAGCCTTAGGGGTGAGTAAAATTCATAAAGTATCACCCACAGAATTCAGTTCCTTGCTTTCAGAGCCAAGGTCTCATAATGGGCAGGAAGGAACTTGGGTGGTTTTCCCTTGGCCCTGGCCCTGATATTTTCAACGAGACTGGGTTGAAGAAATTATTTTAGGATCAGGTGGGGATAGAAAAGATTTTTTTTTTAAAAAGGAAAAGTCCAGGTGTCATCATTTCTTATGTAAATCCCAACTTTGTCTAAGTAAAAAGTAAAGACAAACTGCCATCTACCTACCCTACAGAATTAAAGACTACATTAAAAAATATATTCCTCGGCTCGGCGCCTGTGGCTCAAGCGGCTAAAGCGCCAGCCACATACACCTAAGGTGGCGGGTTCGAATCCCCAGCCCGGGCCCCCCAAACAACAATGATGGCTGCAACCAAAAAATGGCCAGGCGTTGTGGCGGGCGCCTGTAGTCCCAGCTACTTGAGAGGCTGAGGCAGGAGACTCGCTTGAGCCCAGGAGTTGGAGGTTGCTGTGAGCATGATGCCATGGCACTCTACCCAGGGGGATAGCTCGAGGCTCCATCTCAAAAAAAAAAAAAAAAAATATATATATATATATATATATGTATATATATATATTCCTCATTTACAAAATGCAAAGAACAGTACAGGGTATAGTTTTACAAAATATGTTTCTTAGAGTATAAAAAGATGCTATGGAGAGAAGGGATTCAGTATAAGAAACGTTAGGACATACAATATATTCTGTCTCCTCTTGATACATAAGGCATTAGCATATTAAGAGTTCTAAGAAAACTTAGTACAATGAATCCATTTAATTTTGTTTAATCCATAATTGCTCAAACTCACAGAATTCTCCCCACCCCCAACACTTCTTCACAACCAGGGATCTAGGGATTACATTTTGGGAAATGGACTGAACTATCATCAACATCTCCTCCTAGGTCTAAATGCGTACATACATAGTTCTATATTAAAAAATATATTTTTTAAATTAAAAGAACTAAAGAAATGTTACTATTAGAGTTCACAATCCCTAACCCTCAACACTTTTATTAGGTGGAGGTTCAGTCCTACAATTGAAAAACTAATAAACATAAAAGGAAACTGGAAAAACTACAATCATTAACAAAAAGAGTAAACTCAAAATACAATAATTAGTATTGTTATTGCATAAACTCACCATATGAATCCAATACAGGTTTGAGATCTTTGTATAGAGTAATAACATTGACAGTTTCACGTACAGTTAGGTCTCTGTATTTGTACTGAAAAGCAAAATCACATAAGAATTTAGTTTACTAAATTAGTTTTACTGCTAGATTAATTTCCCTAAAATCTTATTTTCTTTATAGCACTCTTCTTGAAAAAGTAATGGTTCACTAATCCTTAACATTAATAAAAGCCAGAAAAGAACCTCAATAACTTTCTTTCCTGCCATCTATTTGAACCCCTTACTGAAGCTACTCACCTCCACTTTAACTCTTCAGTCCAATTTAAAAGGCCCATCACCAAATCAAAATCTTTTTTAAAAAGTAAGTTTATTTTTTATTTTTTTAGACACGGGATCTTGCTCTGTCACCCAGGCTAGAGTGCAATAACGTATTACAGCTCACTGAGTAGCTAGGACTACAAGTATGCCACCATGTTTGGCTAATTTTTAAAATATGTTTGTAGAGATGGGTCTTGATATGTTACCCAGGCTGGTTTAGAACTTGTGGTCTCCAACCATCCTCCTGCCTCAGCCTCCCAAAATGCTGAGATTACTGATGTGAACCACTGTTCCCAACCTCAAATCTTAATCATTCTCAAAAACCTAACCTAAAACTCTCCCTCTTCTTAATCTTTCTCCAGACTTCCCCTTAGCCTCTCTTCTCATCAAACTGCAGCATTCATTGTCAATATCAACTATTTTGTTATGTATCATTTGATGCATTGTATTTCTCACCTCACCTTGTACTATCTCACTCCAGAGAAACTATCAACCTGGTTTATACACTCCTGGCAGGTTACCAGGAAATACCAGGGCCCCTCATCTGATCACAGTACATTGAAGCTCACTAGTTGACAAACTCCATCCACACGCACAAACCTTTCAATTGGCTTTTACTGCTTCTCTCTTATGAGACTCCAACATACAACCCAGAGACCAAAACAAACAGAAAAGAAAGAACTAAAAGGTTAACAGAAAGGGGCAGCGCCTGTGGCTCAGAGGAGTAGGGTGCCGGCCCCATATGCTGGAGGTGGCAGGTTCAAACCCAGCCCCGGCCAAAAACTGCAAAAAAAACGAAAACCAAAACAAAACAAAAAGTTAACAGAAGGGTTTTGTAAGTAACAGAAGAAACCTTCTAAAAGGATTAGCATTCATAAGTTTAAAGACAGAAAAAAATAATTTGTCCCCATGAAACAAGGACACTCAAGGAAGAAGGAACTCTTGAATAAAAAATATAAGGTGAAAACAAAACCTTGAATAGAAGGGTTAGAATATAAAGCCAAAGAAATCTCACATAAATTAGCATAAGAAGACAGTGATAGACAACAAGGAAAGAAATAGAAGAAAAGTAGGGAACTGTCCTCTTTTGACCTGTACAACCAATGTTTCCAGATTATGGGATCAGTCCTATTAGCATACAAACATATTATTTTCCCATCTTATTTACACAAATGAACCTGTTGCTGAACACTCCTGACCCTCTAGCTACCACCACAAAGCTGCCTACATTTGCCATCTTTGACTGCTCTCTTCTTATGCTTTTAAAAACTTTTTATTATGGAAACTTGTGAAAACAGAATGGTATAATGAATATCCTATATCCTACTTCAATAGTTAACTCACAGCCAATTTTATTTGATCTACAACTCTATTCACTTTCATCTCCTCCTGTATTATTCTGAAACAAACCATACCATTCTATCACATGTAAATACTTAGTATTTAAAAATTTACACTACTACCACACTAAAATAATCAACATTTCCTTAATATCATGAAATATCTAGTCTCAGGTCATACATTTTTAGTTTGAATCCGGATCCAAGTAAACTTCACCACGATGCAATTTGTTAAAATGTCTTTTAAGTCTCTTTTTAAAATCTTCTCACTCTCTATAAATCTGCCTATTCATACAATAAATGGTCCTTTATGACTAATTTCTTTCACTTACTATGTTTTCAAGATTCATCCATGCTGTGGTATGCATGAGTATTTCACACTTTCTTGATTATTTGAATATACCACATTTTACTCATCTAGTGTTCAGTTGATAAATACTCAACTGATGGGCTCATCTTTATTTTTACCCCTTGAAATTTATTTTTTGAAGAAATCTGTTCATTTGTCCTAGTGAGACTCCCATGACTTAGAATTTGGTAATTGTATCCTCTTGGCATCCCCAAGTTTAATAAACTTGAATATGTTCTTGTGAATTAGTAGTTGGATCTAGAAGTTACAATTTTCTTCCTGATTTTAAAACATCTTAATTTTTTTTCCATTCTTTCTTTTTGGCAAGATCATTTTCACATATATTTTTCCATCAAGAAGCACAAAGTATCTGGGGTCTCTGTGATGTTAGCAACCACTGATGCTCAATGTTCAGATTCATTCTCTTCAAACCCACTCCAAATAGTTTTTTGTATCCACCACTTCACTGAAATTGCTGATCCAAGTCACCAGTAACTGCCACATAATATGCAATGGTCAATCAGTCTTCATCTTACTTAACCTATCAGCAGTAGTTAACCAAGTTGATTCCTTCCTCTTAAAACACATTATTGGCCATGCATAGTGGCTCATGCCTATAATTCCAGCACTCTGGTAGTCCAAGGCAGGAGGATCACTTGAGGCCAGGAGTTCAAGCCCAGCCTGGGCAACAAGTGAGATCCTATCTCTACAAAAAACAATTAGTAAATAATTAGCCAGGTGTGCCTGTAGTCCTAGCTACTTAGGAGGCTGAGGCAGGAGGATGGCTTGAGCCCAGGAATTTGAGGTTACATTACAGTGAACTATGCTTGTGCCACTGCACTACAGAGACAAAGCAAGGCTAGGCAAAAAACCATCTCAAAAAAGATCTTCATTTGATTTCTAAGACATCAATGCTTGTTTTCCTCCTCTCTGTGGTTGTGCCTTTTCAGTCTCTTTGCTGGGTTTTTCTCTTCTAACACAGTGTTTCTCAACCTGTGTTGAGATTGTGTTACAAAGGGGTTGTGAGCCCTTTGTAACAATGAAAATACATCCTGCATGTTAGACATTTACATTACGATTCATAACAGTTGCAAAATTACAATTATGAAGTAGCAACAAAAATAATTTTATGGTTAGGGGTCACTACAACTTGAGGAACTGTATTAAAGGGTCATGGCATTAGGAGGCATTAGGAAGGCTGAGAACCACTGTTCTAACCAATTGTTATTGAGCCCTAGGACTCAGTCCTGGGTCCTTTTCTCTATCTACATCACTCTTCTGGTGATCTCTCTCATAGTTTTAAATCCCATTTATATGTTGCTAACTCCCACTTAAAATTATCCAGTCTGAACCTCCTCTCTGAATTCCAGAAAATGTATATCCAATTGCCAATTTGACATCTTCATCTGGATTTCTAATGAACATCAAATTGAACATGACTAAAATGGAACTCCTTATTGTCCCTCTGAACTTAACTCCTTCTAATGTCTTACACACACACACATACACACCCTTCCAGCTGCTCAAGCCAAACCCTTAAAGTTATCCTTGATGCCGCTTTTCTTCACATCCACAGCAAATGTGTCAGAAAATCCTGCTAGCTTTATTTTCCTTCAACTATTGTATATTCAGAATCCAATCATTTCTCATTATCTTCAGAGCTATAATCCTGGTCTAAACCACCAATCTCTCACCTAGATTACTGCAACAGCCTCCTGATGGTGTCTCTGCCTCCGTTCTTAACCCCTTGAGTCTAGTCTCAACACAATAGCTTGAATAATACCATTAACAGTTAAAAACACAACAATGGCTTCCTATCATCCCCAAAGTAAATGTTAAGGTGCGGACAATGGCCTGTAAGGTCCTCCAAGATCTCCCATACCCTTAATTTGTAGACATTGCATGTCTAGGCCCATGTACTTCCCTCCTTCTCACTCCAGTCTAGCCACTCTATCCCTCCTTTTTTATTCTTCTATCACACACAACAAATTTGTCTTCAAAACCTTTGCACTTTCCCCCCCCTTCTTCCTGGAATGTTTTCTACCCCAGATGGTTCCACAGGTTGTTTCTTCACCTCTTTCAGATGAGCTCAAATAGCTCTTTTTAGAAAGACCTTCCTTTACCTCCTGATGTAAAATTAGGGCCCATCCCACTTTCATGCCTCCTTTGCAGTACTCCCTAATTCCCTTTCCTGCTTTACTTTTTTCTCTTATCCCTTTCCAACATACTACTTAATGTAGTTACTTGTTTACTGACTTCTATGAGATTTTAAATTGCAGAAGGAGTGAATTTTTTGTCTGACTGGTCACTGCTATATCTCTAGAACAGGGGTCCGCAAACTTTTTTTTTTTTTTTTGAGACAGAGCCTCAAGCTGTCCCCCTGGGTAGAGTGCCCTTGCATCACAGCTCACAGCAACCTCCAACTCCTGGGCTCAAGTGAGTCTCCTGCCTTAGCCTCCCAAGTAGCTGGGATCACAGGTGCCCGCCACAACACCCAGCTATTTTTTTGGTTGCAGCTGTCGTTGTTTGGCGGCCCAAGGTGGATTCGAACCTGCCACCTTAGGTGTATATGGCTGGCGCCTTAGCCACTTGAGCCCTCAAACTTTTTAAATAGGGGGCCAGTTCACTGTCCCTCAGAACACTGGAGGATCAGACTGTGGGCCCTGGGACAAGTCCGCTGCTAAGCAGGACAAGCAGCAGCAGCAAAAACACCCAGTGGGCAGGATAAATGTCCTAGGCGGGCTGCATGTGGCCCGTGAGCCCTAATTCGAGGATGCCTGCTCTAGAATCTACAACTGTGGGAGGTGCATAGCCATGTGTAATGAGTCAGCTCTCTTCTACCCATTCACTAGTGACTCCACATATAGGAATGTTGTAGATTTACTATGTAAGAATACAGGTGGTAGTCTGTATGAAAAATCTAAAGTGGAAAGTTATTTGTGTAAAGAAAGATGAACACAGTATTAATATAACTCTGTTAATTGTGAAAATGATGACAGAGAAGGATATTAAACTAAAAGGTATGTTTAAGTTGGAAGCTAAGATAATGTTCAATATCATCAGCAATAATATAGTAAAAAGAAAAAAAGAAACAAATCAAGGCAGGTGGCACAGAGTACCATGACAAGTGTGGAGATCCTATAGTCATATGAAAAGTAAAGGACAATGACCTTCACCCTAGCCACATGTCCAGGATCCTGGCTAACAATTTCTATATCAGACCACACCCAACAGAATAACACAAGCTAGAACTCACTTAGGAGGAAGGAACCTCACTAACTACTTTTATAAGGTTATCCTTCTTACTGTTCATTTCCTATCTATTCATAGGCTGTACAGAAAAGCTGCTGATGCCCCAAACTGTCATAATCATATAAAGGAGTCTTAGTTTCCCAGATATGGAGCCAAGAACCAAAATGTGGTAGGATGTCCTCTCCTATTTCTTCCCTATCTCATTTTTTTGTTTTTAGGGTAGAGAGGTTGGGTGGTGGTGGTGGATTAAACCAGCTTCTAAAGATGCTTTCAACTTTAACAGAAGGTTCCTCGAGAAGATGCTTATGAGATTCACTAAGGGTTTGAAAATAAATCAATATTTGGATATTCTTGCCCTTTATACAAAGGCAAGAGTATATTATACTGAGTAACAAATATTAATGTTTATATATTAATTATATATTACATATATTGAGTAACAAATCTTAATGATTATGATATCAATTTAAGATCAAAAATGTCATGAATCAAATACTCTTCAGTTAGTATGTAAAACAATATGCTAAATTTTCAAAAACTGATATAAAAATGTTACAACATAGGCCTTTACCTGGGCCATAATCTTGTACAGCTTCCCAAGACCTTCTCCATAATTAAGAATAACTACTTTATCAAAAGAAAATCAAGACACCTAGAAGATATGATTAGACAACCAAGAGATGCTTTATTTTGAAAACTGTCACTTTCTATATTATTTACTCTTCAATCAAGAAGTATGGGGATGGGCCAGGTGTGGTGGCTCACACCTGTAACACCCGTAATCTCAGCACTTGGGAGGCCAAGGTGGGTGGATTGCCTGAGCTCACAGGTTTGAGAACTCATATCTAAAAATAGCCAGGTGTTGTGGCAGGCGCCTGTCATCCCAGCTACTTGGGAGGTTGAGGCAAGAAAGTTGCTTAAGCCCAAGAGTTTGAGGTTGCTGTGAGCTGTGACACCACGGTACTCTTCTGAGGGCTACAAAGCAAGACTCTGTCTCAAAAAAAAAAAGTCTATTAAAAAAGTTTTATATATAAAGTTTTTTTTTTTTTTTTTTAAACAAGAGTCTCACTATGTGGCCCTCATTAGAGTATCATGGCGTCACAGCTCACAGCAATCTCCAGCTCTTGGGTTTAAGCGATTCTCTTGCCTCAGCCTCCCAAGTAGCTGGGACTACAGGTACCCGCCACAAGGCCTGGCTAATTTCTGGTTGTAGCTGTCATTGTTGTTTGGCAGGCCCCGGGCTGGGTCCAAACCCATCACGTTAGGTGTATGTGGCTGGCGCCTTAGCCACTTGAGCCACAGGCTCAGAGCCGATAACATCATCTTGCCTCTCCAAAAGATCTTGGCAAACTTCGATTCCCTTTTCCTTTTGTTCATCAGTGAGCTCCATTTCATTACACGTATTTTATTCTAATTAGGTTTGGCAAATTACAACTAACATAACAAAAGCCATTCCACTCTACTGTCAGGTACCACGATTTAAGTAATTATCAAATTAAATCACTGCTTTAAAATACAAAATGCCTAGCTGCCTTTTTTTTTTTGAAATTAAAAAATACACAAGTCCTGAGCTGTGAAAACTGTAAACTAAGCGCAAAGCAAACGCGCGTTTTAAGAAGCACACACTTAACATTAATTAGCTACTCTTAGCAAATCCCTGACATAGTAATGGAATTCTATTTAATTCAACTGGTGTAGGGAGGGACTAACACTTCCGCTTCAGCCTCTCTGGACGTTTTTACTTATCACAGAGCCGTTTGTTACTGATTCCCCAAGGGTAGGGTGTTGAGCTGCGTGAGGAATACCAAATTGAAAAGGCCACAGTTTCTGGGAACCGGCAAGGAAGGGCCAAGAGGATCCCTAGGTTAGGACAGGAATGGAGGAGGACTGCTTCAGCTGAAGAACCAAGTACGACCCCCTCTTTGTGTTTATACAAACTAAGAGAGAACTATGCTGCCCCACAGACTGACAAACTCTCCCGAAGAGAGGAGGGCGGGTGGCTGCAGGTGGCAGGCGGCCTCCGCTCCGCGCCTTTGTTGACTGTAGCCGCCCCCTACCTTCTCTGCGCCTGTAGCAGGCATTCCTGCACACGGCGACAGGAGCATCAGGGCCGAGGGCCGCCAAGGCGGCTAAAGATCTAAGGGGGGGATTTCTGCCTGCCCAGGAGGCTCGCGGGGCTGGGCCGGGCCGGGCGCGGACGGGAACTGTGGGAGCGCGCGGGGCTGTGAGCGCGTCGCAGCCTCACCTTGGACGCCATTTTCTTGAGCTGGCTCTCCGACACCGCCATGACGGCCGCCTCGAGACTCTCGTCCCTGCAGGCAGAGGGTCAGCCGCTTCAGGGCTGCCCCAGGCCGCCCCACACAAGAACACACCGAGTGACCAGCCCCCCACCCCCCCGCCTACATACAACAGGAAATGGGCTTTACTACAGCACTTCCGCTTCCCTTACGTCACTTCCGAGGCCGCCGTACTGCCGAGAAGGGTGCACTCGGTGTGGGACTGAGGCCTGGCGTGGGGCCACTTTGCTACCAACACGTCCCCAGTGTGCCAGACCCCGCAGCCCGAGTCGAGTCCCCAAAATGAGGGCAAGCCTGTTCCGAGGGCAGAAACGCTGGGCCTGGATAATTGATGGACGTTTCCTAGACAAAGTAGCCCATAGACCTAAGGAAGCAGGTTCAGGGAGGGGAGGATGCACGAAGGGCTTGCTTAAATGACTGATTCATAAAGTGGGAGGGCACTGAAATGGCTGAGAACCGATCTGCCACTGATTTGCCGTTGTGATAATACGAAGCAAGTGCACTTCTAGCTCGGGGTTAAGTTCTTTTCAACTCAAAGATGGGAGGCTTGCCCGGGGTTCTCTGATCCTCAGGTGTAGGTGTGTGTTTGGGTGGTAGTGTTAAAGCTTAAAAGTCCTTCGTGGTATGTTCACGAGGGCAAATTGTACAGCCTTTGTTTCTCAGGAAGCCAGACAGTAATTTCTTCTCTAGCACATCTTTCCCTAAGTCAGAATTTCCCTGTGCTCTGAAATAAAGGACAATACAGGCTGCATTCTATTTGTGTTGTGTACTAGCCTGTCAACTGCCAAAGTCCTAGTCCTTTGGGACAGGCTTATCTTCAGATCTTTATTGCCTTGTACAATGGAAGCGTAGGTGGGTACTCGATCACTTTCTTCTTGGTGACTTACATTAGCCTTCATCATTCTACATCACTGCCAGTTTTATATAGGCACAGTGTCATTCAAGGTATGGTAAGGTTTGGGTTTGATGATGTGAAGTATTGGTAGTTTGGATGGTTTTAGCAGAATACTAATAAGAACAAGGTTGTGTATTGCTTCCGATCTAAGTTGGTATCTAAGTGAAGGTCATATACACAGAGGGCCTAATTAAGTGCATATGGAAGTCTCAGTATCTGTGAATATGTGGAAACATCATTATAAATTATTGCCAATACACACACCAATAAAGAGTATCCCAATAGGAATCTTTTTTTGGAGGGGGCGGATACCTTTATATTAGTTGAGAATATAGGTCCAGTCAAACCAAAGATCATTCAATCCTTCCACTGCACCTTCTGTTTTATGCCACTTAAAGGCAATGTAGCTTTCAAACTGTTCTTAAAGCCAAAACTTATTCAGGAGTACCTTTAATTGGGAGACTCTGCTTTTGTGAATTGAAGGAGGGCCAGGTAACATTGTTTAAAAAAAAATAAATTTCAAAAGTTGAAAACAACTGATAAAACCCAGTCTCTTTGCACTTAAGCTATTTAAAATGAAATAGCTAAATATCCTGGGTATTGTATGAATTTATATCAAAAAATCTTCCTCCTTAATCTAAATAAATTTCCCTCCACTTAATAAATCAAGCATCAACTGGTGATTTTAAAAACCAAAGTTTGTTTTATTTTTCTTTATATTTAAGGAAAACAATGTAAATTGGAAAATAAAAATTTAACTTCTGCTATAATATCAAGAATGCATTTTAACCCAATCCCCACTAAAAAATTATAACAAGAAAAGGCACTGCACAATGTTTAAAAAATGAAAATGTGAAATTTAATAGAAGCATTGTGAATGTCAAATTGTCACCAAATCCTGAGGTGGTGCTTCTTAACTTATACATGAGACTTACAACATGATTGCTATCATAATACTTAACACTCAAGGAAAATATCTGATATAGAGAATTTTATATTGTGGCCTTCTAAAGGGCAGGATAATTATTCATCTTTGAAAACTCAGATACTAAAACACAGTATGGAATAACAGTAGGTGCCCAATAAGTGTTTGTTATATTGACACATTCCTTTTATAATTAATGTAGTGAATTATTTGTAATTCTTTTTCTTTTTTCTTTAGATAGAGTCTCTCTCAGTTGCTGTAGGGTTGAGTGCTATGATGTTAAAGAGCTCACAGCATGTCAAACTTTTGGGCTTAAGTGATCCAAGAGCACCAAGAGTTTCAGGTTGCTGTGAGCTATATGACACCACACATTCTACCAAGGGCGTCAGAGTGAGACTCTGTAACAACAACAAAAAAAGAACCTTGGACTTCTTCACAGTATTTATTACACTTGGAATGGTAAATTTATTTGTGAGATTTGATTCCTATTATCTCCCATACCATATTGTAAGGACAAAGAGGGCTTGTATTCTACACTTACACTTGTTCACCATTAATGCATGGCGTACAGTAAGCTCCTAACAAATACTAGCTGAATGACTAAATGAACACCTATCTCAGTGCATATCCCCTCTGCAATTTGCTGAGGACAAGTCTTGGAATCCAGAGAATCAATCTTTCTAAAAAACTATGTTTAAAAAAAAAAGCCTCTACATGAGAATGGAAGTAATTCTTTCATAACATATAGGACCCCAACTTTAGGGTCTTGTGATAACTATTTTGACTGTTAAGCCTTTATCCCCTTTTAGTGCCTAGAAAAACTAGAAGTTGTAAGGATAAGTGCACCTTAACAGCCATAGGTTCTTGGGCACTAAATCTCCTTTTATAAAATAATGATGATAATATAAAATGATAATGATAATACTCCTTACCTCCGTAGGTTATTGTGAGGATTCAATAAAATAATAAAGTGCTCTTCACACTGCCTCGTGTATAATAAGTATTGATGTTAGCTGTTACTGTTAGCTTATTACTGCTATGTGACACAAACTATCTTTCATATATTAAAATATTGCTCTTGACCCATCACCAAAGTGTATGCACTCTGAATTTCTTTTTTTTTTTTGCGCTCTGAATTTCTTTAGGAAAGGTAAAAGGATTTGCTCAGAACCATCACTTCATCCGACCTCTTCCCCTTGAGACCAATGGTTTTCACAAAAGCCTCATATTTGGCTTTAATGTAAACTGCCTGGCTTTCATTCATACTCTGATTTCACTAAAAATAAACATTTCTCTATGGTTCTACTAATAGCATAGTAAGTTTATAAGATGTTACAGATTCTTTTATAGCCTAGGGAAAGATTACAGAAAATTTCAGAGAAGTCCCACTGGAAATGAAAGTATACTTTTTCTACATATATTTTAAAAAGTCTTTTTACTATTTTAAAGTGTAGGTCAAATTCTCCATTTTGGGTAATGAATTTGAAGAAAGAAAATGCTTTACTATTATTACCAAATAAATTTTTCAAAAGAAACACTAATACTTCAAAAGCTTAGATCTCTGAGTGTACACCTACCACAGATTTTGTAAATCCATACTGGGCCTTCAGATTATCATGTTTATTGTAAGAGTCAAAGAGTACCTTTTTAAAAAAGATGTATTACTTTCAAAATATTCCCGAAGTGCTGAATATGCTTTTAGGTTAGGATACACAGAGGTTTTTGTTTTTAAGAGACAGAGTCTCACACTATTGTACCCAGGCTGGAGTGTAGTGACATCATCATAGCTCACTGTAACCACTCTTGGGCTCAAGACATCCTCCCATCTCAGCCTCCTGAGTACCTGGGAATACAGGCACTTGCCTGGCTAATTAGGATATACAATTTAAAATGATGCACAATGCAGATTAATGTTTACCCTGCTGCGGGTTTAAAGAATAGTAAGTATAGCTATCTCAAGAACCCCAAAGAAAGTTAGATTTTTTTCTCCTCATTTTACCATTAAGGATTTAGATCACCAAGCTAGCCAAGAAACCATCTAATTTGTAAGTATAATAAGATATAAAATTTCTCAAGCCTATATATGTTGACAAAATTAAATATCTTTCCTTTCAGGCAACTGCACTTAAGAGTCAAAGTTTTAACTGTTGTTGAAGACCATGGATTGAGGATGCACTGTTTTGGAGTTTCTCAGTCACTGTATCTTCTTTCACTGTGGTTTTGATGACTTCAGATACCCCATTGGTTCCAAGGATGCAAGGCAAACTTAGGAACACTTCACTATTTATACCGTAATATCCCTGAAATGAGAAAAATAGGGATTATAATAGAGCTAAATCACTGTAAAGAAGTTAATATCACAAAAATGTATACTTTATTTTCTAGTTATAGTACAAAGTGATACAAGTTGAACTTTAGAAAATATTTGTAATTTTTTGTAAACTCAAGTTATTGTTTCAGAAAATGAGAGATGAGAGGAACTTACTCAAATATACTCTCTCTGTGGGGAGGTAAGATAGACCTTTGCAATGAGAGTAGCAGCTTGGGAGCTAAGAATAAAAGATGTCAGAGTGGATTTCCTAAGGAGAGGTACAGTATAGTCTCTGGGCATAAATACAGTAGTCTCTGTTTCTTAAATTAATGCATAATAGCTATACATTTTTCTGGGGTACGTGTGATATTTTGATACATGCATACAAGATGTAATAATCAGATCAGTGTAACTGGGTTACCAGCACCTCAAAATGCCATCCCTTTGTGCTGAGGACATTCCAGATTGTCTCTTCTAGCTATTCTGAAATATATAACTTACTGATAACTACAGTCACCCTGTGTTATTGGACACTAGAAATTATTCCTTCTATTTAACTATGTTTTTGTACCCATTAACCAACTTCTCTCTTCATACTCCCTGCCCCCTTCCCAGCCTCTGGTAACCACCACTCTACTCTCTACCTCCATGAGATCCACTTGTTTTTTTCTTTTTGTTTTAAGCTCCCACATATGACTGACAACATGCAATATTTGTCTCTTTGGCACATCAGTCTAAGGTGACTTGGCTGGCTGAGGTGATAAATGAAAATCAGAAGAAGTTTATGGCTATATAAACATTATTTGGAGATTCCCAAAAATTATGACAGTGAGAAGGCAACCTGGTAGAAATCCAGACTTCCCATAGCCAAGCAAGGTAAGGCTTAGACCAGAGTGCCTTCCACATTATTCTAAAAGCTGGTGACATTGAAAACACCTGGGTTAGGGTGTGAACAGTAATTTTGCTGATTTTGTATTAATAACATGTTAAGTTTAAGATATGAAAGAATGGCTCGGCGCC
>NW_003852396.1:47177683-47178690 GCF_000181295.1 Otolemur garnettii
GGGATTCGAACCCACCACCTTAGGTGTATGTGGCTGGCGCCTTAGCCAGTTGAGCTATAGGCGCTGAGCCAAATGATCTAACTTTTTAGGGAAAAACTCTGCCAACATCTCATCTAGAAATTCTTCTTTTAGGATATTGTAATATGCTCAAGTGTGCAAAGATATACATAATAAATATGTTTGCTATATTTGGAAACAATTCACCAAAAGAGGACTGGTTAAAATCACTACCCAGTGTAGTACCGTGTAGATCTTGAAAAAGATTAACATGTACAATATGGAAAGATGTCCAAGTGTATCATAAGGAAACAAATCAAGTTACAAGAGAGTATGAATAGCATATGTCTATTATAAAAATAATTTAAATAATTTAAAAATAATGGCATATTTGTAAAAGCATTGAGAATTTTTTTTTTTTTTTTTTGCAATTTTTGGCTGGGGCTGGGTTTAAATCCGCCACCTCCGGTATATGGGACTGGCACCCTACTCCTTTGAGGCCCAGGTGCCATCTAGTATTGAGAATTTTTTAAGAGACAAGGTCTTGCTGTATTTCCCAGGCTGACCTTGAATTCCTGGGCTCAAGTGATCCTCCCACCACAGCCTCCCAAGTAGAAAAAAGATTTTTGGAAGTATACATGTGGACACTAAACTGTAAACAATGGTTGTCTCCAGAAAATGAAACTGCCTCAGTTTTTTACTTTCAACTTCACAGGTATCTGTAGCATTTGAAATTTTATAATAATCATATGTTCTTTTTGTAAATTATATAAATTAAACTTTAAATTTCTTCCTTTTAAAAACTAGAAATGAGGGTGGCACCTGTGGCTCAGTGGGTAGGGTGCCCACCCCATATACTGAGGGTGGCAGGTTCAAACCTGGCCCTGGCCAAATTGCAACAAAAAATAGCTGGGTATTATGGCAGGTGCCTATAGTCCCAGCTACTCGGGAGGCTGAGGCAAGAGAATTGCTTGAGCTCAAAAGTTTGAGTTGCTGTGTGCTATGACGCC
>NW_003852396.1:47178710-47180050 GCF_000181295.1 Otolemur garnettii
AAAAAAAAAAAAAAAAAAAAACCAACTAGAAATGCAAGATTAATCAGATTAGAATGAATTATATATTATACACTACTCTTTGCAATAAAGAAAAGAATATCGTTTCAGGTTGTTATATTCTAAAATCCATAAAAGCTAAAAATCATCATCACTCAGACTTCAAGAAGGTCTGTTATCATGTGATGGTAAAACAACAAATGACATGAAAACATATAATGTGTAGAGTCCAACCTATGGGGGACAGACTCTGGAAAGTCTCTGAATAATAAAAGGGTCTGTGCATTACATTTTTCCCCTGAACATATAATATGGCTTATCCATTCATATTAGACTAATTTCCAAGTGCATTTGTGTGTTGTTAATACATACTCATTTTTAAGCAGTATGGATAAATTCTCTTGTAAATTAAGAAAACTGTTAATATCCTTAGATGTTTAGATACAGCAGCAGTAAATCATGTCTACAAATAAGGAACATGTTCTACCTTTTAAATGTCAACTGTGTCATCTGAAGAAGTTTGCAAAGCACTCTTAGATGTACTTTCAGATAAGAAATCAAAAAATATAAAACACTGCTCCCTTATACTTTTGGATGTATCCATACTAGCTCATTTTGTTTATAGAAGCCTGGTGAGTGCGTGGTATGTATATAGCTGTTACGTTAGCATGAAATGCATGATTTTTAGTTGGATAAATACAAATTTACACTCAGTGTTACCTGTTGGATAGCTGCACCTGAGAGTTAGGACTCATTCCTTCTTGGCCACTCCATGTGGGCACTAAAAATTAAATGAACAATTAATTATATTTTGCCAATGACTCTCTTAGGATTAAGATGTGATAAATGATCTTTAGTAGTCAAGGGTAGCTTCTAGCAGCAGTCACAATTTTCCACTGACGGCACTGACATATGCTGTACCAATTGCCTGGGATAAGAAAGACTTTTGAACTATAATCCCCAAAAAATATGGTCCCCAAAGTCTTCTTGCTGCCTCTTTACCTGTTCTCGCTCATCAATTCTGTAAGTTCTATAAGGACCATTTCATTGTTTAGTAGAAAGCTTTCCTTCCTTAGCAAACTGCATGTAATAGATTCCCAAATGCTATAAGCACTTGGCATTTGTTCTGCTGGGAACTGCACTGGGAAACTAATTTCTTTCACCAGATAAGGAACAATTTGGTCACTGATTTTGGGCTCGATTTTCCACAACTGAGAGAGAGGCGGGAGCCTGTTTTCTTTTCTTTTCTTTTTTTTTTTAGACGGAGCCTCAAGCTATCCCCCTGGGTAGAGTGCCATGGCATCACAGCTCACAGGAACCTCCAACTCTTGGGCTCAAGTGAG
>NW_003852396.1:47180070-47181216 GCF_000181295.1 Otolemur garnettii
TGTTTGGTGGGCCTGGGCTGGGGATTCGAACCCGCCACCTTAGGTGTATGTGGCTGGTGCCTTAGCCGCTTGAGCCACAGGCGCCGAGCCAGGACCTGTTTTCTAAAAGCATCATCTGTCTTACCCATTTCCTCACATCACACCATTTATGGAAAAAACAATTAAAAAATTCAAAGCTGTATGCACAAAGTAGATGCTTATACTAAACTTTAATATTAAATTGAAATTGCTGGTAATATTTTGCAACTTTTCCAATATTGATCTGTTTTTCTTCTGTTTGAAGACAATCTTTGGTACCAATCTATGTATTTGGGTAGAGAAAGCAAAAACTAATTTGGCTATTTAAGAATATCTTATGTTGAAGGCAAAAGTCAAAACCTAATATACACATGTATAAGAAAAAGAAATTAAAAAGAAAAGAATATCTTATGTTGGTTCGGCACCTGTACCTCATGTACCTCAAGTGGCTAGGGTACCAGCCACACACACCAGAGCTGGCGGGTTCAAATCTAGCCTGGGCCTGCCAAACAACAATGACAACTACAACCAAAAAATAGGTGGGCATTGTGGCAGCTGCCTGTAGTCCCAGCTACTTGGGAGGCTGAGGCATAAGAATTGCTTAAGCCCAAGAGTTTGAGGTTGCTGTGAGCTGTGTATGACACCACAGCACCCTACTGAGGGTAACAGCTTGAAACTGTCAAAAAAGAATATCTTATGTTGAAGATAGAAGAATTCTACGCTATATTCAAAATCAGGCCATTCAGTGATGTGTCAGTAACAAGACATCATGTGTATCCAGATGCTTCCATTCCTCAAACTGATTATCAGCTTCCAGCGTGCAGGGACCATGTATTCTTTTGTTTTCTCCTGCATATGACATATTCTTTACCATGGTGTTGGATACACAGAAGATAATACGGAACTAACCTCACATAAACTTATATTTGGTAATAAAGAGGAAAACATGCTTGAAGCATTAAGACAAAAACATTAAAATTTAAAAAT
Organism: Otolemur garnettii; assembly: GCF_000181295.1. Classification (NCBI taxonomy): domain Eukaryota; kingdom Metazoa; phylum Chordata; class Mammalia; order Primates; family Galagidae; genus Otolemur; species Otolemur garnettii. The sequence continues at coordinate 47,181,076 of NW_003852396.1, forward strand.
TTTTATGTAGGCTTGGCGCCTGTGGCTCAAGCGGCTAGGGCGCCAGCCACGTACACCTAAGGTGGTGGGTTCGAATCCCCAGCCCGGGCCCGCCAAACGAAATGATGGCTGCAACCAAAAAATGGCCGGGCGCGTTGTGGC
>NW_003852396.1:47181295-47183028 GCF_000181295.1 Otolemur garnettii
TTCATTTCTACGCTTGCCCAGTTTAACATGAAATTTAATGTCTGTTTGTTGTTCTAACTCAAGCTCCAACATTCTTTTTTTTTTTTGAGACAGAGCCTCAAGCTGTCACACTGGGTAGAGTGCCATGGAGTCACAGCTCATAGAGACCTCCAACTCCTAGGTTTAAGTGATTCTCTTGCCTCAGCCTCCCAAAAAACAGCCCGGCTGTTTTTTGGTTGTAGTTGTCATTGTTTGGCAGGCCCAGGCTGGATTCAAACCCGCCAGCTCTGGTATATGTGGCTGGCACCTTAGCCACTTGAGCTACAGGCGCCGAGTCATCCTTTACCTTTTAGTAAAGAAAAAAGTCATTGGGGGCCATATCAGGTGAATAGGGTGTTCCAATATACTTATTTATTTACTGGCTAAAAACTCCCTCACAGTGTCATGTGAGCTGGTGCATTGTGGTGATACAAGAGCCATGACTTGGCAAAACGTTCAGGTCATTTTGGCCTTTTTCACACAGTCTTTTCAGCACTTCCAAAAGGTAAACTGAACTGTCCAGTTGGTACAAATTCATAATGAACAAAAAAGGTTATCAACATCGTTTTGATTCTTGATTTGGACTGATGGAACTTCTTTGGTTGTGGAGAACTAGCTGCTTTCCATTGTGCACTCTGACTCTTTCTTTGAGGGTCATATTGGTAGATCCATGTTTCATCACCAGTGATAACATCATCTTGCCTCTACAAAAGATCTTGGCAAACTTCGATTATCTTGTCCTTTTGTTCATCAGTGAGCTTCTTTGGGACCATTTCTGCACACACCTTTCTCATGCCAAGATTTTCCTATTTGTGCTGGGCATGGTGGCTCACGCCTGTAATCCCAGCACTGTCGGAGGCTGAGGAGGGAGAATCGCTGGAGCTCAGGAATTCTAGACTGGCCTGAGCAAAACTGGGACCCCGACTCATGGAAAAAATGGAAAAACCCAGCCGGGCGCCGCGGCGAGCGCCTGTAATCCCAGCAGCTTCGGGAGGCTGAGGCAAGAGACTCGCTTGAGCCCAGGAGCTGGAGGTTGCTGTGAACGTGATGCCATGGCACTCTACCCAGGGGGATAGCTTGAGGCTCCGTCTCAAAGTTTTTATGTAAGTAAAAAAATAGCAAAGTCAAAAATTGTTACATGAAAAATGTAAATACATGTGGACAAACTAAGGATTTTTAAAAGAGTTTATATGAATAGAAGAGTGACATATAGATTATTTTCTTTAAAATTTTGCTATTAGTATATTCATAATAAATAAAAAATAGGGGAACATCTACTGAAATGGCATTTATAGAGCTTGGAAAGATGGATAAAAGTAGCAAGATGCACGTAAGAAAAGACAAAAGATGCCAAAAAATCTGAAAATTATGAGCATTGTTACTATTATGTGTATGAGTTCTGACAATTTAGTTCGTGAACTCATCCTAAAAAAAAATGCTACATACCTCATTGCTGAATATCATTGTGGTCACCTTCAAAGTACTCCCCTTGGGAAGTTAGGCACCTAGTGCACCCTTCAAAGCAATTCTGAAACTCTTTTTCTGGAATGGCCATCGGACTGTCATCATGTTACCCATGATGTCCTGAATGTCATCAAATGTCTTCCTTTCAATATTTCCTTTATTTTTTTTTTTTTTTTTTTTTTTTTGAGACAGAGCCTCAAGCTGTCACACTGGGTAGAGTGCCATGGAGTCACAGCTCATAGAGACCTCCA
>NW_003852396.1:47184801-47190918 GCF_000181295.1 Otolemur garnettii
CGTGGCTGGCGCCTTAGCCAGTTGAGCTATAGGCGCCGAGCCATTTCAATATTATATTTAATCGAAATTACATTTAGTCAAAATTCCACCAAAGAACAATAGCAATCCTGGGCCCCAAAAATTTTAATAAAAAATATTAAACAACTCTTTTGTACTACACAGAACACCCACCCCACACCCAAAGCAGATGATCTAACACTGTTCTGAAGTCCAGCCTGTGCATGTCTAAAACACCTCTAGCAGGGCTTATCTGTAGTTTGTATATAACATAATTGCAACAACACAGCTGAAAATAGCAGTTCCAAAGCTTACGATTCTGCTAACCATCTAATTTCGTGTGGCATAATGAATGATCTTTGGTTACAACAAGGTGGTGTCAGGATCATTTGTTTGTGCCAAAACACATTTACTGAGGCTACTGCAAGCTCAAGGAGCTTACAGTCTAGTGAGACACATAAGGAATTATAACAGTGCAATAATGGGTGCATGAACTTTCTTAACCTGAAGAATTATGGTAGGCTTCCCAGGAAAGGTGGCATCCAAGTCCAGTCTTGATGAGTAAGCAGCAGGTAGCCAAGTAAATGAGTGTTCAGGAAAAGGAGGCAGCATGTGCTAAAGCAAAGAGGCATTAGAGTGTCTAAACCATTCAGGAAATGGCAGGTCAACCATCTGACTAGCACAGAATGCTTGGTAGTATGGCAGAAGATGAAGCTGGGGTGGGAAGCAGGCAATAGATCCTAAAGGTTTTATATCCTATGTGATTCCTCCTCAGGCTGTAGTTGTCATTTGTCTCCGAAATACTTGAAAAGAATAATTTCACATACACAACTGCTATTCTTATAACTGTTTCTAAATCCTAATGTTGCTTTACTTCAAAGCATAGTTTTATATTTCCTTCTGGCAATTTTCTATCCATCATCTTTGCTGATCACTATAAACATTTGCTGAATATTTACTCCGTTCCAGACACTGCACTAAATGCTTTAGGTAAATTAAGTAACAGCAAGAAAGAACACAGATTTGGGGTAAGACCAGCATTGGTATCTCAAGTCTGCCCTTATTAGATAGGCAATCTTGAGCAAACTGCTTACTCTCATTGAGCTTTCAGTTTCCTCATCTCTAAATTTGGAAAACTGCGATTTTCTTCACAGGGTATATGTAAAATTTAAATTACATATGCAAAGCATTTAACATACATAGTAGGTACTTAATAACAAATAATTAATATTACTATTCTGTGTACACTTAAGAGAAAATATAATCAGTTGGTGTCTACAATGAAACCAGCAGAGGGAGCTATGGATCCATTTCCTTGGTTCCGGGGCCAAAGTAAGTATACCTCACTGTCCATGGAGATAATTATCTCTGTAACAAGAGTAGACAGCAGGATAAAAAGTGATCTGATGGAACTTCTAGATGGCAGACAGGGAGAAAGAGTGGGAAGAAGTATAGAAATAGCATCAGTAGTATTGATAATGTTCCTGATTTAGTGCAACTTCATGAATATTTGTCTAATTATGTTTTAAAATTTATACATGCATTATATATGTCAAATATTACTGAACACTGTATTTAAAAGATCATAGTTCACACATTCCTGCATCTATTTCTAGTTCCTGTGTGAGACCTCCAGACAGAATTACCACATTTCTTCCCTGTGCTTTTATTCTGCTTCTCTTGGACCTCTGTTGTAATAAGTCAATACCGCCTTTTAGTCATTTCCTGTATCATATTCTTAAATATCTATGTAGTTCTAACAGCAGTCAGCACAGTGTTTATTCAGCAAAGCAAGTGCTCGATTCATGTTTCTGAAAATAAATTCCCACATTTGAGGTAAAGAGGCATTTAATCAAGCATGAACTACTTTTTGATAGATTTAAAATTGTTCGTGTCTGAAGAGCTCAGAATTAAATGCTATCAAATTATTTTCTTCTGGGTGGTGCCTGTGGCTCAAGGAGCAGGGCACCAGTCCCAGATACTGGTGGTGGTGGGTTTAAACCTGGCCCCAGCCAAAAAAACTGAAAAAAAAAATTTGTTTTCTTCCTTCACCCAGATCTACTAGGTTGGTGGGGAGGGACATATTTATCAAGTCACACCATCCTTTATTTTCTCTTTATGATTTGAAATATACAACCATATTTCAAAATGTTCTTATATTCATTCCTCAAGAACTGATTTATTGGAGGGACTGGTTAAATAAATTACAGTATATCCAGCAATTAAAAAGAATGAATGAGATCTACATATGTTATTATGGAATCATTTCCAAGTGATTTTGGTAAGTAAAAGGGAAGGTGGAAAATGATGTATGAAGTCTCTTTCATATACGTGTTTGCTTATGCACATGGTATTTCTGGAAGATTATAGAAGAAACTGGTAACTGTGAGGAGGAAAGGGATAGAGCAGCTAGCATAGAAATGAGACTTTTTTCTGGTACTATTTAATTTTTTTCAATGTGAAAGTTACACATTTTTCAGCTAAAAGAAGAGCTTAATAATTTATTCTTTCAAGAAAGAGAAGGTGGGCTTGGCGCCTGTGGCTCAAGCGGCTAAGGCGCCAGCCATATACACCTAAGGTGGCGGGTTCGAATCCCCAGCCCGGGCCCACCAAACAATGATGGCTGCAACCAAAAAATGGGTGCCTGTAGTCCCAGCTACTTGGGAGGCTGAGGCAGGAGACTCGCTTGAGCCCAGGAGTTAAAGGTTGCTGTGAGCTGTGATGCCATGGCACTCTACCCAGGGGGATAGCTTGAGGCTCCATCTCAAAAAAAAAAGAAAGAAAGAGAAGGTGCACATACAAAAATCTGGTTGGGCAAGAACAAGCAGAAGTACAAGGATAGAAGAAATGTTATGAGATGATATGTAGTTAATTACCATATAGATTTAAATAGCTTTTACCCTAAAGAAGTAAAGAAATCACTGTGGAGAGATCTGATCAGAAAAGCCTTCGTTGTGTAAAGGGGGGTTTGACTTAGATCTTGAAGGATGAAATTTAAATATGATGGCAGAGAGGAGGAAGGGATTATAGGGGAGGTAAATATAGTGGGTAAAGGGCCCTGTGAAGAGAGCCTGGGAGGCCACAAGGTCTGGGTTCCAGACATTCTTTCATCCTACAAGCTACAGGCTCCTGGCTGGCTCCCTAAAGCAAAAGCAATAGATGGTCCCTTCCAGCTTTCTAATTATGGTTACCTCCATAACCATAATCGAGAAGGAAGATCCCATTTTTATTCTGCAGCTCCCTAAGTGCCATGCAAAGAAATTTCATGGTCTGGCCAGAGGAAGCTCCTGAAAGATTTTGAAAAGACAAATATTTAGGAAGATTGAATTGAGGTGGAAGAGCATACAGTAAATATTATGTGAGTTTTGGCTAATATTACTATTAATTTCACATCATTTACAGGGTCAACTAGATTGAAAAGAGCAAACTAACTGGGAGATTTGCAATAACCAGGCAAGCAAGAGATCCACATGGACCGGAAGGTTTGGTCCATGTTGGGTTTTGGGTTTATTTGGGTTTGTTTAAATCCTTAGATACTCATTACACTAATCTATCTGCTGCAAGTTCTTGTTTTCTGTCTTTACCTAGGGTCCTATGGATTAGTGTTTAGTGTCCAGGAGCATTTGGAGCCTAGAAAGTATTTCTACTCAATCACAAGGCCCAGTTTTTTAAGGGTTTATTCCATAGCTTGACTCATTCTAATACCGGAAAAAGAAATTTCTAGGAAGCCAGGGCAAATTTATACAGATTTAAAATACTGCTATATTAAAATAATTTTCTTAAAAATTATGTAAATACTACATATGTTATACTTTACAACACATATTTTTAAAAGCTACCTCTAATCCAGACATCACCACTATTAATATTTTGTTTGCTTTAATGTCATCAAAGCATATACAAAGCTTTATATTCCAAGATAACAGTTCTGAGAACATGATTTTCTTTGTGGCAGTATGGTTTGACATCTATTTATCTTTTTAATGGGCATGGCCTTTCTCTAATTCTCTGATTAAATTATCACCCCATCACAAGCAGAGAGATTATTTTCTACAACACACTCTACCTCACAGCACTTACACACTGAATAAAGTAATACTTATGTCCTTCAAATGATGAAGTAGTGATTAATTTCTCCCAAATTACCCTTTCAACATATTCTCATGTTTCTCCTCTGCCTGAGAATCCCCTGCCAACTCTTTTTTTTTTTTTTGAGACAGAGCCTCAAGCTGTCCTCCTGGGTAGAGTGTCATGGCATCACAGCTCACAGCAACCTCCAACTCCTGGGCTCAAGCGAGTTTCCTGCCTCAGCCTCCCAAGTAGCTGGGACCACAGGTGCCCACCACAACGCCTGGCTATTTTTTTTATTTTTTTGGTTGCAGCCATCATTGTTATTTGGCGGGCACGGGCTGGATTTGAACCGCCACCTTTAGGTGTATGTGGCTGGCACCTTAGCCACTTGAGCCATAGGTGCTGAGCCCCCTGCCAACTCTTTCATCAAGTATTCAAGGGATCTCCAAAGTGTGAATTCCATCAGGCTTATCTGGTTGAAACCCTTTGTAACAACTAGTATAGATCTTTTTTTTATTGCTTAACTTTAACATTCTATTTTGTGTAGTATAGATTTTTTTTTTTAATCCCATGAACACACCATACTTAACTATGTGTCTCTGCCTATTTCTTATTTCCTATTCCTGGAATATCTTTCTGACTTTTAGCTATCTACTCAAATCATATCCAGTCTTCCAAATTTCAGTTCAAAGGTGGCCTTTGTAGAATTTTCTCTAGTTATTCCAACCCATGTTCAATGCTCACTTGTAAGTGTCTAAGTACTGTAGGTCCATGATACTCACTTTACACTTAATCAAATAATATCCTCTACCTTTATTATAGATCATATACTTGTTTAAATAAACAAAAATGAATAGAACGAGGGCAACAGCACTTTTATCACCTGATCAACCTGGTTTTATAGCAAGGGAGAAACAGGAGTAAAGGAAGAGATTCTCAAGTCAAATAGGGAAAGCAATCTTTGAAGTAAGAAAAGGAGCCTTTCAATATGAAGAAGTGAATGCTTTTTGAGGTAGAAAGAGAAAAAGTAGCTGGTAAAAAAGGTAATTAGGATAAATGAAGAGTGAAAATTCTGTTTAAATAGGTGAGAGGCAGAAGGCATGTATCTAGGGAGAAATTCAGAATTTAAGTAAGCAAAGTTGGAGGGAGAGGAGAGTAAAGGAAAGGGCTTAATTTTATGTTATTTTCCTGGAGAATCAAACTTTTAAATTAATTCTGGACTCTGAAATTCAATTAAAAATAGAAAACCTAACTAAGGGGTCTTGTCTAATCTTAAACTTACAAAAAAGTAATTGCAATGAAGATGACACAAAGGAAGAATCTACTCACAATCCAGGACCTGTCATATGGAAGGCACTAAAGTGTGCAAAAAAGCCAACAGGGCCCACAATTCTGGAGTCTCCAGATACATCTGACTGCCATGACCACTGGTGATTTAGCTTATCAATATCAACAGAAATGGCAAGTCTTACCTTTGTCTTCTCCCTGCTCACCAATAACCCATACTTCTTTGCCTGAAGTCTGTGCCTTCAAAACCTTTGTAATAACGTATTGTAATCTCTGTGAATCCAGATTGCATCCAATTCCAATCACTTGATTTACAGGAAATGCACTCAGTTTCCATGTCACATAGGTCATGATTTCCACTAAATATTGCATAAAAGGTAAAAATGTAAAGATTAAAAAATGTATTTCTAGACTACCTCATGAATATTTATAATAAAGTATATTACAGCTTCGACATACTCTTCTTAGGTCCTAAATGCACTGGAGCGTAACATATTTTCAATGTATATTAGAAACACTAACCAGGCTGCAACAAGATTTTATATAATTTTGTCGTTTAATATAAATTGTTAGGGGTGGAAAATAGATAATTTCCTAGAGTGGTTAAGCAGGAAGATAAAAATTGGATACAGAAGGTCAGAAAATAATTTCTTATCAATATACAATGATCAGGTTCTCTTATATTCATCTAAAGCTAAATTTCTTTCTTTTTTTTTTTTTTTTTTGAGACAGAGCCTCAAGCTATCCCCCTGGGTAGAGTGC
>NW_003852396.1:47190968-47196789 GCF_000181295.1 Otolemur garnettii
GCCTCCCAAGTAGCTGGGACTACAGGCGCCCGCCACAATGCCTGGCCATTTTTTGGTTGCAGCCATCACTGTTGTTTGGTGGGCCCGGGCTGGGGATGCAAACCCGCCACCTTAGGTGTATGTGGCTGGCACCTTAGCCGCTTGAGCCACAGGCGCCGAGCCTAAAGCTAAATTTCTACCTGTAAATTAAAATACTTGTTTTTCCTGTAGCAGTTAATTAAGGAACATGGGTCTCTTTAATTCCTGACATTCTTTTGGCATATAAGAAAAAAGTAGGGCTCAGTGCCTGTAACTTAGCACCAGTCTGACTTAGGGCACCAGTCTGACTTAGGGCACCAGTCACATACACTGAAGCAGGCAGGTTCGAACCCAGCCCAGGCCTGCTAAACCACAATGACAACTGCAACGACGACGACAACAAATAGCCAGGCATTGTGGCAGGCGCCTGTAGTCCTACCTACTTGGGAGGCTGAGGCAAGCGAATCGATTAAGCCCAGGAGTTGGAGGTTGTTGTGAGCTGTGACACCATGGCACTCTACCAAGGGCAACATAATGAGACTCTATCTCAAAAAAAAAAAAAAAATAGTAACTGTGTTTTCATTCATAATGCTATACTTTGTAGCAGTGGTATATGAACCAGTATTTTAATTTACAGGTAGAAATTTAGCTTAAGATGAATATAAGAGACCAATTAAAAAATTTGATCACCAATTTGAGTTCAGCGCCAACTAACTTCTTTGAAACTATTGCTTTTGAAAGTAAAACAGTCCAAAAAAATGTTCAAATTACAAAATGCTAAAAATGTACTCTGACATGCTAACATTTAGTGATACATCAGAGTCAACAAAGTATCTTTCATATAGGTCACCACACTTTTCTCTTAGGGGTTTAAGTATTTTCTCACTAAGGAAATATGGCTAACAACCTGTAACATAGTATCACATTTCATAAAAAACTTTATTGTAACCTTCTAGTTAATGCCAGTCATAAGTAACTGATTGACAAGATGTGGAAAGATTGTTCATTATAAGGGCAATTTTACTGACTATTCTAGCCATCCCTTTATAATCTAAAGATTTATGGCTTTCGGTAATAATAGCAATTCTACTGATGCACCAGATCATCACATTAATTTTTTTTTTTTTTGAGACAGAGCCTCAAGCTGTCCCCCTGGGCAGAGTGCCGTGGCATTACAGCTCACAGCAACCTCCAACTCCTGGGGTCAAGCGAGTCTCTTGCCTCCGCCTCCCAAGTAGCTGGGACCACAGGCGCCCGCCACAACGCCCGGCTATTTTTTGGTTGCAGCCGTCATTGTTGTTTGGCGGGTCCGGGCTGGGGATTCGAACCTGCCACCTTAGGTGTACGTGGCTGGCGCCTTAGCCGGTTGAGCTATAGGCGCCGAGCCATCACATTAATTTAAAATAAAGACTTAGAAAAAATAAAAGCCTTTTACCTGGTTGAGATGCAACGAGCAGGACACTCTGTTGACTATAATGTCCCAGAACTGGGACAAGGGCTCTGAACATATCCACATTGCTCTGTACGACATCTAGGTAGGACTGAGAACTACCCAAAGAGTTGACTGTGAAAATCACCACCTTGGAATGAGCAGAGGCAGACAAATCTAATGAATAAAAAGAAACAGTCTAAGCTCAAGACAGAGGCTTTAAATAAGTTCTAGTTCATGATAAAAAGTTTTTTCTTTTCTGTAAGCTGAGAGCTTTTAGGCATTCTTGCCACCAGATCAATCTTATATCCACAAAAGTATACAAAAATTGCTAAGGTTTGCCTTTAGAAAGAGAGTTAAGAGCAAGAGTGTGTCCTAAGGGAGAAAGATAGCAATAAATTACTGTACTGGACCCAGAACCTTAAACAAAAATAGTTTTTAAATGTAATTCCCAATTTCTTTTCTTTCTTTTTCTTTTTTTTTTGAGACAGGGTTTCGCTCTCTCAGGCTAGAGTGCAGTGACATCATCATACTTCATTGTAGCCCCAAGCTTTGGGGCTCGAGCAATCCTTCTGTCTCAGCTTTCTGAGTAGCTGGGACTACAGGTACAAGCCATCATGTCCGGCTAACTTTTCTATTTTTTTGCAGAGATGGGAGTCTTAATTTTGCTCAGGCTAGTCTGGAACTCTTGATCTCAAGTGATCCTCTTGCCTCAGTCTCCCAAAGTGCTAGGATTACAGCTGTGAGCCACCATACCCAGGTATAATTCACAATTTTTAAAGGAAAATTAATAATATACTATGGGTATAATATTATACCACTGATTGCTGAACTGTAAGTTTAGGGTCCTAGAGTCCTTGAAAGTGCCTCAGAGGCCATGGGAAGAGTGGGAAGAAGTAAGAAGAAAGCTGGTAAGTACTAGGCTTACTAGGCTGATAAGTACTAGGAAGTAAGCTCTAGGCCACTTACTTAAACTCTCCAAGCAGAGTAGTGTTGCTTTAAAAAAAAAAAAATCTGTTTTATTTATTAAGGATTCTACTCCAAAGAGAAAAAATCTGGTTTAAAAATGTCTAATTTTAACTGACTTTTCTTATGCTGAAGTCTAGCTGTCCTTGGGTTTCAAAGGAACTTACAGGTAAGCAACCTTTATGACCTAGGAAAAGCTGGTCTATGGCATTCACTCCTCTGATCCTCAAGCACATGTATGCTATTTACAACTATATTACTTGTTGGGGGGCCTAACAGCAGCCACACACACACCCGTTCCCCCTCCCACTCTCCTTCTAAGACAAAGACATAAAGGATCTGGCTAGCCCCACCTCCCAGAAGTCCAGTACCAAAGACCCTAACTTTCCAGGTAAGCTGTGGAATTTGCCCACCCCCACTGCACCATATAAAAGTGGTCTCTAACTGCCCCCAGGGTGCAGCTGTCACTTCTGACTGCCCAGTGGGTCACATTTCCCTTTCAAATAAACCTGGCCTGAACTTCTCTGCTGGATACCATCATTTACACCTTTCATTACACTCTACCTCACAGTGTGCTGTATAGCAAGTACACGCCAAAATAGCAGCTAGACCCTAACTTAAATTCTGGCTCTTTAAGTATCCAAAACCAAAGAAAAATAATAAAGTTAACTAGAATGGCATGAGTCCAGTCAACATTTATAAATGAATATTAGCATCTCAGAGAGACAGTGAATAGATTTCATGGTTGAATTTTTAAAATTATTGTTGTTGTTAAGAGATGGGGGTCTTGCTATGTTGCCCTGGCTGGACTCAGCTGCCCAAGTAGCTGGGACTACAGGTGTGTGCCACTGTACCTGGTCTATATTCTTAAATAAGCCTCTAAAGCCATCTTTCAAAAGGAAACTCTTGTACAATGTGTCCACTGGGAAATGCATTATCTAATTATAGTTCATATTCAGACACAGCTATAGTGATGGTGGACCCAAAAACTGAGTCCTAGATTTTAATTATGGTTCTTTATGAGTGCTCTTAAGTAATTCCTACATTCTAGAATTCAGAGTGGAGATCTGGTGATGAGTTAAAACCTTAAGACTTGGAAGACATTAGAACTGGATAGGATACACTTAACACTTTTATGCTCCTAACTATTTTCTAAAAGCTTTCTACATAGAGTATTTACTCTAATCTATAATACTCAGTGGGGTTCCCCATTTTACAGGTAAGGAATCTGCGGCACAGTGAAGTTAAGTAACTTCTAAATCATAAAGCTGGGAAATATAAGAGCCGGAATTTAAGCCCATGCAGTCTGGCTATTAAACACTATGTCAAACATAGAAACTTAGTCCTACACCTGTATAAAGATGAGGAAATTGTTCCCTGGAGAGGTTAGGTGGTCTGTCCATATTATTAAACATCAGTGAACAGTTTAGTTTTCAACTCTACAATTTGGCCCCAAGCTATCATGCTTGTTTTTCTTTTCTTTTCCTTCTTTAGCTTCCTTTACTTTGAATGACAGAAACACCCTCACCCTCGAGGTTCACTTAGGAATAATCAAAGTAGTAGCTGTCTAATATTATTTTCAAAGTACAGGGTGGTGCCTGTGGCTCAAAGGAGTAGGGTGACAGCTCCACATGCCGGAGGTGGTAGGTTCAAACCCAGCCCTGGCCAAAAACTACAATTTTCAAAGTACAAGAAAGGCTTCCTGGTCCATAAGATATTCCCATCAAGCTCCCAAGCCTTCTAATTTCTTCCTTTGAGTTTAGAAGCCAATAACATCTTAAAATTCTCCTGCGTAAACCTGTGGCTCAAGCTGAATTGGTCTATATTCATCCCCTAAGATACTTTCTCATTTACTTTTCTCTACCTTTTTTTTTGAGACAGAGTCTCACTTGTTGCCCTTGGTAGAGTGCTATGGTGTCACAGCTCACAGCAACCTCAAACTCTTGGGTTTGAGGGATCCTCTTGCCTCAGCCTCCTGAGTAGCTGGGACTATGCCAAAATGCACAGCTATTTTTCAAAATGGGGGTCTCATTCTTGCTTAGGCTGGTCTTGAACTCCTGAGCTCAAGCAATCCACCCACCTTGGCCTCTCAGAGTGCTAGGATTACAAGTGTGAGCCACTGCACCCGGCCTTTCTCATTTTCTAGATACTAGCTCTTGCTCAAAGTCTTTCTATCCAGAATATTTCTTACTGCACTTACCATACATTTGATAAATATCTGCTTAACTGTCTACTACATCAAATATACTATGAGCTCTGTGAAAGCCTGGACTGTTTGTGCCTTACTTATTTTTCCATCACTAAGATTTAGTTACTTAGCAATTGGTACATTTCTCCCACCTTTCTGCCAGTCCAAATCTCTCTAAACCCACAAGATGCAGCATCTCTATCAATCCTACTTGACTAAAAGTAATCTCTCTTTCCACTTGACTTCAACAGTCTTCACTGTCTGGACCATTCTCTTGGCAATTAATCATATACTTCTTCCTTACTCTCTTGTCATGAATTACTGTTCATCCTGTGCGTGTGTCTTTTCATCTAAATTTTAAGCTGCTTCTGACCAAGGTGAGTCTTCTGCTTCTATCATTCCCCTGAAGCAGTTCTTAAATGCTTGGCTGGGTACTTAAGGATAAACCAGGAGCTTAGTAAAAATGTGGATTATCCCCTGTTTAGAAGATTTAATTTAAATAGATAGGAGGAAATAGCTCCTAGTTGTGTAACTCCTCAACTAATTCTGATGCATAACCAGGTTTGGTAACTACCGCCCTACAGACAACTAGTTCTTTGTACATGGAAGGCACTCAAATTTTTTATCTGACTCCTCCTTTTCAAGTCTTCCCTTAGAAGTTGGTTATTTAATAATGGGAAAAAGATTATACTGTTATAAAGAGAATTAGGAAAAACCTTAAGCATGATTATGTAAAGCCATGGTATAAACGACAAGGTTAAGGATCGTAATAAAAGTTCATTCAATAATAATTCAGTAAAACCTATTAAAATCCTGTTCATGCCACAGGTAACTGTGCTAGGCCCTAAAAAATCATAAGTGAATAAGATATTGTCACTACCCTATATATCATACAGCAGAGCATGTTAGGACCCAATATGCCACTGAGAGACCATGCACACATGGAAAAACCAAGGCGTTTTATTCTTTTCAGGCATATGCTCAGGTCACTCCCACCATTAAAGTGGTCACAGAAGAGAGTGGCCCCGAAACAATGGTCAGGGAAGCTTTTATACACTTTCTCGCAGGGTACTATGGGTTGCAATAAAATGCTAAGGAAGGTGGCTGGGGAAGAAGTCAGTGTCCGATCACCTATTGGTGATTGGGGAGGCCTGGGGTTTTGATAGGTTAACTGTCTTTCTGTGGTTGGGGTCTCTGCTGGGGTTAGTGGTGTGTGAACT
>NW_003852396.1:47196962-47197888 GCF_000181295.1 Otolemur garnettii
TCACCTATTGGTGATTGGGGAGGCCTGGGGTTTTGATAGGTTAACTGTCTTTCTGTGGTTGGGGTCTCTGCTGGGGTTAGTGGTGTGTGAACTCCCGATTGGTCGTTGCTACCTGGGCTGTTTACCTGATTTACGGCCTGTGCCTGCTGTGGAGCTTCTTGCAGCCCCTGCCCCCCGCCCCTTTGCCTTCTTCCCTTCCTCAGTTCTTTGTTCTTCCTTTCTTATAATTATTATTACTAATCTAAAAAAAGACAAAAGAAAAATAATGGAGTCACGGCTGCCCCTTCAAGCACAAGGGTAAGAAGTTAGGGCTTCAGAATGAGACTACCTCGTTCAAAGCTGAACATCCCCCTTATTAGCATAGTGATGAACTTCCTTCCATGCCAAGGGCCCAATCAGAATCTGTATTATCAGACACAAGCCTCTTATCTCTTTCCCATCTTTACAGGTAGCCCAGAAAAAAAGTACATCCTCTTGGCTAAGCTCCTGGTTCCCAAGATCTAGGTCCTAGACCAATACATGTATAGTTGATCACAGTTATACTAAGGGATTCTCAAATCCATTACCAAGTATGTTAAAAGACGCAGTAAGTAATATTTCATGCTCTGATATACTGCTGTTCTCAGATTATGACAAAAATGTTGTGTTAACTGAAATACAAATTCATTTTAAAACATTACTGAATTATTTTATTCAAAACCATGGAAAAACAGGCAACTTTATATCAAATAATGATGTCTAAAACTGTGGAAACCTATTGAAATATTTCAGCTAGTGTTATCAGTCTGACTATACTAAAGATAGTACAAGTATTTTCATTTCTCTGGTATACTGTTAAACCATTATAACTGGGCTTGGCGCCTATAGCTCAACCGGCTAAGGCGCCAGCCACGTACACCTAAGGTGGCGGGTTCGAATCCCCAGCC
>NW_003852396.1:47197992-47204633 GCF_000181295.1 Otolemur garnettii
AGGAGTTGGAGGTTGCTGTGAGCTGTAATGCCACGGCACTCTGCCCAGGGGGACAGCTTGAGGCTCTGTCTCAAAAAAAAAAAAAAAAAAAACAAAAAAAACCATTATAACTGTAATTAATATACTCTTTGCAAATTATTTTTAAATATGACTCAAAATTTTAGAATATGTGTGTTTTTACACTCCTGATGATAGCTTTAATCTAAAAACCTGTGTTAAGATGGTGGCTATCTGTGAGGGAGACACCAAGGAATGAATTCATAGTGGCTTTGGGCATGATGTTTCAGTCAATTGATAAAAGGAATATTTTCTGGGGAAATGGGTAAATTCTTTTTTTTTTTTTGAGACAGAGCCTCAAGCTGTCGCCCTGGGTAGAGGGCTGTGGCATCACAGCTCACAGCAACCTCCAGCTCCTGGGCTCAAGCGACTCCACCTCTCAAGTAGCTGGGACTAGAGGTGCCCACCACAAAGCCTGGCTATTTTTTGGTTGCAGCCATCATTGTTGTTTGGTGGGCCCAGGCTGGATTTGAACCCGCCAGCTCAGGTGTATGTGGCTGGAGCCTTAGCTGCTTGAGCCACAGGCGCCAAGCCATGAAATGGGTAAATTCTTTAAATGTAAAATGAGGATACTCACATTTAAAATACTGTAGGTAGTTATCAAACTCTGTTTTGATGGGACAGAGATTAATATTTATTTGTAAGATTAGCATCACAGACTATTTTAGAACATTTGAACCTACAAAATGACAGTCTGCTTAAAGATTTAGATATAAGATTCATATCTTAAGATATAAGAAGTCTTAATGGTTGCAAGGTAACTGATGAAATTTTATATCTAGTGCCAAAAATTGACAACTTCAGGTTAACTCTGAGAGTTATCAAACTATGGGCCAAACACCACACATCTATTCCAATATATTAGGTTTCCTCAGTGGTGTTTCCTGGGCTATGCTAGTAGCAAGAACTTGCCAGCTTTATCCAAATGCAAAAGCATCAACTCTTGTACATATATTATTAAGGGATAAGAGATTAAATATGATACATCTTCAGTCAGGAAATGACATCATTAAAATAATTATAACAGACCACTTATTTCATTAGCTATGTTTAATATGGTATAAAAGATTATTTGGGGGGGGACCTCTTTGGGGACAATTTAATATGTAAATGTATTTATTTATTTATCTTTGAAATAGGATCTTGCTCTGTTGCCCAGGCTGGAGCACAGTGGTGCAGTCATAGCTTGCCACAGTCTCAAACTCCTGGGCTCAAATGATCCTCCTAATTATCTCCCAGGTAGCTAGGACTACAGATGTGTATCATCACAGCTGGCCAACGTTTCAATTTTGTTGTAAAAACAAAGTCTACATTGCTCAGGCTGGTCTTGAACCTCTGGGCTGAAGTGATCTTGCTGCCTCAGCCTCCCAAAATGCTGGGATGACAGGTATGACCCATTGCCTGCAGCTACATATAAATGTTAAAAACACATGGCTTTGGACCTACTAATTGTACTTTACCCCACCAGTTCTACTTACAGGGGTACACAAATATTTCTGCATTACAATGTTCTCCACAAAATTATTTGTAACCACACACACATGTACACACACACAAAAAACAACCAATACAACCTAAATGTCTATCAATAAGAAACTGGTTAAGGCTCGGCACCTATAGCTCAACCAGCTAAGGTGCCAGCCACGTACACCTAAGGTGGCGGGTTCGAATCCCCAGCCTGGACCTGCCAAACAACAATGACAGCTGCAACCAAAAAATAGCCGGGCGTTGTGGCGGGCGCCTGTGGTCCCAGCTACTTGGGAGGCGGAGACAGGAGACTTGCTTGAGCCCAGGAGTTGGAGATTGCTGTGAGTGATGCCACAGTACTCTACCCAGGGGGACAGCTTGAGGCTCCGTCTCAAAAAAAAAAAAAAAAGATACCCAGTAAGTTCACTAACAGTCATTTTGACAGAAACATTAAAACTTCCTGGGCTGGCCTGGAGTTAGCCAAATATAAGCTCAGGAAAAAATGATAGATTGTTTTAACAACTGATCTTAATGGAACAGTATAGTATATGCATGGAATTAATGAGCTCCTCAAGGGTAACAACCAAATGTCTTTTTTTCTTAATCTTTGTATCTCTAACATTCAGCACAATATCTCATCCAAAGTATGTGAATTTTAGAAAAGTTTTTAGAAAGTCAATTAAATTTGTCTGCCTCTACAAAATAGGTAATGACTTCCATTTATATACTGTTCTTGATATTCAAGGGACTTGTAATTAACAATCTACAAAATGTCCAAAGAAACTTAATGAAAGCAGTAAACTGTAAAACATAGAGTAGAATGAGCAAAAGTCAATAAACATTTTGTTTGAGCTTAAAAAAAAAAAAAAAAAGAAATTTCCAGCCCCGGTCAAAAAAAAAAGGAAAAAGAAATAGAGCTATTTAGATCGGTAAGTGCTACTTAACAAAGATCTTTAAAAGTACACCATTAATTTCTTAGTAAACTAAACACAGAATTGCCATAAAACTCAGCAATTTCACATCTGGGTATATACCCAAAAGAACTGAAAAGAGATGCTCAAAAAAATCTTATACATGAATATTCACAGCAACACCACTCACAAAGAGTAAAAAGTGCAACCCAATGCCCATCAATTGAAAAACTGTGGAATATTATACCATAAAACATTATTCAGTCATAAAAGTGGGTGAGGTACTGACAAATGCTAAAATATGGATGAACCTTAAAAATATTGCAGTAAGTCATATAAAAGCCACATACTGTACAAATGAAATATCCAGAAGAGGTCAATTTGCAGGGGCTGGGAGAGGGGAAAATGAAGAGTGATTGTTTAACGTGTACAGAGCTTCCTTTGAGGATGATGAAAATACTCTGGAAATTAGACAGTGGTGATGGCTGCACAATACTGTGAATGTCCTGGATGTACACTGTGAATTAGTATTAAAGTCATTAATGGTAAATTTTATGTTACATCTATTCGAGCACAATAAAAAAAGGAATTCAAATATATGTACATATGTGCTATGGCATGTCAAAAACAAGGGCAGAACCAGTTTCCCCAGTCTGACTCCTGAAACAACTACTCTAGATTCAGTCTACTCATATACAAGCATAATTATTAGTATGCATGTATGTGTACCCATGTGTATTTGTATGCTCATACCCATGTGTATTTGTATGCCCTCCCCCAAATGTCATAATATCTCTTTAAAAAAACTTGAATGACCAAAGTACAACTCTAGGATGATCAGTCAGCTGCAATCATCTAGGCATATTAAGACGGGACATCACAAAAATTTCCAAATGACCTTTAATTCCTAAAATTATTAACATACTTTTCCATGTCATAAAATATACCTACAAGAACTTAGCTAACATTACATTTAAAATTACTTCATGTAATAGTAATTAATTGATATCACTAATACATGAATAAAAAAATTAATAAGAGGTTAAATTACAATTTTTTTTTTTTTTTTTTTTTTTTTAGAGACGGAGTCTCACATTATCCCCCTCGGTAGAGTACATGGTGTCACAGCTCACAGCAACTTCCAACTCCTGGGCTTAGGTGATTCTCACACCTCAGCCTCCCAAGCAGCTGGGACCATAGGTGCCTGCCTCAATGCCTGGCCATTTTTTTTGTTGTTGTTGTTGCAGTTCAACCCGCCACCCTCGATATATGGGGCAGGCACCCCACTCACTGAGCCACAGGCACCACCCATATTAAAAATATTTTAAAAGTAAAATTAAAGTTAAAAAAATTAAGAGGAATATGAAAGTTGTCCCAAGATGACATATATTCATTCAACATTCAGCAGATTATTACTGAGTGTCTACGTGGTGGCAAGCATCATGCATTATACATTTTTTCGAAGAATTGTACTCTTTCAATTATCTAAAGCAGCAATTATTGATGGTTAATGAGGTACACACGAAGAAGCAATTTCCTCAAATCCTAAATGGCCTCACAATCTCTAGGGCCCATGGCTAAAGTGATTTGGAAGAATTATGATGTCCCTTAAGAACTTCAGTACTGAAAATGACAGGCACAAGAGAATATCCAGTTCCCTAAGGAATCCTTATAGAAAGCCTACAAAAGGATTATTAAAGCAATTATGGTAGTCTTTCCATAGAAGGAAAATGAACTCATTGTATTCTACAGGGATACAGAGGCCTACTAAAACTATTACAATTTTTATAACTGATAAGTATAATTTCAGCTTTTCTGGCTAGTCTTCCTCATTCAGACTTGAGAGATTGTATGTCTTTATATGTTACTTGGAAAATATGGTCAAGGAATACAGGAAACCTATAAGGCAAAGGAGATTCAAACAACTGTAGCATGTTACACAATGACCTTAACTATGACACAATAGAAAAGCTTTAAAAAATGTGTTTACTCTAGTTCAATGGCCCCCCATTTTATTATTTTCTTGCATTCCTAATAAAATATTTTTATTTGTGTATTTATTTATTTTTACCAAGCAAAGGAAGGTTTATTAACTATATACAACATTGAGGAATACCAGCTGCTTCTTGGCAATCTAAAATGTGTTTCAAGGCAGCTGCCTGTTTCCTAAAATGTCAGGGTTTTAGGCAGCTGCCTGGGCCCTCAGTTCTTGGGAGTGCTCTTGGTTGAGAAATGAGCAGACATCCCAAAGTATGGCAAGCATGAAACAAGTTTATTGAGAAAGAGAAAGATTTACAGAGTAAGAGCAAGGTATACCTGCTTAAAGAGTGAGGTAAGTTTGTCGTTACAGGTAGTGAACAGGCCTCCATTTTCACAAGGAAAAGGCAAGGATGCCTATTTTTTTTTTTTTATTTTTAGATGGGGCCTTGCTCTGCCACCCAGGCTGAAGGGCAGTGGCCCAACATAGCTCACTGCAGCCTTGAACTCCTGGGCTCAAATGATCTTCCTGCCTCAGCTTCCCAAGTAGCTCAGACTTGTGTAGGCATGTGCCACCACACACTGTGGCAGGTGCCTGTAATCCTAGCTACTCAGGAGGCTGAGGCAAGAGGATTGCTTGAGCTCAAGAGTTTGAGTTTACTGTGAGATATGATGCCCTGGCACTCTACCCAGGGCGACAATGTAAGACTTTGTCTCAAATAAAATAAAATCCTGGGACTCAAAAACAAGAGCAAATAAGGCAAGCCCTTAAAGCAAAATAACCAAACCTTTGCTGATTTCCACATTAGGCAAGTTGAAGATGTCAAGGTCCATTGAACCTCCTTTAGTCCCTTCTGAAAGGTCTAAGAGGACCAGCTTGTCCGCTATGCCCTATATAGTACAGTAAGAAAAAGAACAGCATTACACTGGGTATAGCCAGTTACTCAATTTAAATTCATTCAAAAATGAAGGCTAAAGAAAAATACACAGGTTATCACATGCTGTCTTAAGAAGGAAAAGTTAACACTAGCAATAAAAGTAACATGCAAGCAAGAAATTATGGCCTTGTACATTCTTAAATTTTTTGTTATAAAGCTGGCACTAGTTTTGACTTTCATGCTAGAGATAAGATGCTAATGCCAGCTTTATTACAAAAAATTTAAGAATGTACATCCAGGTTGGGGATAGTGGCTTATGCCTGTAGTTCTGGCACTCTGGGAGAATTATCTGAGCTCAGGAGTTTGAGACCAGCCTGAGAAAAACAAAATCCTATCCCTACTAAAAATAGAAAAACTAGCTAGGCATGGTGGTGCACTCATATAGGCCTGGCTATTCCAGAGGCTGAGGCAGGAGGATCACTTGAGCCCAGGAGTATGAAGTTGCCATGAGCTAGGCTGATGTCATAGCACTCTAGTCTGGGTGGCAGTGCAAGACTATGTATCAAAAAAGAAAAATGAAAAAATTTTCCACCCAGACAGTGCATGACAAATAATGACAGACTCTTCTAACAGTTAAAGAATACCTTTCTGTGCTTACCCACCAAAATGACAAATAATTACAAATAATTACAAATAAAATTAATAAAACTCAGTACTGGTAGGGATGTCAAAAATCAGGTTGATGTGCATATTATTATTAGCATCATGAATTAGTTCTGCCTTTCTGAAGAGCAATCTAGCAATATGTAATAAGCACCATAAAAACCTTTCATGAGGCTTGGCACTGTAGCTAAGTGGTTAGGGCACCAGCCACATGAACTGGGACTTGCAGATTCGAACCCAGCCCCAGCCTGCTAAACAACAATGACAACTACAACAACAAAAAATAGCCAGGCATTGTGGTGGGCATCTGTAGTCATACCTACTTGGGAGGCTGAGGCAAGAGAATTGCTTAAGCCCAAAAGTTTGAGGTTGCTGTGAGCTATGATGCCACCTCACTCTATCGAAGATGACATAGTGAGACTCTGTCTCAAAAAACCAAAACCAAAACCAAAAAGCTTTCATGACCTCTAGCATGAAAAATAAGCAACTTGTAAATTAATATTATACTAGCATTTTATTTGTAACAAAAGATCTGAAAACAACTCAAATTCCAATTAACAGGTAACAATTGTATTCAGATGGAGGGTGGAGAAAATATAATAATAATATGTGAAAAGGGCTCGGCGCCTGTGGCTCAAGCGGCTAAGGCGCCAGCCACATACACCTAAGGTGGTGGGTTCGAATCCCC
>NW_003852396.1:47205535-47210698 GCF_000181295.1 Otolemur garnettii
CAAAAAAAAAAAAAAAAAAAAAAACCACGCTAATTTTAGAAAAGCTAAAATTAAGTATTATAAAGTCACAAGACTTGGAAAACACAAAAGAATTAATTTGTGACTAAGTCAAATGAATGTCAAGTTGAGTTTTCCCTTGGATTAGGATGAGCCCATTGTTCATATCACTTTTTCAAAGATTATTCCATGACTAATCACTAATTAAGAAGCAACATCCCTGATGAGACCTTACAGCTATATTTTGCCAACTTGCAAAACATATTTTAAGGCAAAATAGGTTTTTCTTAAATGACAGAGTGAAGCCAGTACTTTTTGTATGTTAAATACAAACTGCCTAAAAATGTAGCAGCACTATGATGGCTATATTTATAACCACTAGGCTTACATACCTTTGCTGAAATTGCTAATGTGCAGGCAATACCCAATTCTCCACCTCCAACCACGGTAATTTTATTCACTGTTCTATTCTCATGATTTGCCCAGCTCTTTGTATCTATGTCAGAGACACCTACAGAAAAAAGTAGATTATCCTGAGAACTAAAAATAATATCAAAAATCTTTTTAGCATCTTTTAAATAAATGTACCAGGTTTCAATAGATCAGATAGAAAACATGGTGCTAGTTCATAGTGGGCCCCCAAATACTTATTGAACAAATAAAATTTTCCAAATATGAGTATTTACAGGAAAGATAGGAGTCTCCTATTAAATATTCTACTAAGTAGAGGTTATTATTTTAAAAAGAAAATATTTTTTCCAACATTTAAAAATATATTTAAAAATATTAATATAAGACTCTAAAACAATAAGATTTCCATAATTAATATTCTGAATATTATTGCTGTGGCCTACAATAAAAAAATGTTTAACACCTTACTAAAATTTTCTAAGCATGAGTATTTGGTTTTATCTTCAATAAGAAGCAATGAGAATCATGGATATTGTAAGCCAATATACTGAGTAACCCATAAAGCTAAATAAACATACAATGAAAAAGGCCTGGGATCATTAATACATATCAAGTGGTGTTGGAAAAGGAAACAAGATTTTATCTCTCAGTATTAGACTCATTTTTTGCATTTTATTTATTTATTTGTTTTTAGAGACAGAGTCTCACTTTGTCGCCCTCGATACAGTGCCATGGCATCACAGCTCACAGCAACCTCCAGCTCTTGGGCTTAGGTGATTCTCTTGCCTCAGTCTCCTGAGTAACTGGGACTATAGGTGCCCGCCACAATGCCTGGCTACTTTTTTGTTGCAGTTTGGCTGGGGCCAGGTTTGAACCTGCCACCCTCGGTATATGGGGCCAGTGCCCTACTCACTGAGCCACAGGCACTGCCCCACTTTTTGTATTTTAAGAAAAAAAAAATATTCATTAGAACTATATGGTAATACCTTATGATAAATGGGTGAAAAATTTGTATTCAAAGCATCTGTAGATGTATATATACACACAGGTTTTGTTTTTTTTTTTGAGACAGGGTCTTGCTCTATCACTCAGGTTGGACTGCAGTGGCACTAATGTAGCAGAGCTCACTGTAACCTCAACCTCCTGGGTTCCTGCATTACTCCTGCTTCAACCTCTAGAATAGCTGGGACTAGAGGCACGTACCACTATGTGTGGCTAATTTTTTTTATTATTACTTTTTTGTAGAGATGGAGTCTCCTGTGTTGCCCAGACCAGTCTTAAATTCTTGGCTTCGAGTGATCCTCTCACCTCACCCTCTCATAATGCTGAGATTATAGGCATGAATGAATGTACCTGGCTGACACACACAATTTATAAAAATCAAGTAGCAGAGAGTAATGGATTTTAGAGAGAAATTATAAACTTATAACTCTCAAGGCAATGTGACTGACAAAAAATACAAACCTTCAGTGATTCTTGCAATGTAGGCTAGCAAGTCTACCTGCCGTGCCTCATCAGACGATGAGAGAGAGTAGACAGGAAATTCTTCTTGAAACTTGGCAATCATTTCTTTAATTAATCCAACAATGACAGACTTAGGCTGCAGAATACACACAAAGCAAAAAGTTACCCAAAAATTTTGCTAGGAAATGCTGGGTCATTACAAAAGTTTTGACATACACAAAAATCAAGAAGTGTAAAACCTGCATAGACAGAAAGAAATGAAACTCTCCTAGCAACAATGATAAAGCTTGTATGTTCAAATTTGCACAAGTAAATCAGAAAGGACACTGTTGACTGTGTTTCCTGGAAGCAAAAAATGGACTATCACATAATCTGTTGCAAAACTTTCATAGCTTTTTAACCATGTCCTAGCTTTTTAACCTATATATTGCTATGGAGTTAGCTAGAAGGAAGTATTCTATCATGTTGCTACTTTTCGAAACTACCTGACAAATTATGTGATACTTTTAACTGTTTAAATACTTGTACCTTGTAAAAAGTAAAGGGAGAAAAATGTTAAAACAACACCTCTCAAAAGTAGGACAACAGGCTCGGAACCTGTGGCTCAAGTGGCTAAGGCGCCAGCCATATATACCCAAGGTGGCGAGTTCGAATCCAGCCCAGGCCCGCCAAACAATGATGGCTGCAACCAAAAAACAGCCAGGAGTTGTGGTGGGCACCTGTGGTCCCAGCTACTCGGGAGGCTGAGGCAAGAGACTCGCTTGAGCCCAGGAGTTGGAGGTTGCTGTGAGCTGTGATGCAATAGAACTCTACCTAGGGGGACAGCTTGAGGCTCCTGTCTCAAAAAAAAAAAAAAAAAAAAAGTAGGACAGTAGCATAAATGTACTTAGTAACAGAATACCCACTATTCCTTCCTTTTAAAAACTTTTTATTTTGAAATCATTTCAGATGTATAAAAAGTTACAGAAATAATGCATATACTCTTCACCCAGATTACTCAAATGTCTACATTTTATAACATTTGTTTTTTTAGTTTCTTTATCTCTATATGTAGTTTTTCTGAACCAACTGAGAATAAACTACAGGTATAATACCCTTTTGCCCCTAAAAACTTTAGTGTATATTTCCTAAAAGAAAAAAAAGACATTCTCCTACATAGCTATTATCAAATCAGAAAATTAATATTGATAAAATATTACCTAATCTATGATAGTACTGCTTTCTTTTTAACTGGTTAAGCAACCTTGATGAAATTCACTGAACCTTCCTATGCTTTGGTGTCATTATAGTAGTACAATGCGAGTAACAAATCCCAAATGGCTGATATGTTAAACAAACAAGCTAATAACATGCAAACTTGAGCTGTGCATATAAAATAAGATGTTTATTATTAGGAATATTTAGTAGTATGCTCATTTAAAAAGTACTTAATTTCTTAGAGTCTGGGTTTCACTATCATAAATTAACAAGATAAAGCCATGTAGAATAAAAACTGAAATACCTTGAGGAACCAGGCAGATAACATTAAATGTGTGAAACTTCCAAGTATAAGAAAATTTGGAGAGATGGTGGCAAATTGTAAAGAGCATACCTATGGGCATTCAAATTCATATTAAAATCAAAACAGGCCTGCATGGTGGCTAACGCCTGTAATCCCAGCACTATAGGAGGCTGAGATGAGTGGATTGCTTGAGCTCAGGAGTTCAAAACCAGCCTGAGCAAGAGTGAGATCCCTGTCTCTAAAAAATCGCTGGGTGTTGTGACGGTCACCTGTAGCCCCAGCTACTTGGGATGCTGAGGCAAGAAGATGGTTTGAGCCCAAGAGTTTTAGGTTGCTATAAGCTATGTTGACTCTACAAGGGCAACTCTGTCTCAAAAAAAAAAAAAAAAAAAGAACAAAACAAGGTAAACAAAAATCACTATGCTGGCTTGGCGCCTATACTCAGTAGTTAGGGTGCTGGACTCATAGTGGGGCTGGCAGGTTTGAACCCAGCCTGGGCCTGCTAAACAACAATGACAACTGCAACAAAAAAATAGCTGGGCATTGTGGCAGGTACCTGTAGTCCCAGCTACTTGGTAGACTGAGGCAAGAGAACACTTAAGCCCAAAAGCTGAGGCGGCCATGAGCACGCCACAGCACCCTATTGAGGGTGACATAGTGAGACTCTGTCTCCAAAAAAAAAAAAGTAAAAATTCAACTCCCACTACTAAAAATTTGGTGTGTGTCTTTTCTTATTCTTTTTCTTCTATTTAAAGGTTTTTACATGTGGGGCTATGCCTGTGGCTCAAGGAGTAGGGTACCAGTCCCATATGCTGAAGGTGGCAGGTTCAAACCCAACCCCGGCCAAAAACTGCAGAAAAAAAAAAAAAAGAATATTAAAGGTTTTACATGTGGAAAATATTAAAAACCATAAAAGCAAAGCAAAATGCACTCATAATTATATACCTTTTTATAAACTGTCTATATGAAGTGATAATCTTATTCCCATTCTTTATGCCAACCTCATTCAATCAATAAATCCCTGTCCTTCAATCTTACAACCTTTTAGGCACCTATAAATGTGTTATAAATTATCATTTTATAACATTTTAATAACTTACAAAAAAGAGAGCATACTATACATCTAAGTCAATTGCTTAGAGACAAGCAAAGGTTTACAAGGGTACTGTAAAATGAGTACCCTCTGACACCAATTTCTATTGGTTGTAGCACTAGAACATTTTGGCAATGTATAAAAAAACTTTAAAAATTTTGAAAACCTTTGATCTAATAATTCTTTTCCTAGAGATTTATCAGTAGGATATTATTAAAGACACATAAGATATGCATACACAAACATTTACTTTTAAAGATGTTTACCATAAATTTCTTACAATAGAGCAATTTGTAAATACATTACATAATATCCTTATCTGTATCATCAGGCAACCACTAAAACTATATGCTTTGAAAACAGTTTAAAATGGAGAATGTTCAATATAATGATCGATGAAAAACGTAGAATATAAAATTGTATAACATGAGGACTCATTAAACTATAGTTATATACAGCAATGTGGATGAATTTTAAAAACTTCATATCAGTTAAAAATAAAGCATGTCACAGAAGGTTACACACAGTATGAATCAGCTTACATAAAGGCCCCAAATAGGAAACCTAAAAAAAAATTGCATATGTACACACACATATATATGAAATATAAGAATCTTTACTAGGAAGGGACTAGAAAATAACGCTTTTATCTCTTGCTAGTAGCTTTTCATGTACTTTTTCTTTTTTTTTTTTTTTT
>NW_003852396.1:47211720-47213562 GCF_000181295.1 Otolemur garnettii
GAGCCGGTGGCATCTTAAGAAACAAGTTCATATACAAAGGATTGATGTAAAATAAAGCCTATTTCCCCCCATTCTGTCCACATTCACATTGGAAACAATTTCTATTAGAGAACTAGTATAACACTTAAGTTTAGTTAAGACAATCACCAACTTATCCAATTCCACTCAATAAATATTTACAGAGTTTACTGTGCCAGGAACTTGGGAAACAGCCTATTCTCTACGTAATTTTCTTTGCCCTACACAGAGATACTTTTCTTGAAAGGTAGTTGATGCCTATGTTTTTGTACTTTATGATAGTTATTTTCTTACAGATCTATTTTCCTTTTAACACTGTAAACTTCTAGATAAGATTGTGTCTAATTCATTTCTATACACTCACATCCCCCAGCATCAAGTATTGGCCCCAACATATTAGTTACTTAATAAAAGTTTTTTATATAAATAAGAATGAACAAATGAAAAATGAGTGAATGAACCAAACTGAGTTTTATATCAATAATTACAGATACTATAACTTGTAACACAAACTGAGTTACAAGACAGTGAACTCAGAGCTGAAAATAACCTTTACAATAACCTTGTTGAGTGATTCTTAAATTTATTGTGTATCAGAATTACCTGAAGAACCTAAAAACACAGATCTTGGGATCTCTTCTAGAGATTGAGACTTAGTAGATGTGGAATGAGGCCCCAAATTGGCCCCATGAAGTTTTAGGCTCCGGAAGATTTTGATGCAAATGCTTTATGCATCTTTTTAAACACTAAAAGAAACAACACTTTTTGGAAGCACTCCAGTGTCATTTTATAGCAAAGGAAGTAGGCTCTGTACATGATAACTAAGAGATCCAAAACTACTTAAAAGATAGCTAAGAATTTAGGATTATGCGCCTCTGTTTTTAACCAAATATGTCATGCCTACCAAGCCAAAATTTTGGACTGCCTTGGTTGCAAGGAAACCCACAGGTAAATCTAATATAAGTGTAGGGGTCACATGCAGTGGCTCACACCTATAATCCTAGCATTCTGGGAGGCCAAGGGGGGGAGGATTACTTGAGGCCAGGAGTTTGACACTAGCTTGAGCATCCATAGTAAGACCCTATCTCTACAAAAAAAGAGAAAAATTATCCAGGCATGGTGGTACATACCTGTAAACCCAGCTACTCGGGAGCCTGAGGCAAGAGGATCACTTGAGCCCAAGAGTTCAAGGCTGCAGTAAGCTATGATGACCCCACTGCATTTTAGCTTGGATGACAGAACAACCCTGTCTCAAAACAAAAACAAAAAACAAGCCCCTCCTACCTAAAACCTAATCTTAGACTAGAAATGATAACTTATCAATTACCTTAGCTGTTCTATTGTATCTCTTAATATTCATTCCCGCTTTCACAGCCTTACTGCACATCTTTCACTGTATTTAAGAATGTGGCTGCTCAGGAACAAGAATGCCTATGTTCAAATCCCAGTTCCACACTTTGCTAGTAACATGACTTTAGGCAAGTTACTTACCTACTCTGTGCCTCAATTCCTTCCTTTATAAAATGGGGATAATAGTTCCTATCATATAATTGCTGTGACAAAATTAGTTAATATACATAAAATGCTTAGAACAGTACACGATATGATAAGTACATACTACAGAAAGTAATTTTGACCTCACACCTACTTTGGAAATAAAAAATAAATAGATCAGATATAAAAAATAAATAGTTCTCTTTTTCATTCCAATCCTTTTCTTACTAAGGAAACCCTGCTTCCACCGACAGCTACTTTACTCCTCTTCCCCTAAACACATTAGAAATACTTATGAAATTCATATATCGGCTCGGCGCCTATAGCTCA
>NW_003852396.1:47214308-47227295 GCF_000181295.1 Otolemur garnettii
GAGGCAGGAGACTCGCTTGAGCCCAGGAGTTGGAGGTTGCTGTGAGCTGTGATGTCACAGCACTCTACCCAGGGGAATAGCTTGAGGCTTTGTCTCAAAAAATAAATAAATAAATAAAAAATAAATAAATTTTTCAGCAAGAAGATATACTATCATTTTTCTATTAATAATAAACCCAGTTAACTAAAAGAGAGTAATAAAGGCAGACAAATAATAGTCAACTTACTGAGCACTTACTATGTGCGAGGCACTAGATGAAGAGCTTTACTTAATGTAATTCATTTACACTTCACCACTCTGGGAAAGGCTCTATTACTATCCCACTGTACGGATGAGAAAGTTAATATATTCTGACCTCTTGATCAGCAGGAAATAATTGATGTACAATCACAATGAGTTGATAACAGTTCTAGCTGAAAACAAAGGGTTGCTGTGAGCTGTGACACCATAGCCCTCTACTGAGGGTGACATGGGAAGACTCTGTCTCAAAAAAAAAAAAAAAAAACTTCCTATGTAATACTAATGTGTACTCAGAATTGAAAATTAACATACATATTATAGAAGTGTCTCTAATACCTGTGCATCTACTGATTTTATATTGGCCAGTCTTAGAGCCATATTCCTCTTCTGCTTTTGTCTGACAATTTATGATATGGATATAGACACACCCATAACTGTTGGTCCATTGATAACCTTATGACTACAGTCTTCTAATCACAGCACCACAAAATGACTGACAGGTGCCAAGAAATTCTATGATGTGCCTCCAGAAATTACTGCCTAATGTGTGGTATGCTCTAGACTAGTGTTTTTCACCTGTTGGTCACAATAAATAGGCCATGAAATTATATTGTTGTATTAGCTAATAATATAAAAGTATTTCTTATTGTCGGTCATAGTATAAACATTTGAGAGCCACTGTTCTAGGCCATCCAAAAAAAAATTTTTTTAATGTTTAGTAATACTGCTATTGTGGTAGCCCTAACCCTGATGGAGCCACTTCTTCCATTAATCACTACACATTAAAGAAAAGGAAAGAAATGTCTACTGAAAGTATCCCCTTGATTGATTGGTGTCCCTCCCCAGCAGCATTCATGTACTTTAACATTCCCGGCAAAGCATCTGGTGCCCCTGATTCCTGCACCTCACTGGTAAGATTTCACTGCTGGTAATCTCTAGTCTCTTCTTTCTACCCACTTTCCCATCAATAAACAAATGCCCTTCCTTCTACCTAGGCCATCTGAGTTTTAGTAATTTAACACTAAAGAGTCAGAACTGATACGGAGTCCTCAGATTTAAAGTAATTATGTCATAAGAATGTAATTTAAGTTAGATGTAAATAAAGTTTAGATAGGTACAATCTTACTAAGATGATACCCATCTCTAAAGAATGGATATATGGAGAAAAATGACTTTAATATAATATTGAATGGGTAAAAAAACAACACAGCAAATTTTGACAGGTATTCATAAAGAAATATTAACAGTAGTTTCAGCTGGGGAATAGGCCCGGGTGGGAGGTTAGATATAGGCTGAATTGCATTTCTTCCCAACTATTTAAATTTTTCAGCATGGCTCTGCGCCTGTGGCTCAAGTGGCTAATGCACCAGCCACATACACCTAAGGTGGCAGGTTCAAATTCAGCCCAGACCCACCAAACAACAATGATGGCTGCAACCAAAAAACAGCCAGGCGTTGTGGCAGGTGCCTGTGGTCCCAGCTACTTGGGAGGCAGAGGCAGGAGACTCGCTTGAGCCCAGGAGTTGGAGGTTGCTGTGAGCTGTGATGCCACAGCACTCTACCCAGGGGGATAGCTTGAGGCTTTGTCTCAAAAAATAAATAAATAAATAAAAAATAAATAAATTTTTCAGCAAGAAGATATACTATCATTTTTCTATTAATAATAAACCCAGTTAACTAAAAGAGAGTAATAAAGGCAGACAAATAATAGTCAACTTACTGAGCACTTACTATGTGCGAGGCACTAGATGAAGAGCTTTACTTAATGTAATTCATTTACACTTCACCACTCTGGGAAAGGCTCTATTACTATCCCACTGTACGGATGAGAAAGTTAATATATTCTGACCTCTTGATCAGCAGGAAATAATTGATGTACAATCACAATGAGTTGATAACAGTTCTAGCTGAAAACAAAGGAAAAAAAAAGTATATGGCAAAAAAAAAAAAAAAAGCATTGCGGTCAGTATTACTACCTTGGGGAAAACTCCAGCTTAAGAATCCATGTCCTCAGGTGGTGCCTATGGCTCAAAGGAGTAAGGCACCAGCTCCATATGCCGGAGGTGGCAGGTTCAAACCCTAGCCCCAGCCAAAAACTGCAAAAAAAAAAAAAAAAAAAAGAATCCATGTCCTCAATAGCTGCAGGACAGGTGGAGTGCCAAGTAGGGGCATCTAACTGATAGCACGAAGATGTTTATCTGTCCCCATGTTCTCACCACACTGTTTAGAAACTGAAATGGTACTAAGCAGTAATTCATTCCTAAGCTCCTGTGTTAATATGCAACTACCCTTAAAATCTTTAGGGTGGGTAAGAATTGTCCTTTACCCCTTAGGATGAATCACCTTAATCAGTTTCCTTCTCTCTTCTTTTACCTTTCTAACATCTAACCAAGATAAATGCAGAATATAAGTAATGGGACAACAGGTCTGAGTAAAGTTCTCCAGGTATGTAGAAACAGTCTGAAAGTATGGCAGGGGAAGATCAAGGAAGGGAATGCAAAATCTACTCTGAACTTGTTCTGCCCACCTCATTCCACAATTGCTGCATAGAACCCAAGGCTAAGTGGGTTCCAACCACACTTTTATGCATAAAAACAATCTGAATTCCTATTCATTTCCTGAGTGCCTATCAGTGCCAAAAGAGGTGCCATGGTGGGACATACTCGGAGGCAGAACAAACCATGAGTGCACCTCTAACAAGTCATCACTGGCAGGAAAGGAGGAGAAATTAAGGGAGTTTGTGATGATGTGGGAACTACCATCTAGAAGCATCTACTTTGAAAGAAGTCCCCCAAAATACAGCTTCCTGGTATCTTTTGGGCAATGTACTCCAATCATGCAAATTAAACACTTTCTAGGAGACAGCAAGCTCTACTGTTCTCTCCCTGTTTGGTTTCTAGATCTTTCTCAGCCCTCTTTTCAGTGTACTTCCTCTTTCAAATGCCCAGTAGCCTCACTTCTCAATGAGGAATCAAAGTCTTTCAGAGAACTATTTTGGAACAAAGAGTCAATAGTGTTTTTAAATTTTACAATACATAAGAAACCTTCTACGATACCTATCTGAAATGTTCGTCCTTAAAGAACATAGGAGCAAGTAGGTCTGGACAAACAGGAAGAGTTAAGAATAGAAGAAGTTAATGATTTTTCTTTCTTTTTGAGCCAACACTCAGCTATTTTAACCTTTAGGTCACCCTGAAATGTGCTCTTTTCTTTGAGCTTTAATGATCCTTATTTTAAAATTTCCTATCAGAGTTTCAAGTGTCAGCCTAACACTAGCTGTGTGGTCTTAAGCAAGTTAAACCAGGCTTAGATTCAGTTTCCTCTATGAAATGGAGATAATGCTATATCCTATCCAGGGAAAAGGAAAGGAACAAAACATAGATATAGGATGGTGCCTGTGGCTCAGTGGGTAAGGCGCCGGCCCCATATACTGAGGGTGGCGGGTTCAAACCCAGCCCCAGCCAAACTGCAACAACAACAAAATAGCCAGGTGTTGTAGCGGGTGCCTGTACTCCCAGCTACTCGGGAGGCTGAGGCAAGAGAATCACCTAAGCTCAAGGAGTTAGAGGTTGCTGTGAGCTGTGACGCCACAACACTCTACCAAGGGTTAATAAATGAAACTCTGTCTCAAAAAAAAAAAAAAAAAAAAAAAGACATAGATATAATGAAGAAAAAAGTGGGATCCCTGCACTTGGCTATGGAAAACAGAGAGAACTCTCCCCAAGAGGAGGAGATCAGTGGGCATACAGTTGACAGTAAGTATTTACTGAATTGAATTTGTTCAGATTAAGCCATCCTTGACTGGAACAGCATCCTGCCAGATCTAGTCAGGTTCTGTATGGAACATACACATGTGAAAATACTTTGAGAATGTTACAATATAAACAAATGTTAAGTTCTTACTAAATTAACTGCTCTTTTAGAAAACTCTCACATTTTCTCAACTTCCACACTTACCCTGATACATCACAGGAATAGTGCCAGTAAAATTCAGCAGGTCTTTCTGGGAACTATCTTTAAAAACTATAAGGAGAAAAAAAACCCAAAACGTGCAATTAGAAGCAGAAAGAATTGTAGTAATGTTTGTAAGAGTGCACATATGTGCACACATGAATATACACATACACATATAATTTCTAAATAACATAATCTAGAAATCAGTAAACCTGTTGACAGGGGAAATTACTAGCTGCTGTTTACTTAGACAGTAGTGAGGGGAGTTTACAGAATCCCAAATTCTAGGTCCACTTTCCTCACTTAGAGAGAGGTATGTGATTTTTGGTTAGTTTAATCTCTTTAATCTTCAATTTCATCATCTATAAAATAAAGTTGGTAAGACTGCTTTACAAAGTTGTCATAAAGATCAAATGAGACAATCTGAAAGTCTTTAGGAAATTAAGTACTATAAAATGTGGGGACATTATTAAATAGTTGCAACATGTAACAAATCAGTTATAATGGAAAGTAGTCCTTTAGTATCTCAGTAACTGTGCTATTTAAGCAGAGGAAGAAAAAGATTCCAAGTAGATTTGATAACCTCCTAAAAAGGGAAAGAAGAAAAAGGCTGTCTTAGTCTATTCAGGCTACATCTTCTTTCCCCTTTTAATAGGTTATCAAATGAGCGGCTTATAAACAACAGAAATTTATTTCTCATAGTTCTGGAGGCTGGGAATTCCAACATCAAGGTACTAGTAGATTTGGTGTCTGCTGCCATCTTTTCCTTGTGTCCTCACATGATGGCAGGAACAAGGTAGAAGGAGCCTTTTTAATAAAGGCATTAATCCCATTCATGAGGGCTCTGCCAAAGAGCCTCCTAAAGGCCCCATCTCCTAGTATCATAAGTTATGAATTATGATTTTAACATATGAATTTGTAGGGGACACATTCAGATCATAGCACAGCCTGACACTTAAAACCCAGGGGCCAAGAGTGTACATTAAGTATAAACATTTACCTTGAACTATATAAGTGAAAGGTAAAAATAGGTTAAGGGACCACTCCATGGCACAAACTAAAAGGAGTAGAAAAGAGATTGCTGCTCAGAGATAGGTAATAACCCAGAAATGTGTAAAGAAACCATAGTTGTGAATATTTGGTATCCAATCAAATTATTTAAAAAGCCAAAACAGAAGCAATTATGATGCATGATTGTCATTATCTCCAATAAAAAAATGTACCTTGGGCTTGGCGCCTGTAGTACAGTGGTTACAGCACCAGCCACATGCACCAAGGGTGCCCGGCCCAGATCAACTAAACAACTGCAACAATGGCTCGCCGCCTGTGGCTCAAGTGGCTAAGGCGCCAGCGACATACACCTAAGGTGGCAGGTTTGAATCTGGCCCCAGCCCGCCAAACAACAATGACATCTGCAACCAAAAAAGAGCTGGGCGTTGTGGTGAGTGCCTGTGGTCCCAGCTACTTGGGAGGCTGAGGCAGGAGACTCGCTTGAGCCCAGGAGTTGGAGGTTGCTGTGAGCTGTGATGCCACAGCACTCTACCCAGGGGGACAGCTTGAGGCCCTGTCTTAAAAAAACAAACAAAAAAAAACAACTGCAACAACAATAACAAAAAAGCCAGTGTTATGGCAGGCGTCTGTAGTCCCAGGTACTTGGGAGGCTAAGGCAAGAGAATCACTTAAGCCCAAGAGTTTGAGGTTGTTTTGACCTGTGACACCACAGCACTCTACCGAGGGTGACATAGTAAGACTGTCTCAAAAAAAAAAAAAAATGTACTTTGCCAATATTAATTCTATAGTTTGAGGGTTTAATGGCACCAGAGCTTTCTCAGGACAGGAGGAAATGAAAATAAAAGTTAATTGGTTAAAATAAAACTTAAAGAAAGCATCAAATATATATGATGAAATAGACATTGTATGAAAGAAGCAGTATTGAAACAGAATGCAAGACAGACATGGGTACAAATCCCAACTCCAGCCCTTGCTAGCTGTGAAATCTTTTTTTTTTTTTCTTTGAGACAGAGTCTCTCTTGGTAGAGTGCCATGGCATCATAGCTCACAGCAAACTCTTGGACTTAAGTGATTCTCTTGCCTCAGCCTCCCCAGTAGCTAGGACTACAGGCACCTGCCACAATGCCCACCTATTTTTAGAGATGAGGTCTCACTCTGGCTCAGGCTGATCTAGAACCTGTGAGCTCAGGCAATCCACCTGCCTCAGCTTCCCAGAATACTGGGATTACAGGTGTGTCTACCACATCCAGCCTACAACTAGCTATTTCACAACAGTACTTGAACATCTCCTCAAGATGTCTAATATACAAATTCAAATGAGATTGTTTTCTTAAACCAAACTAATACAAATTTAAAACATAGACACGTATAATAAGGTTTTTCAAAACTCTGCAGTTTTGACTAATTCTTGGGTCCTAAAATCAACTTAATGAGTCTCAACTAGCATTTGTTTTCAAATGGAGTTGAACTGGATAAAAAGAGAAAAAAATGTCAGAGTGGACATGGTATTTTAGTTATTTGTATCCTAGATCATGATATAAAATGTATTTCCATTCGCAGGTTGTAGTCAGATATTTTTTGAAATAAAGCCTTTCTTAGATAACCAGATCTTCTCTATAAAATGAATAAGATAGGCTCGGCGCCCATAGACCAGTGTAGGGCACCAGCCACATACACCAAGGCAGGTGGGTTTGAACCTATCCAGGCCTGCTAACAACAATGACAACTGCAAAAAAAAAATAGCTGGGTGTTGTGGTGGGTGCCTGTAGTCCCAGCTACTTGGGAGGCTGAGGCCAGAGAATTGCTTAAGCCCAAGAGTTTGAGGTTGCTGGGAGCTGTAACACTACAGCACTCTACAGAGGGTGACATAGTGAGACTGTGTCAAAAAAAAAAAGAATAACATAAAACTTTGTTATTAATAATTTAGAATCAACCATATATGCAGTAGGCAGAATAAAAGCCATCTGAATATATCCATATCCTAACCCTTGGAACCTGTGAATTATCACCTCTCTTGGCAAAGGGACCTTCTAGATGTGATAAAATTAAGGACCCTGAGATAGGGAAATTAGCCTTTATTTTTTGGATGGGCCTAATCTAATCATACTGATTCTTAAAAGTAGAGAACCTTTCCCAGCTATAGTCAGAGGGAGATCTAACAATAGAAGAATGGTTACAGATATGCAAAATTGCTGGCTTTGAAGACAGAGAAAGAGACCAGGCATCAATGCCAGAGACCTCTAAAGACTGAAGAAGGCAAAAAAACAGATTACCCCCTAGAGCCTCCAGAAACAAAGACCTCTTGACATTTTGATTTTAGCCAAGTCCAATTTCCACACTTGATCTTAGCTAAAAGGCCAACAAATGATTATCCACTTTGAATATCCAGTTAAACTTCTAAGTTACAGAAATCTGTGTTGGACTTCTAGTCTACAAAACTGCAACAGAGTAAATTTTTATTTGTTTTTTTTTAAGCTGTGCAGTTTGTGGTAATTTGTTATATAGCAATAGTAAACTAATATAATGTATTTGCATTAACTTAAATTTCCTTAGAAATCACAGTTCTCAAAGTATAGCTTAAAATTAGAGGTCAAAAGAGAGAAATGTTAAATTAAGATTTTATAGCTCTCTAGGACCAAATAATAGTTCAAATAAGGGAGTAAAAACTAGAAATTAAGGTTCTTACCGTAGGTGTCCATGGAATATCTAAAATGTGGGAAAAGTATATTTACATTCTTTAGTTCTTCCACAGTCAGATCCCTGAATTTGTACTGCAAAGAGAAACATGAGCATGGAGTAAGAAAAAAGCTATGAGCAAGAGAACACCTGCAGTTAATATTCAACTGAACATTTATTGTGAGGCCCTGGGCTTTGAGCTCTGCAGACAAGAATAGAATATTTGATTTAATCTCTTAAACAACAACCCTCTGAGGCAGAGAAGACTTACAACTGCTCTATTTTACAGAAGAAAACAAAACATAGAGAATCAAAGCAACCTGTTGAGTCAGGTAGCAAGTTAAATAGCAAAGCCAGAGCCCAAACTCAAGACACAGGTCTTTTATCAATAAACTGAACTGCCTCCAAATACATGGACCTTCTGAAGGCTTAAGAAATAGGATAGAGTAAATAATCCCTCTCACCACTATCTTGAATACATTATTCACTTGAGGCACCTTGACTTTCCTCTCCCACCTTCCTGGTATTACATCCAGGGCTTCAACGGGAAAATAAAAGCATGCTAGGGTTTGCAGTCAGGTTGACTGAAATACCTCCTCATTCATCCAGCTGTCTTCCCAGAAATATGAATTTGGTTGCCTTGCAGGCAAAATCATTTAAATTCTTTGAACTTAATTTCTTATCTGCAAAAAGAGATAATACCCACCTCCTAGACTTGTGGTGAAGATCAAATGAAAGGAAAAAGGTATATTGAGTCCATTATGAAAACAGAATTGAGAAAACAATTGCATGTCAAAAAGAATAAAATACTAACTTAGAAATAAATTCAACAAGAAGGCACAAAACTTAAGACTCTGAAAACAACAAAACATTGTTCAAAAAATAAAATAGACAGGGAGGCGCCTGTGGCTCAAAGGAGTAGGGTGTCGACCCCATACGGAGGTGGCAGGTTCAAACCCAGCCCCAGCCAAAAAAAAAAACTACAAAAAAAAAAATAAAATAGACACAAATAAATGGAAAGACATTTTATGTTCTTGGATCCAAAGACTCAGTATTGTTAACATGGCATTATTCCTCAACACATTCAACACAATCCCTATCAAAATCCCAGCTGGCTTTTTTTTCTTTTGCAAAAATTGACAAACCAATTCTAAAATTCACATGGAAATTCAAGGGACTCAGAATAGTCAAAACAATACTCGAAAAGAACAAAATAATTGGGACGATTCATACTATAATCAAAAGACAGGCTATAATCAAAAAGAGAATAATGAAAACATATGTACACACAAAAACTGGCATATAATTAATGCAAAATTATTCATAATAATCAAAAAGTGAAAATAGTCCAAATGTCCATCAACTGATAAATGGAACAAATAAAATATGCCATATCCACAAAAAATATTCAGCCATAAAAATAAAGTATTGATACAAGCTGCAATTCAGATGAACCTTAAAAACCTTATGCTAGGCTTGGTCCCTGTGGCTCAAGTGGCTAAGGCGCCAGCCACATAAACCTAAGGTGGCGGGTTCAAATCCAGCCCGAGCCCGCCAAAAACAATGATGACGGCTGCAACCAAAAAAATAGCCAGGCGTTGTGGTGGGCGCCTGTGGTCCCAGCTACTTGGGAGGCTGAGGCAGGAGACTCGCTTGAGCCTAGGAGTTGGAGGTTGCTGTGAGCTGATGCCAGGGCACTTTACCCAGGGTGACAGCTTGAGGCTCTGTCTCAAAAAAAAAAAAACCTTATGCTACATGAACAAAATCAGACAAAAATGTCACATATTATATAATTCCATGTATATGAAATATCAAGAATAGGCAAATCCATAGAAACACAAAGGAGATTAGTGGTTGCCTAGGATTAGGAGAGTTTGGGAGAAAATGGAGGACAACTGATAGTGGATTCTGTTTCTTCTCTCTGAGTCTTAAGTTTTTCCTCAGCAAAAGTGATACAGCTATACCGCTACCAACTTCAGCAGAACTGTGTAAAAGTTTTCTAATTAACATATGTAAAACTGAGATAGGAAACAAAGTATGCATACAATAGTTAAGTACAGGCAGGAAACTGAATTGATATAAAGCACCTGGCTACTCAAGAGATTTTAAAACTAATGCAATTGTACTATCATAAAAATTAGGCCAGGTGGGGTGGTTTATACCTGTAGTCCCAGTTACTTGGAGGCTGAGGTGGGAGGACTGCTTGAGCTCAGGAGTTCAAGGCTGCAGAGGGCTATAATTGCATCACTGCACTCCAGTGGACAAGAGTGCAAGACTCTGCCCCCTCTCCCCAAAAAGCCAGTAAGATGGAAAGATTGAGAAGTTAAAATTTTAAATTTACCTGTAGTACTATAGTAAATTTTTTCAAGAGACTGATATTTATGATCAAAGGTGCTCAAATGTAGGACACACTGAGAAACTAAGGGATACTTTGTAGCACCATTTCATAACACAAATATTTAGCAGGAAAAAATCTTGATTTATAAGATAAGTCCAATTAATATTTTATGAGTCAACAAATCTAGGTAAAGTTACTCTACTAAGGTAACTCAGCTGAGTAGAAAACAGGAATTAGGGAACTAGAGAAATTTTCTTTAAAAAATACTTAATTTAAACTAAGAAATATATATGTATGCATGCGTTTGTGTATACACATATATGTGGACACATTGCATTTGAAGAGTAATCAATACCAGTGAACCAACTACCCACTTATGATCTACCATAAGTACTATCTACCAAAGCTTTCTGCCACAAGGGAAATGATCTAATATGTGCATTGTCCAATACAGTAGCCATAAGCTACATGTGGTTAGTGACAACTAAAATGTGAATAGTGTAACTGAGAAACTCAAGTTTAAATTTTATGTAATTTTGGTTAAATAGCCATATATGGCCAATGGCTACCATATTGGACAGCAAAGACCTAGAACCTTTCCAATCACATGACATCTGAGTACTTCTTCTCTTTCCTATTCGGCTGCCTTCCCTGAATTGTGCATTCATTCCTTTGCTTTATCTTTCCATAGCTGTATCCTATGTGTATATTCCTAAACAACATACTGAATATATTAGTTTTCTTTCATTCTTGACTTCATCAATATATAATCTCACATATAACTTCCATTTTTTTCACTTAGTATGTTTCTAAGATTCATTTGTATGGCTTGCTTAGCTGTACATCATTCATTTTCACTGTTGTATAATAGTATTTTCCACTGTGTTTATATACAACAAATTATCATTTGTCCTCTCAATGAAAATTTAGGTTGTTTACAATTTTAATTATGAATAATTTTATTACCTAATAGAGGCTGAAGCAAGATCATTTGAGCCCAAAAGCCTGAGTCCAGCCTAGGCAACATAGTGAGACCTCATCTCTTAAACACAAAACAAAAAAATTCTTCCACGTGTCTCATACTTCTGATGCTACGAATTCTCTATGGTATACATAGGTCACTATGAAAGCTTTGAGATAGACTGTGCTATGGTCCATTATTTCACTTTTAAAAAACACAGCTGAGGCTCAGCACCTGTAGCTCAGCAGCTAGGGCCCTGGTCACATACACCGGAGCTGATGGGTTTGAACAGCCTGGGCCTACTAAACAATGACAACTACAACAAAAATAGCCAGGCATCATGATGGGTGCCTGTAGTCCCAGCTACTTGGGAGGCTGAGGCAAGAGAATTGCTTAAGCCCCAGAGTTTGAGGTTGCTGTGAGCTGTGATGCCACAGCACTCTACTGAAGGTGATAAAGTGAGACCCTTTTCTCCAAAAAGAAAAAAAGAAGAAACACAGTTGACAGCATCCTTTCCGATTCACTCATGCAAGTTTCAATTTACTCGATTATTGGTATTGCTGGGAGTACATCTGTTTCTGTCTGCGGATTTTGTTTCTTGATTTTTGTGCATCTCAAAACTTGCCTAATGACCCACACATAACTAGATGTAGAAGGGATATAAAATTAAAATACTCAAATCAGACTGGGCACAGTGGTTCATGCCTACAGTCCTAGCACTCTGGGAGGCCAAAAGGAGATGATCGCTTGAGTTCAGGAGCTCAAGACCAGCCTGAGCAAGAGCGAGACCCCCATCTCTACTAAAACAAGAAAAACTATGTGCATTGTGGTGCACATCTATAGTGGGATGGTGAGGCAAGAGGATCACTTGAGCCCAAGAGTTTGAGGTTGCTGGGAGGTAGGATGACACAATGGCACACTACCCAGGACGAGGGAATGAGACTCTGTTTATAAAAAATAAAATAAAATAAAATACTCAAATCAACAAAATAAAGCCAAATTATTTCCCCAAATGATTAAAATTACCATTTAACTACTAGCAGTGTTTAAAATTCTGGTTCATCTACATCCTCAAAAAGATTTGAAATGTTATTAATTTATGCCAATCTAGTGAGAGAAAATGGTGTTGAACATGGTCTTAATTTGCTTTTCCATGATTACTAATGGATTGAGCAGACTTTCATATTTTTCTTTTTTAATGCCTATTCATGTCTTCTGATTAATTTTCTATTTATTGGTTTTAATATTGATTTATAGGCATGCTTTCTATATTCTGGATGGCAATACTTTGTCAGTTATGTTTGTTACAGATATCCCAAAACTATATCTTACCTCTCCACTCTCTTCATGGTGTCTCTTGACATACAAAAGTAAGTTTTTTTTTTTTTTTTTGAGACAATAGTCTCACTTTGTCAGCCTTGGGATAATGCCATGGTGTTACAGCTCACAGCAACCTCACTCTTGGGCTCAAGCAATTCTCTTATCTCAGCCACCCAAGGAGCTGGGCCTACAGGCGTCCACCACAATGTCTGGCTTTTTTTTTTTTTTTTTGTTAGAGAAAGGGTCTCACTCTTGCTCAAGCTGGTCTTGAACCCCTGTGAGCTCAGGCAATCCACCTGCTTCAGACTCCCAGAGTGCTGGGGTTACAGGCGTGAGCCCCAGCACCCAGCCTCATACAAAAGTTTTTGACTTTAGGGCTTGGCACCTGTAGCTCAGCAGCTACGATGCCCAGCCACATACACCAGAGATGGTAGGTTCGAATCCAGCCAGGCCTGCCAAATGACAACAACCAAAAAAAAAAAAAAAA
>NW_003852396.1:47227315-47232530 GCF_000181295.1 Otolemur garnettii
AGCTACTTGGGAGGCTGAGGCAAGAGAATTACTTAAGCCCAAGAGTTTGAGGTTGCTGTGAGCTGTGATGTCACGGCACTCTACCCAGGGCAACATACTCAGACTCTGTCTCAAAAAAAACAAGTTCTTCACCTTAATGTAGTTGAGTTTACCAAGCTCTCCTCTGTGTCTCGTTTAAAAATACAGGTATATAATGTGGAGAGGAGGAAAGAAGAGGGGAAGGGGGTGAGGAGGGAGGGCATTTTAATTGGTGGCATCTCATTTAAAGTGCACAATTTTAGGGTGTTCAACACGACCCCGAGTGAAGGGCTCAACTACAACTTGAGCTTTACCTCAGAAATGAAAACAATGTACCTGAAACATTTTTACCCTCATATTAATCTGAAATTAAAGAAAAATGTTTGCATATTCTAAGTCCATAACATTTATAAGTTTTAAAGTTGTCTTTTGCACTTAGTATTTTTATCAACTGGGAATTTCTATGTTTGGTATAAGGTTAGGATATAATTTCATTTTCTCCCATAGGGAAAATCATTTGTCTCTATATTCTTCTTATCATAGTCATCTGCAATACTTCTGTTTTCTATTGTTTCCAAACATATGATTTTAAGCCTTTTAGTCTGTTTCATTGGTTAATTTGTGTATCCTATACCAATATCACATTAAACCTTAATTACAGCATTACTGACATTTGTTTTTATTGTTATTCATTTTATTTTTTCATTCATTTTAATTCAATTTTTTTTTTTTTTTTGTAGAGACAGGGTCTCCCTGTGTTGCCTAGGCTGATCTCAAACTTGGGCTCAAGTGATTTTCCCCTCTCAGCCTTCTGAGGAGCTGGGACTATGTGTGCAAGTCACCTCATCTGGCTAGTTTTGACATTTGGTAGAGAAAGTCCCCACATTTATTCTTTTTCTGTAATAACTACCAAAATTACAGTCTTCTGCCCTTCCAAATAAATTTTACAATTGGTTTGAAAAGTTCCCAAAATAACCTATTAGAATTTTGATTGGAATTGCATTGACCCTATAGATCAATCTGGGAAGAAAGGACATCTTCACATCCATGAAATTGGGATATCTATTTATTTAGGTTTTATTTGTCTTCAACAAGATTTTTCCCTTACTCCATATAGTTGCTTGATTTTTCAATGTCCTATTTACTTCTCCAAAGATTTTTCAGCACTAAAATTATTTCTAGAAGTTAAGCTATTCAATTATTTGCCTAGTACACGGACTAAAAAAACCTCAGAAATATTTGCTGGTTTCTTTAATTTATACATGTAGCAAATACTTATTAAGCACCTTTGTGCCAGATTCTATGCTATGTACTGAAAATGAAAAAACATTACTATTCTACTTTCACTCTTGTGAAACTATTTGTATTGCTTTTTTCCCCTTTCATTCCAGTTCCACCAAAATTAGGTTGTACTTCTTTTCCTACTTGGGACTTAAACAATTTTTCTCATTGGATAATCCATCCTCTTACCCACATTAAAACTTGATAGAATGGGTGGTGCCTGTGGCTCAGTGACTTGGGCGCCAGCCCCATATGCCGAGGGTGGTGGGTTCAACCCCCGCCCTGGCCAAACTGCAACAAAAAAATAGCCGGGCTTTGTGGCGGGCGCCTGAGGCAAGAGAATCACCTTAAGCCCAGGAGTTGGAGGTTGCTGTGAGCTGTGATGGCACAGCCCCCTACCAAGGGTGACAAAGTGAGACTCTGTCTCTAAAAAAAAACAAAACAAACAAAAAATACTTGATAGAATGGTTCTTTTAATTTCATGTTCTCTGAAGAGGAGACAGAGGAGACAGTAATCCTAAGCATGATGATACTTCTACAAGATCTACACCTGTCACAGTAAGTAAAATCATTCAAGTTAATTATATAAACAACTTCAATCTTGGGGCTTCAAAATCTCCCACAGGCAAGCAAACTCCCAACAAAGACAGGCTTAGGCAAGTCCAACAAAAATGGCAGAAACTATTATTTCTGCATGAAGTTTTAAGAACCACTTAGTTAGGAAACTGGTGAACAGACGGGCATTGTGGCGGGCGCCTGTAGTCCCAGCTACTTGGGAGGCTGAGGCAAGAGAATCGCTTAAGCCCAAGAGTTGGAGGTTGCTGTGAGCTGTGACGCCACGGCACTATACCCAAGGCAACAGCTTGAGACTCTGTCTCAAAAAAAAAAAAAAAAAAAAGAAAAAGAAAACTGGTGAAAAGGGAGATTTCCTCAGACCACACACAGGTGGACAGAGGGCCTTCTCACGTGGAAACCCGCGCTAGTCAAGC
The DNA here is from genome assembly GCF_000181295.1 of Otolemur garnettii. NCBI lineage: Eukaryota > Metazoa > Chordata > Mammalia > Primates > Galagidae > Otolemur > Otolemur garnettii. The sequence continues at coordinate 47,229,604 of NW_003852396.1, forward strand.
CCCAGAAATATAGGTCAGATTTCTGGGTCAGCCCTCCTACTCCTCAACCTTTCAACATTAGGAGGTTCTCTCCTAGAACTTCAAACTGTCTTCATTTTTAAACCTATTCAGGCCTTACACCCACATCGCAGTTATTTAGCGCCTACGTTGTTGTCAAGCACAGTACTAGGAAGGTGAAGGGAATACAAAAACAGTCTCTGCAGTCAAAAGGGTTCACACCAAGAGTAAGGTTTATGAATAAATACAATGTGATGATCGATATCTTTGAAAGCACAAGAGAGTGATTCAATCTTCCAGGGAGTGACTCTGAGCTAGGACTTACGAAGGATGAGCTCTGCAATTCAGGAGAAATAAAAAGCTGGGTGTGTGTGGCTTCAGCACAGAGGCGTGGTTACAGGAACGGTGTGTGCCCCGAGAGTTAAAGGCCAGTGAAGCTGGTGGTGTCAGAACTCACACAGGGTGGAGGATGTCGGAGTTGCAGGAGCCACAGCCCAGGCCCTCCACGAATGGGAGGTGGCCTCAAATCCTCCGCCCTAGCCTCCCTGGGGCCGAAGCTCTGCCCGCCCCAGCTCCAAGCCGCAACACGTCTATAAACGCAAAAAGGAGGCAGCCCACTCGGGGGCAGAGACCCCCTCCCTCCAGTCCTCACCCCTAAGGCTCCAAACCCGCCCCAGCTGGCTGCCCGCACCTTGCCAAGCAGCCGTCTGAGACTCTCGCAGTCAAACTCCATCTCCAGCCAGATCCCACCACCTCAGCCCCGGACCTTCTTCCGGACCCGCTGCAGGACGGAAGCCGCAGAGAACCAAACTTCCTGGCGCCTCAAGGCCCCGCCCTTTCCCAGACTCGAAATTCCATCCGCGTCAACGCCCCAGGTACACCTGTTTTTGCCGGCTGCGGGAGCGAACCCACAGCAGGCAAGTGACGCAAGTGCAGCCAGACCCAGCTTGCTGTAAGGAAACTTGGGGACATCTGTGAAGGGAGGAACAGGAAAGACTGGAGCAGAAGCAGTCAAGGAGGTAGAAGCAATATGCCATATTCTTAAAGAGAGTTGCTAGAAGGATATGTTAAATTCAGCAGAGTATCCGAAAAGATCAAGACCGAAAATTGGAGTTGAATTTAGGAGAAGGGAGGTAATGGAACTTCAAGAGCAAATTTTCAGGGAGTAGAAAGGGAAACTAAGTCAGGAGGAGCCTCATCAGAGAATAGGACAGCTGCATGAGACTAGCCGTGACATAGAGGAAGGAATTGCCCTTTTCTTCTTCTTTTTTTAAAAACTGTTGGTGGTTGAAAGAGAAAATGGTGAAAAACAAGAGTTTGAAGCAGAGAGGCTGGAGACTGGTGGATGAGGTCATCTGAAGAAGAAAGGCTGAGAATGAAGATACAGTAATTTTCTGGTGTTATTTGGTCCCCTAGTCTTGTGAATTACTTACTTGCTCTGTTTCCCTGGGTTAAACCCCAGAAGCCAAAAAGTCTCAGGAGCAGAATATCGTAATTGCTGAGAGGTCGGGCAACCAGGAAGGTGATTGCATTTGTAGGAAGATCCAAAGGCAGGTTTGCTGTGACACAGTTGAAGAAAATGAAAGGCTGGGCTCGGCGCCTGTAGTACAGTGGTTAGGGCGCCGGGCACATACACTGGGGCTGGTGGGTTCCAGCTTGGCCTGGGCCTGCTAAACAACAATGACAACTACAACAAAAAAAATAGCCAGAAGTTGTGGCGCACCTGTAGTCCCAGTTACTTGGGAGGCTGAAGCAAGGGAATGGCTTAAGCCCAAGAATTTGAGGTTGCTGTGAACTGTGATGCCATGGTACTCTACCGAGGGTGACATAGTGAGACTTTGTCTCTAAGAAAAAAAGAAAGTGAAAGGCTGGGAGGAGCATTAATTCATTCATTTTTGAGACAATGTCTCACTTTGTCACCCTGGGTAGAGTGCTGGGACATCATAGCTTACAGCAACTTCAAACTCTTGGGCTCAGAGTGATCCTTTTCCCTCAGCCTCCCAAGTAGCTGGGACTACAGGGGCCCACCACAATGCCCAGCTATTTTTAGAGACAGGGTCTAGCTCTGGCTCAGGCTGGTCTCAGACTCCTGACCTCAGGGGATCCACCTGCCTCCGCCTTCCAGAGTGCTAGGATTACAGGTGTGAGCCACTGCACCCAGCCCATTTATTCATTTAAAAAAAAAAAAAACTTGTTGAGTATGATTTCAGTTATTTTTCTGGGTCTGAGGATACACAGCAGTGAATGAAATAGACAAAATTAGCTGCTGTCTTAAGGTTTTCATTCTTTTATTAGTAGGGGAAGAGCAAAGCAATATAGTAAACAAGTAAATTATATAGCACATTAGAAGGTTAGCTGTTGTGGAGAATAAATTTTTAAAAGACAGTGTAAGGAGATTGGGGTAGGTCTCATTGATGGATGAAGGAGTAAGTGTTCCAAATTAATGGACAGTCAAACCAGAGCCCTATTAAGCCTAACAGGTAGGCTTAATACAGCAAGGAGGCCAGTGTGGCTACAGTAGAATGAGATAAGAGGTGAGCAAGCAGAAGTAGAAAGCTAGGTTAGAAAAAAAGGGGGAGGGACAGATGCTTTAGAGAAGTGATTCTTCTAGAGCCATTCAGATGTACAAGCTTCGGGATCACCTGGAACTTGTTAGAAATGCAGATTATCTGCAATCCTAACACTCTGGGAGGACCAGTCAGAAGAACAGGAGGATTGCTAGCCCTCAGGAGTGCCTGAGCAAAAGTAAGACTAGTTCTCTACAAAAAATAGAAAAATTAGCTAGGCATGGTAGAACACCTATAGTCCCAGCTCATAGGGAGGCTGAGGCAGGAGGATCACTTAAGCCCAGGAGTTTGAGGATACAGTAAGATATGATGACATTGACACCACTGTACTCTAGATTAAGCAACAGAGCCAAACTCTGTCTC
>NW_003852396.1:47232597-47236778 GCF_000181295.1 Otolemur garnettii
TTTTTTTTGCAGTTTTTGGCCAGGGCTGGGTTTCAACCCACCACCTCTGGTATATGTGGCCAGCATCCTACTCCTTTGAGCCACAGGTACCGCCCCTTCCTCCCCCAGTCTTATTGGGGGTGAGGCCCAGCAATCTGCTTTAACAAGCCTTCCAGGTGATTTTGATGCATAATGAAGTTTAAGAACCACTGTAGAACTTTGTAGACAATTGAAAGGACTCTGGCTTGTCAGTGCCCTCCCACTAGGCAGAGACCATCAGGAACATACTTGTACTTAAACAAGTTGGGTTTATTATTCCTTGCAATGAGGAGGTAGGTCCTGGGGTGGGGGAACATTGAGGCAGCTCAGTAAGAGGTTGTTAGAGAGAACCTATTACAAGATTTGGGCAATTTGAGAGAGGGCTTAAGGAAGCCAGGCTTCAATCTGGATTTGGCGCTATCATAAAGCAGGATGCTTTTCTGTGACTGAGTATCTCAATAAATATAATCTATAGGATGGACAAACCAGAATGAGGATAAAGCCGCAGTCACTCATGTTAGCAAAGAAGAATGTTTAGTATTTCGTGGCTTGCATGTTCTTCTCTCTGCTCAGATGAAGTTATGAAGTGGCCTTGTTGTATCTCACTTTTTTGTGGTCTGAGTGATCTTGTCTGATGTTGGTGTTCCAGGAGATTGTTTACTTCCAACAGAAGAATAACCTAGCTGTGAGCACCAGGTCAGCCTGTAGCAATACTGAGGCCTTGTTGTGTCCCACCAGCTCCCAGATGTCAGGGCTTACCTTTTTCTTTCTCAGGCTTTTACTCTAAGAGAAGAGGAAGCTGCTGGGAGGTTTGAACAGAAAAGTAACACGATCTGAGTTTTAAGAGAATAACTTTGTTGCATTGAGAGGAGACCATAGTATAGGGCAAGAGAGGAAACTGGAAGACAAAGTAGGAAAAAGATTACAGAGAGAAGCTGAATGATCAGAGGCCTGCTTAAGTGCACCTTAGCCAGATGTAAAAAACCTTGGAAACAGTAGAACTTCCAGGGGCTCCAAGGTCTAACAGATCCTGCCAGAAATCTTTTAAACAAGGAAAAGGCATTAGGTTAGCAGCAAGGCGTGAGCAAGGTTTTTCAACTGTTTATGAAAGAGCCTTTTATGGAAGAGGCCTTCCAACCAAACCACCAGTTCTTTTGTGGTCTAGCCACTATGGGCACTTTATGCGTGTGTGTGTGTTTAGCATTTCCTATGTGGAAGGTACATTGCTAAGAGTTTTACGTGCTTTATCTCAGTCGATCTTCACAAAACCCTGTGACCTAGATAGAATTATTACCTCAATTTTACTGATTGAGGAAACTGAGGTTTACTGTGGTATTACCTACTTCTTTGTTCCTGATATTCTTTTTGAATATGAGGTATATTAATGACAGCCTTCGGGGGGGGGGAGAAGAAGACTACAAAATTGAACATACATATGATTTTAACATTTATGCCTATCTCAAAGGAGCCTAAATGTGAGAAAGTGTGCATTTTAAATAGAGGATGTGTGGTATAATTGGTTCTATTTTACAAATGGGGAAAACAAAGACTCAGGTAATATTATTCCAGAAAGTAATGTAAAAGACCATGTTCCTAATCAATGCATTATATCTCCTCAGCACTATGTGTGATATTGTGATGAAACTTTGTGTCTTGGTTTTGTTTGTTTGTTTTGAGACAGAGTCTCAAAACAGAGTCTTACTCAGTTGCCCTGGAGTTCAGTGCCATGGCATTATAGCTCACAGCAACCTCAAACTTTGGGCTCAAGTGATCCTCTTGCCTCAGCCTCCCTAGTAGCTGGGAATATAGGTGCTTGCCACAACACCCGGCTATGTTTAGAGATGGCTCTTACTCTTGCTTAGGCTGGTCCTGAACTCCTGAGCAAGATCCGCCAACCTTGGCCTCCCAGAGTTTTAGAATTACAGGTGTGAGCCACTGTACCCAGTTTGTGATTAGTGATAAACTAACAAATTAGAATTCTGTGCCTCTTGGTATTTACAAGAGGAAAGCTTGTAAACATTAGCTTTTTTTTTTGAGACGAAGCCTCAAGCTATCCCACTGGGTAGAGTGCCATGGCATCATGCTCACAGCAACCTCCAACTCCTGGGCTCAAGCGAGTCTCCTGCCTCAGCCTCCCAAGTAGCTGGGACTACAGGTGCCCGCCACAACACCCGGCCTTTCTGGCCATTTTTTTGGTTGCAGCTATCATTGTTGTTTGGCGGCCCGGGCTGGGGATTCGAACCCGCCACCTTAGGCGTATGTGGCTGGCGCCTTAGCCGCTTGAGCCACAGGCGCTGAGCCAACATTAGCTTTTTTAAAGCCTCCCTCCTGACCTCCAATATGCCTACTCTCATTCTATGAAGCTGATGCTATTAGATCCTGTAATCTAACCAGGCTGAAAATTTCACTCTTCTCTAAGCACATTTCATTCTTCCTTGCCTTATGCCTTAGTGCTTGGCTGGAGTATTTCACTGCACTGGGCTATATACACCTCCACTCCTTCCTGATTCCAAAGACTGAGGGCAGAGGGTGGTGGGTAGAGGCTGAGTTTCATTCATCGCTATATTCCTTGTGCTTGAATAGAGTAAACCATATATAAAGAGGCTTCCAATAGAAAGTTTGCAGAAGGAATATGAAAGGTGCCCAATGCCTGAGGGAGAAGAAGATATAATGTACCAGTTTTCAACTTTATCTGGGTTTTGGACTTTTTAAAAAGACCATTGTTGGGGAGAGGGAGAAAGGGGAGGAGAGAGGGGGATTGATGTGCTCCCACTTAATGGGCATAATGTAAGGATATATGACACACCTCCTGGGTGTGGGTTGGAACTACAACAGGGACTCTACCTAACAAATGCAAGCACTGTAACCTAATTGTACCCTCACATTAATCTGAAATTTTAAAAAACTATTGAAAGATATATACCTACCCCAAGAAAATGTACATGCCCACATAATATAGTCTGTTTTGTGTCCAATTTCAGGTATGTTTGTGGATTTACTGAAGTCCACTAGACCCCAGTTTAAGAAATTAAAGTGTAGTAAGTGGGAGTATAATTTGCTGTAACCATTGGGCAAAGTGACCTGACAAACTTTTGGCTCAATAATGCCACTCTAGGAATCTTTCTTACAGAAACCAAAGTACCTAGATGTTAATTTTGTTAAAAGGGGAAAAATTTCCCAAACTGAGAAATGGAGAAAGTGTATATTCTGTATCTTTGCAGCTTTAGAAACCACAAGAATGACATGTTTAACGTTAGAACTTGTTTCTAGACAATCACAGTAACTCAACCCTGTAATCCTACTACTCTGGGAGGCTGAGGCAGAGGATCACTTGAGGTCAAGATTTTGAGACCAGCTTGAGCAAGACCCCACCTCTACTAAAAATAGGAAAAATAAACTGGGTATTGATTTTTACTAGAGCTCACACCTCTAGTTCCAGCTGTTCAGGAGGCTGAGGCAGGAGGATTGCTTGAGCCCAGGTGTTTGAGATTGCAGTGAGCTAGAATGATGCCACTGCATACTACCCTGAGCCATAGAATGAGACTCTCTCAAACAAAAAAAAAACAAACTAAAACACCCCCCAAAACAAAAACCAACCCAGAAACTTGTTTCTTAGTGCTTTGCTACTAATCTCTAGTATACCCTCTGTTGCTGTCCATAATTATTGGCCTTATCTGATGTGTTAGGAAATGAAGCCTTCTTATCCAAATATCAGATACAACTCTCAGCAAAATACTAGCAAACCGAATTCAATAGCACATTAAAAAGATTACTTATCGGGAGGCGCCTGTGGCTCAGTGAGTAGGGCGCCGGCCCCACATACAGAGGGTGGCAGGTTCAAACCCAGCCCCGGCCAAACTGCAACAAAAAATAGCTGGGCGTTGTGGTGGGCGCCTGTAGTCCCAGCTACTTGGGAGTCTGAGGCAGAAGAATCGCCTAAGCCCAGGAGTTGGAGGTTGCTGGAGTGACTCTGCTGCACTCTACTGAGGGTGAAAAAGTGAGACTCTGTCTCTACAAAAAAAAAAAAAAGATTATTTATCATGATCAAGTGGGATTCATCCTAAGGATGCTAGGATGGATCAACATACACAAATTAGTCAATATGATATATCAAAAGACAAAAACATTTATGAACCTTGTCTGCAGATCCATCATTTCTGTAA
>NW_003852396.1:47237741-47244798 GCF_000181295.1 Otolemur garnettii
AAAAAAAAAAAAAAAAAAGAAAGAAAGAAACTATGCAGAGTAGAGTACAAAAGAGACTGAAAAAATATAAAGAACTTCAGCAAGCTATGGGACAGTATTAGCTGGTTTAACATATGTAGTGGAGGTCACAAGTGGGGAGAGACAGTCAGAAGAAATATTTTTCTTTTTAGCAACACAATCTTGCTCTGTCTCCCAGCCTGAAATGTAGTGACCCAGTCATAGGTCATTGCAACCTGGAACTCCTGGGCCCAACTGATCCTCCTACCAAATTTGGTCTCTTGAGTAGCTAGGACTGTAGGCACATGATATTATTCCTGGCTAGTTATTTTTTTTTAGAGATAAAGACTCACTGTGTTGTCCAGGGTGATCTTGAACTACTGGCCTCAAGCAATCCTCCTGCCTTGCTCTCCCAAAGTGAGGCGTGGGATTGCAGGTGAGAGCCACGGCACAGGCTCTGATCGCAATTTTTTCTGTACAAATTGTAGTAGTTACCAGATAGACACATTTTCAAAACACATCAGCTGTATACTAAAAGTGAGTTAACTTTATCATAAATAAGTTATACCTCAATAAAGCTAACGAAAAACAAAAAGAATGTGTAGGAATTTTATCACTTGATCCAGAGGGATGTCCATGATGTATTGTTATAGGAGAAAAGCAAGTTATATAGTAGCATATGTAGTATAATTACCTTTAATAAAATAACACTGGGGAAAAACACCACAATATCCCTCTGTATGTATATTGATATTTACAGGCCCATGGAAAAGTTTTTGGCAGAAGGATACATACCCAACTGGTAACATTGGTTACGTAATAGGGATGGGAATTGAGGGGAGGAGGAGGGAGTATTAAGTTTTTCTTCATACATCTTTGGATAGTTTCATATTTCATAATAAAAACCTATCATTTTCATAATTAAATAATAAAATAAATAGGGATTTTTTGTATGTAGGAAGAAAGCAGGGAGGTCAAAGGGAACAAGATGTAGTCCTTAGACTTGACATTAAAGGAGATCTTTGGTGACCTTTGAGGGAGCATCTAAGTAGTGGGGTAGGGGCTAGCGGTCAGATTGCAATCCATGGGAAAGAGATACAGATTGCAAATAAAGGCTTTAATGTGGAATACTTATTTAGAAAGTTTGGTCATCAAAAGAAATGAATAAACAGGACAGTTATGGAGGGAGCTGCAGCATCAGAGGATTTTTCTGTCTCTTGTGATTGCCAAAAAAAGAAAACCAGTGGAGAGGAACTGACCCAAAGTGTTGAAGAATGTGAGTATACAGTGGAAGTGAAGAAGCCTTTGAGATGGGAGGGGTGGTCCCATCTTGGTCCTGATCTGGAGTATCAGCTGTATGCCCTTAGTGCTGGTCACTTAGTCTCTCTAAACCTCAGTTTTCTCGTTAGTAAAACAGGGTCAATAATAGTACCTAGCTCATGGTGTTGCTGTGAGATAATGTGTATACAAAGAGCTTCTTAATTCGCTGCTCAGCTACTGGTCTGGGAACAAAGTCTCTGGTGTGTTCTGAGTCTGGGCCATATGACCAGTGATGTCATAATGCCCTGGTAGACTCCAGCTTCTCCACTAGGGAGTTGCTGATCCTTGGGAACCAAGGACTAAAGCTGATATGCGAGACTTTTACCAACTGAGGGTTTCGTGAGCACACTCCTTTGCCAAGATCTTGGTGAATAGTCTCTCACTGTGCAGTTGTATCTTAGAAATTGTTTTACTTTTGATCATGATTGTGCTTGGCTGGATGCTTTTTGTTGGACTCGCATGTTACATGGGCACATTTCCAGAGTTGATGGTAAGTAACAACCCAGATTGTAAATCCCAGTCCTGGTGCTATTGGCTCACCCTCTCATCTGGGGTTTCTGACGAAACTAGAAAGATAGCTGAGGTCTCACCGTTAATTGGAAGTCAGGATAAGATGGGAACAAACTTAATTTTCTCATCCCGTTGGGGACATCCTCCTTTTATGTCTTTTTTTTTTCTCCTTCCTACTGCAGATAGTACCTAACTTGTGGTTTTCACGCCATATGGGTCAGTGGTTGTTGGTAGGAGGAACTTTGGGGATTGGTGGGGCCTTTCAGCAGCCCTTCCAGGGGTTTCACCCGGCCCACCATATAGGGGTGGCTACCTACCTCTGCCCTTTAATTTTCTTTCTGACTCAGCCTCCAACTCTGAAGTGGAAAGAGAGGTGGCCTGTTCAGGAGAGCAAGGCAAAACTGAGGAGCCAGGCTTTGGATGAAGATCTGCCACTGTGAGTAGGTGGTCAGGTCTATTGGCTAGATTTCCTCCCTTCTCAGAGAACCTGGTAGGACCCTGACATCTCAATGCAGAGTTTTTATTTCTCTGGAAAATATAATTAACTGCGGAAGGGGAAGTGATTTAGGTAGGACTGCTAAAGACAGCAGACCAGGGTTCTCTGTTAATATCCATGTTTATAGGCGTTCATTCTGAAGACTGTTTCCATCTATTAGTTTGTTTTCTCTTCAAAAACACTATAATAATTTGGACCAGCATTTTTAATGCCCCTTTTGGTAGATACTGAAACTGTAGTTAACATTAACTTGAGTGCAGGTTCTAACTTTGCAACTTATTAGCTTTGCAACGTTGGGAAGGTTAATTTCTCTGAACCTCAGCTTCTTCTTTTGTACCATGGGACATACCTGAAAGTTTGTAAAGATATATTTGGGAATTCATGTAAAGCATTTAATGCAAGTTGACAGATAAGATTTAATAAAATACTAACTCAACAAGGAAGCAAAGTAATGAACCAGTCAACAAAGATTTACTGGTTACAGTGACCTCAACTATTTACTCAAGGTCACATTAGCTAGTTCACTGGTGAAAGTGGAATACAAGCACAGATCTTTCCCTCTGGACTTAATAGCCTCTCACATTTATTCTACTAGATCAGCCTGCCTACAGGAAACATTAATGGCAATATACCTTTTAGCCTAAACCATCTCTTGGTTTTTTTATATTCCACCCCATTTCATTCAAACCTGTTGAGCTGTTCCCATTGTTAGAGAAACTTAACTCAGAGTTTTAATAAAGTCATACCCTTTGGGGGAGGCAGCTCCTCCAGAAGATAGGGGTATCAAGCCCCAGGCCCAGGTATACATAAGAACAGGACATGATGATTGGTTTCTTGTTCTCCACCTGTCCTAGGATTTCTGTGAGAACATTGGCCCAAAGCAGTCAGACCTTTGTGAGGTTGGGGTGTGATCCTGACTGAATAACTTAAACTGTTCTGCACCTCAGTTTCTCCTGCTATGAAATTAGTAAAACAGGTTGGGTATGGTGGCTCACACCTGTAAACCTAGCACTTGGAAGGCCAAGGTGGGTAGATTGCCTGAGCTCACAGGTTGGAGAGCAGCCTGAGCAAGAGCAAGACCCCATCTCTAAAAAATAGGCAGGTGTTGTAGCCGGCTCCTGTAGCCCTAGCTACTTGGGAGGCCGAGGCAAGAGAATTGCTTAAGTCCAAGAGTTTGAGGTTGCTGTGAGCTGTGATGCTGCTATAGCACTACCGAGGGCAACCCGGTGAGACTCCGTCTCAAAAAAAATTAAAAAAGAAAGAAATGAGTGAAACAGTCTGTCTTCTTTCTCTTCCTTTCTCAGGAATGTTGGAAGGAGGCTTACCATGCGTAATGAGGGCTTAATTGTGCCATTTTATAAGATGTAATATTTTTCCTCCTTGAATAGCCTGACAAGAATATATAAAGTTAATTGCTCATAGCAAGCCTTAGCTAGCTAATTCTCTCAATTATTCCAATCTGGGTTTTGTTTGTTTGCATAGCAATGTTTTTTGCATCTAATTGCATAAAGCGAATGGGTAAACGTTTTGGTAGTTGGTGTGATGCTAGCTAGGTCCTAACCAAGTGACTTCCCTAGAGACTAGGGCCCTTTTTGATAAATTTTCTTTAGCCCCAACAGACCTGCCATCTTGGCCAACAAGCCTTTATTATATCAGTCAAGAGTACGCTCTGACTGGGACCCCAAGATGACAGGGGCTGATGTCACAATTGGTGTCTGAGCTCTGGCCCCTCAAAATGGTCACAGGTAGCCATTTCAGTTCAGATTAGACCACAGAGCTCCTCAGCCAGGAGCTGCCATGCTGGGTCATCCACCATCTGGTCTCTAAGGAAAACAGCTCAGTTTCTGGGAACCAAGGAATAGAACACCACACCTTTCAGAACCACTCATCTCTCCCTGAGCATACTACTAGCTGAGCAAGAAGCCCTGCAATGATTGTTGTCTTATGGATGGTTCTCATTGCAGGAACGATGTGGAAAGGATATAAATATCCTCCAGGAGGGGTAAGTGTACTTTCAACTTTGTTTTCTATTTCTACTTGGAAATGTATTCTCCCAGAGAAACAAACTAAGTATGGAAATCCAACTCTTTTATTTAAAAAAAAAAAAAGCTACCTACTTTTACTATTCACATTCATACTCTAAAGTTGGGAAAGTTCCCACTTTCTTTCATGTCATCTTTTATGCCTGTTTTTTGGTAAGAGTCTTTATTCATGTTCTTCAGTTTGGAAGCAGAGAAAAGGATATTTCAGTCCCAGAGTCAGTGCTTTCTGACTTGGGCAACCTAGTCCCTGTTACACATATCATATGCTTAGCTTTCAGTACCGTTTCCTAATGAGCTCACTTAAGCACCCAAACTTATCTCTTCGGTAAGTAAGCACTACTCTGTAAAAGGGTTCTTGTGGCAGATGTCTCTTTCCTTTCCTCCTGTTTGTCTTTTCTCTGCCTCTTGGTCAGCTTCCACACTGCTAAGCACCTTGGTGGCTGGGATCAGAGGCATGAGGTGAGACAGACTTGGACACAAGCTACTTTTGCCATCCCTTGGCAAGGCCAATTGTCTCAGTTTCACACTAGCAACTGACATACGTTTCCTCCCCTCCCCCAGACCCCAGTGGAAGTAGCCAAAGATGATCCTGGTGAAGTAATGCAGCTCTGAAGCTCACCTGACCAGCTGTACAGTTCCTGTTATTGGTTTCGCATAAAGTAATTGCACATTATTTTGTCATATTTTATGTAAAAAATTACCTCTCTTAAGATGAATGAAGACCTGGTATTCTGTTAGCTTGTAACAGAGAGAAGGAGGGTAGAGAAGTAGTCGGGGCGGATGGGAGATGAATGTGCTCCTTCTGATACACAGTCCCTGAGACTGGCATTAAGACTGAGGTAACTGGCTCGGAGCCTATAGCTCAACCGGCTAAGGCGCCAGCCACGTACACCTAAGGTGGCGGGTTCGAATCCCCAGCCCGGACCTGCCAAACAACAATGACGGCTGCAACCAAAAAATAGCCGGGCATTGTGGCGGGCGCCTGTGTTCCCAGCTACTTGGGAGGTGGAGGCAGGAGACTCGCTTGAGCCCAGGAGTTGGAGGTTGCTGTGAGCTGTGATGCCACGGCACTCTACCCAGGGGGACAGCTTGAGGCTCTGTCTCAAAAAAAAAAAAAAAAAAAAAAAAAGACTGAGGTAACTGACTGGGCGTGGTGGCTCACACCTATAATCTCAGCATTCTGGGAGGCCAAGGCAGGTGGACTGCTTGAGCTTAGGAGTTCAGGACCACCCTGAGCAAATGTGAGACCCCCTGGGTGTGGTGGCACACAGCTGTAGTCCCGGTTACTTGGAAGGCTAAGGCAAGAGGATCACTTGAACCCAGGAGTTTGAGGTTGCTGTGAGCAATGATGCTATAACACTCTACTTAGGGTGACAGAGTGAGACTGTCCTCCCCCCCCAAAAAAGACTAAGATAACTAGTTCAATTTGTCCCCTGTTCTTTGTCCTTAAGGATAGAAATTCTCTTTAGACCTGTTTTTCCAAGTAATACCTTTCTTCTGGGTCCATGGTCCGGAAGTGAAATATATTACAGAAAAGACTAGCAATTGCAGCAACTTTAAGCCTGTTCTTTTTTTTTTTTCTTTTGAGACGGAGCCTCAAGCTGTCCCCCTGAGTAGAGTGCCATGGCATCACGCTCACAGCAACCTCCAACTCCAGGGCTCAGGCAAGTCTCCTGCCTCAGCCTCCCAAGTAGCTGGGACTACAGGCGCCCACCACAACGCCTGGCCATTTTTTGCTTGCAGCCATCATTGTTGTTTGGCGGGCCCAGGCTGGGGATACAAACCCACCACCTTAGGTGTATGTGGCTGGCACCTTAGCCGCTTGAGCCACAGGCGCCGAGCCTAAGCCTGTTCTTTGGAGGTATTTCTTTCTTGTGGCCTTTTCACACTTCGTAAGAACCCAAAGCTTACATCACATGGGGAAAGAATATTTTAATATTGGGATAGAAGTAAAGTATACAATAGTCTCCTAAAGCTGTGTATTAGCCTTATCTTACAAAATAGCAAAATAAAGTCAAAGGGCTTATGTATCTTTCCAACACACACAAGATTAAGATCCATCCATAACCTCAGATATGGTGAGAAGAAAAAAAAAAGATTAAGATTAGGCTTTCTCCTTAGCATGCTTTTATGTATCAAGAAAAAGAGTTAGAAAAAGAGAACTGGGATATCTAAGATCTTGCTGTTTAAAGGGCTCCCTCACCTAAAAAGCCAAGAATTTGGGCAGTGCCCACAGCTCAGTGAATAGGGGACCAGCACTAGGCTGGCAGGTTCGACCCCTGCCCGAGCCAGCTAAACAATGAGAACTCCAACAAAAAATAGCAAGTGTGTGGTGGGCACCTGGGGTCCCAGCTACTTGGGAGGCTGAGCCAAGAGAATTGCTTAAGCCCAGGAGTTTGAGGTTGTACTGAGCTGTGATGCTATGGCACTCTACCAAGGGTGACATAGTGAAACACTTGTCTCAAAAAAAAAAAAAAAAAAAGCCAAGAAGCTGCCTGATGATTCTTTTAGCAGTGACTACTGCTTATAAAGGTAGCTTATGCTAACTTTAAAAGCTAACTGCTGGGCTCGGTGCCTGTGGCTCAAGCGGCTAAGGCGCCAGCCACATACACCTAAGGTGGTGGGTTCGAATCCCCAGCCTGGGCCCGCCAAACAATGATGGCTGCAACCAAAAAATGGCCTGTGGTCCCAG
>NW_003852396.1:47244930-47260687 GCF_000181295.1 Otolemur garnettii
AAAAAAAAAAAAAGCTAACTGCTGGCTTGGCGCCTGTGGCTCAAGCAGCTAAGGTGCCAGCCACATACACCTGAGCTGGCGGGTTCGAATCCACCCTGGGCCTGCCAAACAACGATGGCTGCAACCAAAAAAATAGCCAGGCGCTGTGGCAGGCACCTTGCAGTCCTAGCTACTTGGGAGGTGGAGGCAGGAGAATCGCTTGAGCCCAGAAGTTGGAGGTTGCTGTGAGCTGTGATGCCATGGCACTCTACCTAGGGTGGACAGCTTGAGGCTCTGTCTCAAAAAAAAAAAAAAAAGGCTAACTGCTCAGCCCTCAACATATGAAAGCAAAGATGGGAACCTAAATATAAGACCTGTATAATTAATCTAGGTGTCTGAGCCCTAGGATCTTCCTAATAAGCATGCTGACAGTGTTTTGGTGCTTTCAGACACACAGAGAAACTTAACAGGAAAAAATTAATTGTATGGTACCATACCCATTCTGTGGATGCTTGGGGATGCACAATTAGTAAGAGCACACCTTTTCAGGCAAAGTAGATCTTTTGGTTACATAGAACACATTTTGCTGATGGTTATTTGGTATGTTTGCTAAACTCTTAAGTGGCTCTTTGCAGTGAATGGATTGCCCCCTTTTTAAATGAAAAGACAAATGAATTCAAAATTAATAAGCAAAACTTTGAGACAGAGTCTCACTTTGTTACCCTCAAGAGTGCTCTGGTGTCAGAACTCACAGCAACCTCAAATTCTTGGGCTTAAGTGGTTCTCTTGCCTCAGGCTCCCAAGCAGCTGGGACTACAGGCCCCTGCCACAACACCTCGCTATTTTTAGAGATGGGTTCTCACTCTTGCTCAGGCTGGTCTAGAACCTGTGAGCTCAAGCAATCCACCTGCCTCAGCCTCCTGTGGATTTATAGGCATAAGCCACCACACCTGGCCCAAAACTTTAGTAATTTCTGAATGCAGGATATGAACATCTTTTATATTTCTTATGTGGCCCATACTTAACACATTATAGTGAGCTCTAAGTATCTACATCAGGCGTCCTCAAACTATGGCCTGAGGGCCACATGCAGCCTGCCTAGGACATTTATCCGGCCTGCCGGGTGTTTTTGCAGCTGCTGCCTGTCCGGCTTAGCAGCCGGCTCATCATCCCAGAGCCCACAGTCCAGCCCTCCAACCTCCAACAGTCTGAGGGACAGTGAACTGCCCCCTCTCCCCCACCTCGTTTAAAAAGTCTGAGGACCCCCTGAACATTCTCTGGCTGCAAGGCTGTGTCCACTTGTGTCATATACATTTCTAAGGACTTCACAGCCATTTCAAGCTTTTTATTATAGGGGATCAGAACCTGCTCTGCTTCTTCCCTCCAGTTTGAGTATATGTCCAAAACTCAAATCATGAAGTTAAGATTCTATTGCTCTGACCTCCAGACTTAGGTGTCTGAGAATAGAACAGTTCTCTAAGCCGGCAGGGGGAGAGAAGAGATACCAGTAGAACAAACTGGGAAGAGGTGGCAAACCCTACCTCTGAAGGCTGACAATTTTACTGAGGTTTCTAGCTGGAAAAAATGTCTGTGGGGACAAGACAAAGAGTACCTTAACGTCTTGATCAATAAAGGCAAAACAGTAAAAATATCAATAAAATATTTTAATGCCTACAATTTATATGTATACATAAACTGTAAAACTTTCACCTGTATATGCAAAAGTATATTCTCTTGCAGGTCAACAGCACCAAAAACCAAACTAAGCTATGGAAAAGATTTTTTTTAAAAAACTTGATTTGTCCATTACATAAAAGACATGATGGATTTAATAACTCCAAAGAAATCTATATCTCACTGTTAATACACTAAATGTCTGAATATTCCATCACATCCACTCAGAAAATAAATAGTAGTCTAATATATTCAGCACATTGAAAATAAAACCACCAGTCTCTCTTTATATATTTATTCTCTTTCCAAACATGTTTTGGTCTCCTGCTATATCTCAAAAATGTACTAATACCTGCTTTTAAGTTACAAAATACAAAACAATTTCTTGGAGAA
Source organism: Otolemur garnettii (assembly GCF_000181295.1). Taxonomy (NCBI): domain Eukaryota; kingdom Metazoa; phylum Chordata; class Mammalia; order Primates; family Galagidae; genus Otolemur; species Otolemur garnettii. The sequence continues at coordinate 47,246,977 of NW_003852396.1, forward strand.
AATCCTAGGGATTACATTATAAGCAAAATTTTGAGTTCCTATAGACTTTTTTAATAACAGTCTTTGAACCTTTTTACAGCACACACATAAGGCTGCCTGTGACATGTGGTACCCTGGCCTCCAAATGGACATAACTGCATTTATAGTTTAGAGAAAATACAAAGTTCTGAAAGTAGCCTTAAATAAGTGCCCTCTGCTTTGACGTAATATCAAAAGCAAGTGGGACTGTGCAATCAAAGCCATGAGTTTTATGAAAACTACTTTCCTTTCACATCATTTGTGTTAGAGAATGCCACACCCATGATTATGTAACATTATTACAATCATGAAATAACATTACTACATTCAAAACATTACCCAATAAAAGGCACATCTTTAAATATAGAAGAAAATTTGAAAAATCAAAACAGAGGAAATATTAAAAATCAAGCACATAATTTACAAACCTTGATAAAATAATAGCCTATTCCAGTTTCTTCAAAAGTTTGTGAGTTTTGAGGAGTCATGAAGTACAGAAGGACAAAGTGGAAGACAGGATTTGAAAACAAAGCCAAAATTTAGACAAGTAGTAGACTGAAATCACAGATTTCAGAGTCTGAATGTTTAAAATAAAGTCCACAAAAAACTTTGGGAGGAGGAAGAAAAAATGCACATCAATGACAGCAAAGGAAATAATGTTATAAACCTATTTTATTACATGGAACATCACACTACCCTTAAAACAATTTCACTGAAGGTATTTGACATTGAAGAGGAAGTTAATAGGATTTTCTGCTACCAGTATAACAGTTCTATGTGGAGAGTTAGGGTGTCATTCCTAGCGATGAAGATACCTTTCACCTTTCATGGAATTCCACTTCAAAATTAAACCCTTATATTTGGAAAGTTTGAAACTCAATTAAAATGAGTTGGTCTAAAGGACTGGGTCACCTGGTCCCATTAAGGGAGGCTAACAATAGTAATCTGTAATATCCAAACTTGAATAAAGAAGACTTTATGGATAAAAAGGAATACAAAAAAGCATCTGGATCTATTAAAGAATACAGATTCTATGTTGGACAACCCCAACTTCCTAATGCCTACTGTTCAAAGGCTTGAGAACATTTATTGTAGAATTATCCTACAAGCTTAGGTCTGACTTCCCTCAACCCTCCACATATAGTGCCAAGGACAAATGCTCTCTAGCATCGTATCTCACTTTATGTTGCTACTTGTTAGACTTGGCTTTCCTCCAGCCAGACCCATGTCAGCCTGACTGGAATTCCAAGGATTTAAGTGCTATCAAATCTATAGATATGACTTCAGGATGAAAATGAAATTCCAGAGCCCAGTAAGACACCAATAACAGGGAGCATCCTTTTCTATCTGGGGGGAAAAAATCTCTTCACAGTGCATAGTTTGAAATGAAAGTGCAATATAGACAAAAAGAGAAGGTGGTGCTCTTGATATAAATTTAGTTTTTGGTTTTTTGGTATAAATATTTTCTAACAAATTTAAGCTAAGAATGCAAAGTCATTAACATCCAGAGGTATGGGGCACCTTGGGATTTCAAAATATCTTTATGATGGGTAGGGCATGGGAAGGAGGGAAGCCTCACATGTCACTTATTTTTTAAACTACTAATCTTTCAAATCTCACATTTGAATAAAATATTTTTCTTTAATATAAAAAATGATTTTTAAGGTAAAAATCAATCAGCACAGTGACCTTGTCTATTTTACACTAAAGCCAAACTTTTTTAATAAATCTGAAAGGAAAACTTGTAGAAGAATATTATACTCACATAAACTGTATTTTAACTTCGAAAACTTTGTTAATTGCCTAATTACCTAAATTAATAAGAATGCTCAGCATCCAATCCATGAATAATATAGAATATACTTTACTTTGCACTTCAAAGTCACAGGGATGGCATCCATATGATAATTATAAATCCTACTCTACATTTTCAAGTTCCAACCCAAACTTAGATTGGGACAAGTCACTTTGCTGGCAACATTCATGGGAGGGCCAGGTTCCTCATAAAAAGTTTAACTGGGAGCCAGGCAGTATGCCCTACTCACATATTAGAATTATTATAGAAGTCAAGGGACAATCTTTTTTCTCCTTTCAAAGAGCAAAGGAACAACAAAAGACTGGTTGACTGGTGAGAGGTCCCATATTAGAGTGCATAGCTCATCAGGATCAAGGTTGGCATCTGTGAAGAATCAACTTCATAAGGGCACAGTGGGCCTTATATCATCTGCATTACAGATTTCACCCTGGAAAATATCTGAAAATACTTTATGCTCAAATGACAGCCTGCAAATAACAGTATGCATGCCTTCTCCTTGAGTATCCAAGTATAAATCTAAAACAGTAAGGGGGCATCTTCAAGCCTAAAGGAAGAAAATTCTTGCAGCAGCAGGTCTCTCGAATTTCACAGAAACAAAAGCAGCTGCTAAAACCTCTTGAGTTTCTTGGCCTTTCGACGTTGCAGTTCTTCTTCTTCACGTCTCATTTCCTCTAAGTCCTCTTGCATACCTAGTCGTAAACTGCAAAAAAAAAAAAAAGTTAAGCGGGTATTTGTCAGTATATATAAGACTACCACTTTCTTTAAAAAGCAAGACTGAAATTTTAACTGAGAGCTCACATGGATTGTGCTGATGCTCTCAAATTGCCTCAGGCTTTTCCACTAAAAACACACTAGTGGCTCAGGCGGGTGGATCACTTGAGCTCAGAAGTTCAAGACCAGGCTGAGTGATACTGAGACCCCCGTTTCTACTAAAAATAGAAAAATTAAGGCAAGAGGATAGCTTGAGCCCAAGAACTTGAGATTGCTGTGAGCTATAATGCCACAGCACTCTGGTCAAGGGGCCAGAGTGAGACTGTGCCTTAAAAAAAAAAAAAAAAGTAATGACCTCCCACCCCACGGGCCATGGAACCAAATTATAGTAAGAAAAAAGGATCTCTCACACAATGAAAACATCTTAGTATCTCAAAAGCTTTTAAAAATAAAGGACAAGAAACATCTGTTTATCAACATTCTAATTCTTTCCCAACATTTTAGTTTGACATTTTATCTAGTTACAAGAAAGAGGACAAGAGGAAGAAAAGGGCTTTAAGGATCTGGGTTAAGACTGAGGTGAATTATTTTACCTATAATTAATAGGTAATTAATAATTTTTTTTTCGGCTCGGCGCCTATGGCTCAAGCAGCTAAAGGCACCAGCCACATACACCTAAGCTGGCGGTTTCAAATCCAGCCCAGGCCCGCCAAACAATGACGGCTACAACCAAAAAGTAATTTTTTTTTTTTTTTTCTGGAGACAGAGTCTCATTTTGTTGCTTGGTAGAGTGTGATGGCGTCACAGCTCACAGCAACATCAAACTCTTGGGCTGAAGCGATTCTCTTGCCTCAGCCTCCCGAGTAGCTGGGACTATAGGCACCTACCACATCACCCAGCTATTTTTAGAGATGAGGTCTCGCTCTGGCTCAGACTGTTCTCCAACCTCTGAGCTCAGGCAATCCACCTCCCTGGGCCTCCAAGAGAACTAGAATTACAGGCATGAGCCATTGCACCTGGCCCAATTAATAATTAATAGTATAGGCTCGGCGCCTATAGCTCAACCGGCTAAGGCGCCAGCCACGTACACCTAAGGTGGCGGGTTCGAATCCCCAGCCCGGACCCGCCAAACAACAATGACGGCTGCAACCAAAAAATGGCCGGGCGTTGTGGCGGGCGCCTGTGGTCCCAGCTACTTGGGAGGTGGAGGCAGGAGACTCGCTTGAGCCCAGGAGTTGGAGGTTGCTGTGAGCTGTAATGCCACGGCACTCTGCCCAGGGGGACAGCTTGAGGCTCTGTCTCAAAAAAAAAAAAAAAAAATTAATAGTATAAACAAAGTAATTACTTATTACTCCTGCCCGAGAAATTATCACTAGTTTACTATCAGACAGCCAAACAGGCATCAGACAGAGGAAATGAAATATACCTTCACCTGGTCTCTGAGGCTAGCAATGTTATGGGTTAGCAAGATTGAGATGTGTCTGATGGGGAAAGAAAAGCAAGAGTATATTACAACAGGATTAGGGGAGGCCTCACATTTGCTGTGTGCCTACAGATGAGGTACTGCACTAGGTACCTTATAGACATTGTCTTATTTTCACAGTCTCAAACAGTGTATTCTCATTTACAAATGAGAATGAGTGGATTTAGAACAGCTAAGGAATTGGCTAAGGCCCCACCGCTAATAATCAGGAATGGAATCCAGAATTGTAGCCCCAAACCATCATTTCCAATAGTGCAACTATAGCAGTAAGAAGCGTTAAGTTTTATGCTCACCTCTTTGCTTCTTCCTTCTGCTGCTCTTTCCAACTACTCTCCATGTAACGTAAGGCATAGTCACTTTCATCTTTGTATCTGAAAAGAGGAAGTCAAAGTTACAAAAAAAGAACAAAAATTCAATTTTCTTTAGGAACAATATCCTGTCATTAAAAAAATCAACATCTCTTTTATAACTAAAACACATTTAAGATTACTCCTTTTTACCTGGTGGAGAATGAAGGGGTGGAAGATGAGTGGAGGTGAGTTTCTGAAGTAAAGACAATTGAGCCCTTATTGTCTTCTGAGGGCAACTATTCCTAAATCTAATGTTGATGAAGGTACTAATCCAACAATGCTTTCGCAATTCACTCACCAATATTTATTTGATAATATATATTAAAATTCTGAAACCACAATAGATATGAGAATTATTTTGTATACATGAACCTGACTTGACTATCATGAGGTAGGGAACAACTTTAGAACAGAGGAAAGTGAAGCAGATAGGTTAATGGCTTAACCAAAAACATACAGTTTAGTTAGAAAATAGCAGTTAAGATTAGATTTTTAGATCTGACTTTTTTTTTTTTTTTTTTGAGACAGAGCCTCAAGCTATCCCCCTGGGTAGAGTGCCATGGCATCACGCTCACAGCAACCTCCAACTCCTGGGCTCAAGCGAGTCTCCTGCCTCAGCCTCCCAAGTAGCTGGGACTACAGGCGCCCGCCACAACGCCTGGCCATTTTTTGGTTGCAGCCATCATTGTTGTTTTGGCAGGCCCGGGCTGGGGATTCGAACCGGCCACCTTAGGTGTATGTGGCTGGCGCCTTAGCCACTTGAGCCACAGGCGCCGAGCCTAGATCTGACTTTTAATCTAGTTCTTCCTTCTACTCTACTAAATGTCTTTTCTTAAAAAAAAAAAAAGACGACCTTTTCTTAGGATAGCCTTTGCCATTTAGATTTGTGTTCCTGTAGGTCTGGGGTACAGCCCAAAAGCCCGCATTGTAACAAGCTTATAGGTATGGTAATGCTGCTGGTTCTATACTGCTGTCAGTGACTACAGTCTTGAGTAACAAAGCTTTTTTATACCAAGGAAAAAAGGAGATGTCAGATCAGACTGGCTTTCAACACGGCCTTGTGGATGGCTGACTTCAAGGCCAATTTATTTCTACTACACTAAGCAGCTTCATTCTCATTAAATATATATTTTGTAAGGATAATAGCTTAAAAGGGGATATTTATTGTTAAAGGCAATAGACTACTTTTCCAAAGGGATTTTTTTGGTTTTCATGAAAATAACTACACAAACTATTCTGAATTAATTCTATAATATTTAATGCCAAAAAGTGTATTTGTTACTCAAGGATTCCTAAGAATTATATTTGATACCTTTACAATGCATGTCTATTTCTCTTCTAATAACATGAATTATTCAAAATAAAAGTATATCATATTTATCTAAATCTTAAAGCCTTACTTTTTTCGGTCATAGCCAAAGATTTCTCGAATGTGCTTGGATATTTCTTCCTGAGATTCTCCTTCATCTTCGATAAAATCTTCCATATCAGAGTCGTATTCATCATCATCATCTTCCTCTTCATATTCTCGATGCCTTTTGTAACCAGTGGGAAAGGAAAGCCTTTGAGAACCTAAGAATAGAAACCATTATTATTTATAAGAACATTAAAACCTAAAACAGGCCCAACGGAACCCTATGTAAATTGAGACGGTGAGAAATCATTAAAATAATAACCTCAGAAACTAAAGTGAGCAGGCTACTGTCATTACTACATCATCTCTGCTGTATTACGGTATCTGGAAAGACTAGAGCTACTGTTTATCTCAGGGTTTTCAGGAAATACCTTGTTACATTTTCTAGCTTAGTAGTACCCATATTTCTGAATTTAAAAGATCAGTAAAATTCTAAAAAGAGAATTTACAAACTGCCGTAGCATCATGATCCTTTAATTTTGCCAAGACAGCAGAAGTAACAATTACCATCTACTATAACACAATTTAATGTAAAAGGTTTTTTTTTGTTGTTTGTTTTTTTAAGATAGAGCCTTAAGCTGTTGCCCTCAGTAGAGTGCAGTGGCATCACAGCTTATAGCAACCTCCAACTCCTGGGCTCAAGCAATTCTCCTGCCTCCACCTCCCAAGCAGCTGGGACTACAGGTGCCTGCCACAATGTCCAGCTATTTTTTGGTTACAGCCATCATTGTTTGGTGGGCCTGGGCTGGATTTGAATCCGCCAGCTCTGGTGTATGTGGCTGGCGCCTTAGCGCTTTGAGCCACAGGCGCTGAGCCTAATGTAGCAATTTTAAGTCCAATGAAGTATGAATGATTCTCAGAATTATAGATAACTGTTCAAATTGAGTAAGTTTGACTATAGGGGAAAAAATCACTATAATTTTTTTTGTTATTTTACCAAAAGACTGAAAAAAACTTTGCAAAAGATAGGCATTGATCCATAGAACAGCATCTGGGAACAACTACTTTCTGGTCTTTGATTACAGACACTCCTTTTGTTCTTCTACAGTTGTTTTTAATAGGCATGGCTTGTCTTCCTATCTCAAGAGTTTCTCAACCTTGGCATGACATTTTGGGTCAGATAATTCTTTGTTGTGTAGAGGGGTTACCCTATGCATTATTAGCAGCATCCCTGGCCTCTAGTAAGTAAAGGCATCCCCTATCCCCATTTGTGAAAATCAAAAATGTCTCCCAAGACAAGACACAGTGGCTCATGTCTATAATGCTAGCACTTTGGGAAGCCAAGGCAGGAGGATCACTTGAGGTCTGGAATTCAAGAATAGCCTAAGCATGACTGAGACCTTGTCTCTACAAAAAACCCAGAAAAATCAGCCAGTCATAGTGGTGTGCACCTGTAGTCCCAGCTACTCAGGAGGCTGAGGCAGGAGGATCCCTTAAGCCCAGGAGTTTCAAGTTACAGTGAGCTATGATTATGGCACTGAACTCTAGCCAGGTGACAGAGCAAGACCTGTTCCCCATATCCAGGTACCCCCCAAATGCCTCCAGATGTTGCCAAATGTACCCTTTGTTGAGAATCTAATAGTCTAGTTGAATTAGGAAGTTTAAAGCAAGGAATTTCATCATTAGTTTCTTTTTATAGTCTCTGTGGTACCTAACAAATGCCTATTAGCATGAAGCAACTAAGACCTAGCAGGTAGTAGGTAATGAACTTGTACCTTGGGACAGACTGCTAAAGGATCAGTGGTTAGGACCTTGATACTACCCATTATAAGAACAAGAAACACAAGGATAGTATAAAACAGTTCCTAGAACGTAATAGGTGTTTACCAAACGTTTGCTCAGTAAGTACATATCAACAGGCCTCAAGTTTACAATTAACACTCTGATCCTTGAAGATGAGTCTTTTTGATCCTCAGAAAAAGGTAACAATGGCTGGGCACCTGTAGCTCAGTGGTTAGGGCACCAGCCACATGCACTGGGGCTGGTGGGTTTGAACCTGGCCCAGGCTGCTAAATAACAACAACAAAAATAGCATTGTGGCGGGCACCTGTATTCCCAGCTACTAGGGAGGCTGAGGCATGAGAACTGCTTGAGCCCAAGAGTGAGATTGCTATGAGTTATGATGCCACAGTACTCTACCAAGGACGACAAACTGAGACTGTCTCAATTAAAAGAAAAAAAAATAAAGCTTAAATCACCTACTGAACCGCACGTATCCAGAGTGTGCCAAAAAATGTATACACATTTTAAGAAAGGGAAAAACTGTATTAAGTTTGTAATACTCAAGTCATGTTTGACTTCTGCAATTATAAGAGGTGCTCAATGTGCCTTGTATTTGTCTTTTGTTATTGGTATATATCAAGTTTATAATTTTAATTATTTTTTTCCTTTTTTAAAATGTGTATACATTTTTTGGACACCTTCTGTATGTAAAGCATGTACTATATTCACCTCATCTCACAAATCAACAGTTTATAGCACTTGGGGAACACTGTAGGGGTGAACACAGGACCCTAAATAAGTCTTTCTAAAGACTTTTCTAAACCATGATCATTAAAGAAACTCTTAGCCACAGGACAAACAACACATCAGAATTCTATGAACAATAGAGTATAATTAAAGAGCACATAAAAGGGTTCACAGGGCCAGGGTTCTAGGTCATATATAAAAAAAAGTACTTGGTCTGATTTCCTAGTGACAATAACTACTCTTTAGAGTGAGTAGCAATTTTACCTTGGGCAGTTCTATAGCCAGATAGGGGAGGCTTCATTCCATTCATCTGTCCATTGCTAGACCGGCTAATGATATTCTTGGAAGAAATTGTTTCTGAGACAACAGTGCACTTGGGCTTTATGAGGGGACCTGAGCTACCAGCTGTTCGTCCAGGTCCCAAGCTGCCTGTTGGTCTTCCAGGGCCTGAACTACCAACAGTCCGTCCAGCTGGAACTGAGCCACTTACAGATCGCCCAGGGCCACTGACTGACCGCCCAAGGGGGCCTGAGCCACTCACTGGTCTTTGAAGGTCATGTGGACTGCTCACAGGCCGCCCAGGGCCTCCAGAGCTGCACACAGGTCTTGAAGAACTACTTGAACCACCGATGGGTCGCCCAGGGCCACTTGAGCTGCTTGTAGATCGCCCCAGGCCACCTGAGCTGCTTGTAGGTCGCCCAGGGCCACTAGCACCACTGACTGTCCGACCAGAGGGATTTGAGTCACTGAATGGCTTTTTGGTCCCGCTGAGGGATCGCTCAGGTCCTAAGCTGGAGCTGCCATTCTGCCGCCTGGGCATAGGGCCAGAACTAACAGTGGGATGAGCAGTTGCTGTGCTGAGCCGACCAGAGGCTGAGTTAGAGCTACTGCCTGGCTGCCTGACACCTGGACTCTTAGTCTTATTGTGTGGAGTGATCATGGGGCTAGGCCTGGAATGGCTAGGATGGGAAGGAGATTTTTTGGCTTTGTGCTCAGTAACAGATTTCTGCATCCCACTAGCAGAAGTCTTTGGGACACTTGGTGAATAGGTGCTAGAATGGGCCTTTCCAGCCCCATTGAAAACAGATCTGTTATGGCCCTCACGAAGTGAGGGTTGGGAGCTATTGCCAGATCCTGCCTTGGTCCTCTCTCCCGGCATGTATTTGGATGAAGACAAAGCTAAGTGTTTCTCATTGCCAATGCTGAGTCTGGATTTCTTCTCAGCATGAGGAAGGGGCATTCCCTTGGAAGAAAGATGCTTGTCTCCAGAAACTTTGCTAAGTTTTGTGCCCATGCTTTCTTTCTGAGAGGGTGCCTTTTTGGACACAGTTGGAGGTAGTTTTGTGTCTGTCTCAACCTTTTTCTTCCTATGCTTTCGTTCAAGGAATTCTCTCTCCCTAAGTTCTTCTGCAGTCATAGGCCGCTCTTCTGATTTCTTCACTATCTTGATCTCCACTGGTTCAAACTGCTTTTTCTCAGCCAGCCTTAGTAGATCAGTGAAGTTCATGGGTGGTGGGGCACTTTTAAGGGTGGGGACCTTTGGTTTGCTTTCAACTTTGGGAGGTTCTTGCTCTTCCTCATACTCCTGTTCTGATTCTACTTGATTGTTTTCAAAGAATTCATCTTCTTCTTCCATCTCATACTCTGGGTCTGTTCCCTGGCTGGTGGGCCTTTCCATTGCCTGCCTCTTCTTTGACTTTTCCTCAATAGGAATCCCATCATAACCATGGAAATTATCCTTTGTCCTCTTGGCCATAGCTCTTGCTTTCTTGTCATGTTTGAGCTCGATTCGCCTTTTCACTAATTCTTCTTTTCTCTTTTTCTCCTCTAAGGCTAAAATAAGGACAAAGAGGGAACATGGTATTACTGCAAAGTCTCAAGATAGCAGCATGCTCAACTGAAAACACAAATAATATTCAAGTTACATTTGAAGACATCTAGGAATCAAATAAGGGAAGTCATTTGAATAAGTATCGGTTGAGTCATCTTTACATAACGAGTGGGACACATATGGGTTTTTCTATATGACTAAGCAAGTGGGAGACTTGGTTTACAGCTTTAAATATAGGAATTAATTCAACCAAATAAATATACCATGGGAACATTAGTATCCACTTAGCAGTTATTATGACTCAATGAATACTTAACATATTAAATTAGTTTGTCATTTGCATGATATAAAACTACTTGAGCTTAATGGTTTAAAAAAATTATCTATTTAGACAGCATTCTTATTAATAAGAAAAAGTAAAATTGGCTTGGCACCTGTGGCTCAAAGCAGCTAAGACGCCAGCCACATACACCTAAGCTGGCGGGTTCGAATCCAGCCCGGGCCCGCCAAACAACAGAGATGGCTGCAACCAAAAAATAGCCTGGCGCTGTGGTGGGCACCTGTAGTCCCAGCTACTTGGGAGGCAGAGGCAAGAGAATCGCTCGAGCCCAGGAGGTGGAGGTTGCTGTGAGCTGTGATGCCATGGCACTCTACCCAGGGCGACAGCTTGAGGCTGTCACAAAAAAAAAAAAAAAAGAAAGAAAGAAAAAGTAAAATAAAAACAGGTAGGAACAGTTTTAGAGCCAGGTTATTAAAGAATGAAGTTATTGGAAACTTCCAAATAACTTATTAATACAAGACATCGTTACTACCCCCAAAAAGCTTTTAAGGAGAAATAAAAGACAATTTCTACACAAATATAAAGAACATACATGAAGCCATAAACCCAGTTAACCAAGCCATACACACCCCTCAAATCTAGTTCCCTTTTATATTTTTGCAAACATTCACTGGTTAAGTACAAGCTAGATGTTGAAGGTGGAAGATTTAAAATTGAGAATAAGACTACAAATATATACCTTTTTTTCTGAGTTCTTCTTCTTTCCTTTTAAGAAAAGCTTGTACTGCTGCTGATTGGACACCTTTAACTTTTGGGTCTTTTTTTGGAGGTCCCACTGCCAAACTATACCTTTTCTAAAAATGAAAACAATAAAAGTTACATAATTCAACTTTAAACATATACCGTCTATTAGGTATAAGGCACCATAAGAAAGTTTTAAATGTTAACTGTAAAATCCACTCTGAATAATTAAGAAATCATAAAACTTAAAGTTTAGCTATAAATTTTCAGACTAAATATTGATTATGGATGGCTATTTTGTGGTGCAGAATTTCTTTTTGTTTTTTTGAGACAGTCTCATTCTGTTGCCCTGGGTACAGTGCCCAGGCATTAGAGCTCACAGCAACCTCAAACTCATGGGCTCAAGAGAGCCCCTTGCCTCAACCTCCCAAGTAGGTGGGACTACAAGAGCCTGCCACTACAACCAGCTTGTTTTTCTATTTTTAGTAGAGATGGACTCTTGCTCTTGCTCAGGCTGGTGGTGCAGGGCTTCTATATAATATCCAAAATAATAAGTGAACAATTCAAAGAAATTCTGTTTTGGAGCTAGGTGCAGTGGCTAATGCCTGTAATCCTAGCACTCTGGAGGCTGAGGCAGGTGAATCACCTGAGCTCAGGAGTTCAGATCAGCCTGAGCAAGATTGAGTCCCATGTTTAAAAAATAGCTGGGCATTGTTGCTGGCCACCTGTAGTCCTAGCTACTTGGTGGCTGAGGCAAGAGGACTGCTTGCACCCAAGAGTTTGAAGTTGCTGTGAGCTATGACGCCATGGCTCTCTACCAAGGGTGACAAAGTGAGATTGTCTAAAAAATAAAATTAAAATGAAAAAATAATTAATCACTATTTAAAAGAAACAGGAAAAAAACTACTGACAACTATTTTCTCTCCTGATTACCATATTCCAGATGATTTCTGAATAGGAACCTATAGCTACATAGGTTATTTTGCTTAGAATATGGTAATACTGAGATTTTATTTTGACCACAAGCAAAGGCTAAGAGCAAACTATAGTTCAAAAGCATTTCAAGGAAACTAAGAAGAAGGGCCAAAGTCTCTGTAACTTTTAATTGCAGCTCTTATATTCACTAAGTATTAATTTGCCATATAAACTCTCTTTTAGACAGATTTCTATATCACCCTAAAAAGTGCATATATATGTATTGTCTTGGCACAAATGGTATTTCTCTGGACTTCAGTTCTAATGCAACTACATTAGGAAAAGATTAAAACTAGAATAACATTAATTTGAACTATGGAAGGAAAATATTTCCTCTTTGTAAGTATCTATTGTGAGAGAAGTATGATGAACCCAGAGGTAATAATTTAGACCAGAGATGATTCTCTAGGACCATTTCTACATTAAACTTACGGGCCAGGAAATAACATTTGTAGTGTGTCTTCCCCCTTTTGTCATGTTAGGCAGATGCCATTCTTTATCTACTGAACCTGTTGCTGTGGCTAGTAAAAAAAGAAATACTAATCTCTGAGAATAAGGCCAACAAATTAGGAACTAGAAAAGTATTCTCCAAATGTATATGAAATTATTGAAGGAAAGCCAAAGGATATGTGCTGACTAGAAGGCTGCCAAATACAAAGATCTCAAACAGGCTGTAAGTATGAACTAAATTAGTCTACCAATGAAGCAGCTGGCCAAGGAAGGAGCCCTAATCCAACCTGAAAATCTAGCTTGATGGCAATGCTGAGAACTGACACAGCCCCAACATACAGAAATTCCCAAATGATATCCAGATTTCTTTTTTTTAAGAGACAGTTTCATTTTGTCACCCTCGGCAGAGTGCAGTGATGTCACAGCTCACAGCAACCTCCAGCTCTTGAGCTTAGGCAATGATTCTCTTGCCTCAGTCTCCTAAGTAGCCAGGACTACAGGCGCCCGCCACAACACCTGGCTAATTTTTGTTGCAGTTTGGCCTGGGCTAGGTTTAAACCCACCACCCCCGGTATATGGGGCCAGTGCCCTACTCGCTGAGTCACAGGTGCTGTCCAATATTCAGATTTCTTTTCCAGTCACCTTGGTTATGTTACAATGAGATCCTTTCTTAGTATATTTAACTGTAGACTTTCTATAGTAAACAGAGGAATCTATATTTAAAGTAGGTAAAGGAGAAGTAAACTGCTAACCCAATTAGATAGTATAAAATTGCCTAGTTTACAAGAAAAGAACCTCAAACACAGGTCTTATTCACAACAAGCTCACATTTTCATGTGGAAAGGACATGAAGAATATGAATTCAAGTTGATTGAAGATATACAAACACTCATAAGCAGAGGCACATATTCCACTTCATTAGTAGATTTAGAAGTAGAGGAAAGTGGATTTTTGTCACCAAGACTTAAGATTTTCCAGTCCTTATCACTATAGCCTACAGGTTTACCTGCCAAATCAAAGCCTACACAGAATTTCTCCAAGAAAAATGCAAAAATACTCATACACTTCGGTGTTACTTATTTTTTTTTTTTTTGAGACAGAGCCTCAAGCTGTCCCCCTGGGTAGAGTGCCATGGCATTACAGCTCACAGCAACCTCCAACTCCTGGGCTCAA
>NW_003852396.1:47261913-47268053 GCF_000181295.1 Otolemur garnettii
GGGTCCAGGCTGGGGATTCGAACCCGCCACCTTAGGTGTATGTGGCTGGCGCCTTAGCCGCTTGAGCCACAGGCGCCGAGCCAGGAAAAGGCTTTTTTCAAAGTATATACCCATTCCCATCAATTTATACGCCAATCTCAAATTCACTTTTTCTAAACAGCTCTTGTCCTTAAGGTTAAGCTGATCTCACATTTAACCCAACAACTTTACAGTACCTGTTACTGTGTCCCTATGTATGCAAAAGAAATTCAATAAATTGGGTGGCACCTGTGGCTCAGTGGGTAGGGTGCCGGCCCCATATACCAAGGGTGGTGGGTTTGAACCTGGCCCCAGCCAAACTGCAACAAAAACTAGCTGGGTGTTATGGTAGGTGCCTGTAATCCCAGCTACTCGGGAGGCTGAGGCAAGAGAATCACCTAAGCCCAAGAACTGGAGGTTGCTGTGAGCTGTGATGCCACAGCACTCTACCAAGAGCAATAAAATGAGACTGTCTCTACCAAAAAAAAAAAAGAAAAGAAAAAAGAAAGAAAAAAGAAATTCAATAAATCATGTATCTATTTTGTAGCTCTAGTAAGCAATTTTAAAAGCAAGGGGTAGTTCAGCACTGCTTTGATGAGGCTTTATCTTTTTTTTGCAGTTTTTGGCAGGGGCCAGGTTTGAACCCGCCACCTCCAGTATATGGGGCCAGCACCCTACTCCTTTGAGCCACAGGCGCTGCCTGAGGCTTTATTTATTTATAGCAGTTTTTGACCGGGCCGGGGTTTGAACCCACCACCTCTGGCATATGGGGCCGGCACCCTACTCCTTTGAGCCACAGGTACCATCCAGGCTTTATCTTTTTTACATGAACTGAGTCATAATTAATAGTTTTTTATATACTCTGCAGCTGGAAAATACACCCGAAGATATAGGTACACACCAAGGAAATACTAAAACATTCTCTTAGACAAAACTTAGGTCACAACCTAGAAATCTGGGGGCAAAAAAAGTACCGTCTCACCATAGATTGTCATCTTTATTATTTTTAAAAATGTCTTTGAGATATAATTCACACACTGTAAAATTTATCCATTTTATATGCACAATTAAATGGTTTTTAGGATACAGTTGACACTTGAACACCACAAGGGTTAAGCAGACTGAAACTGAGCAGTTAAAAATCTGCATAACTGTGGTTTATGTATACCATAGAGTACTATTCAGCCATAAGAAAAGATGGAGACTTTACATCTTCTGTGTTTACCTGGATGGAGTAAAGTATCTCAAGAATGAAAAAAAAAGGTATGGAATGTACTCATTACTAATATGAAACCAATATATAAACAACTACATGGCCATAGAACATAGTCTAGCCAGGGGAAGAGGAAAAGAGAGAAGGGAGAGGGCAGGAGAGAGGGTGACTGGCAGATCTCACCTAAAGTGCACAATGTGAGTGTGATCGGCAAGCCCTCTGGGTGAAGGGCTTAACTACAACTTGAACTTTACCTTAGAAATGAAAACAACGTAACTTAATCATTGTATTCTCACATTAATCTGAAATTAAAAAAAAAATCTGAAAAATTTAACAGTCTACTATTGACTGGAAGCCTTACTGATAACAGAGTCGATTAACAAACTAGAATCTACATATACTTTATGCATGATATACCTAGCTTTTTATTTTTATTATTTGTAGGTTACCCAATTTGTAAGATTTTTCAAATTGTCACACACCCCCATTTTAAAAATATATTTATTGGGGGAAAAAACCAGGTATAAGTAGACCCACACTGTTCAAATCCATATAGTTCAAGGGTCAACTGTATTCAGATTTGTACAACCATCACCACCATCTGATTCTGGAACATTTTAATCATCCCAAAAAGAAAGTCTTTAACCTTTAGCAGTTACTTCATGTTCCCTTCTCCTTCAGCCCTAATACCACTAATCTACTTTCTGTCCCTGTGCATTTACCCATTCTGGACATTTCGTATAAATGAAATTATACAATATGTAACTATGATGATTAATTTTATGTCAACTTCACTAGGCTATAGTAGCCAGTTATTTAACCAAACACTAATATAAGTGTTGCTAAGAAGGTATTTCATAAATACAATTAACATCTATGATCAACTGGCTTCAGATAAAGATTACCCCTGTAATGTGGATAATCAGCTGAAGACACAATAGCAAAAACTGAGGTTTCTCAAAAAAGTAATTCTACCTCAAGACAATGGCACTAACTCCTGCCTGATTTTCTAGCCTGCTGGCCTGCCCTTCAAATTTCAGACTTGCTAGCCCCTATTATCCATTCCCTAAAATAAGTCCTACCAGTCTGTTTCTCTGAAGAACACTGATAGAAATGGTCTTTTGTATCCGGCTTCTTTCACTTAGCATACAGTTTTTGAAGTTCATGTTGTGGCATGCATCAGCATTTCCTTTTCATGGCTAGATAATATTCCACTGTATAAACACCACATTGTATTTATCAGTTGGACATTTGGATTGTCTTTTTTTTTTTTTTTTTAACTATTCTGACTAATGCTACTGTGAACATTTGTGTCCTGGTTTTTGTGCAGAGATACATTCTAATTTCTTCTGTGTATAGTATCTTCTTAACAGTGAGCTGGCCATACCTTTCAACAGTGGGCTGCAATCAGGTGCTGGTATCAAAAGATGAGTTGTAATGGAGTATTTTAAAAGACAGTTCCCTAACCTTACAGGTAGCCTTGTAGAAAATTTTGTCTAAAAAGAAAAAAGCCCCCAGCTTGGATCATATCATATTTAATCAGATGGAAGAACTATCTGGCACTTTCTCCTGTGTCAAGATGGTCATATCTAGCTCTCGCCAGCAGCACATCAAGAGGCACCAGGCTGCTTCACTGTTTGAGCTCGTGAAAAACTGGACAGGAGTTTCTTTTATCCTAAGCATATCTATTTTATTACACTGCAAATTAACTCAGTCATTCTGCTGGACCCCAATTAATGATCCACCACAGTGATGGTCATGTATAGTTTAAATACAACATCAGAGATTTTGCCAAGATTTGTAATTCTGAAGCCATAAGGCCTAGAAAATGTTAAGGTACTTTTTTTTTTTGGAGACAGAGTCTCAAGCTGTTGCCCTGGGTAGAGTGCCATGGCCTCACAGCAACCTCAAACTCTTGGGACTAAGTGATTCTCTTGCCTCAGACTCCCAAGTAGCTAGGACTACAGACACCTGTCATAACACCTGGCTATTTTTTTTGTTACAGTTGTCATTGTTTTAGCTGGCCCGGGCTGGGTTTGAACCTGCAAGCCTTGGTGTATATGGGTGATGCCCTACCCACTGAGCTACAGGTGCCTGCCTAAGCCACTTTAAAACATATATTCTTTGCATAGAAACTATACTATCAAGGTCAGGTTAAGAAAATAAAGAGGGCTCGGCACCTATAGCTCAACCGGCTAAGGCGCCAGCCACGTACACGTAAGGTGGCGGGTTCAAATCCCCAGCCCGGACCCGCCAAACAACAATGATGGCTGCAACCAAAAAATAGCCGGGCGTTGTGGCGGGTGCCTGTGGTCCCAGCTACTTGGGAGGTGGAGGCAGGAGACTCGCTTGAGCCCAGGAGTTGGAGGTTGCTGTGAGCTGTAATGCCACGGCACTCTACCCAGGGGGATAGCTTGAGGCTCTGTCTCAAAAAAAAAAAAGAAAATAAAGAGCTTTCAGACTGGAAATATGTGTTCACCAAATATGGTATGTAATGTTGGAACCAACATCAATCCCCCCATGACAACTGTTCTTTACTTGGGAGATATCGTATTGTTGTAATTGTAGACAATATGAATTTCCTGACAGATTTACATAGAGATTTATAATTAGTCAGAATTAGGACTTAAGAGTTTTAAAAAATACTACATCCTTAACTTTAATAACATCATCTCAAAACCTCAGTCAAGGAATGAATGTAGGGGCTGGAAAACCAAGGGTTTGCATTAAGCTTGTTTCACCGAGTGGCTAAGAGGGTAAAAAGAAAACACTCCCAAAGCATGCTATTCACTATTTCTGTGGAGTTAAATGTAAACTTTTACTGTTACTGTGTTTATAAAAACATACAATATTGGCTTGGCACCTATAGCTCAGAGGCTAAGGTGCCAGACATGTACACCAAAGCTGGTGGGTTCAAGCCCAGGCCTGCCAAACAACGACAACTACAACCAAAAAAAAAAAAAAATACAGTATCACAGGGTGGTACCCATGGCTCAGTGGATACTGCGCCAGCTACATATACTAAGAGTGGCAGGTGTGAGCCTGGCCTGGGACTGCTAAACAACAATGACAACTACAACAAAATAAAATTGCTGGGCATTGTGGTAAGTGCCTGTACTTGTAGTAGTAGTCCCAGCTACTTGGGAGGCTGAGGTAAGAGAATCACTTAAGCCCAAGAGTTTGAGATTGCTGTGACGCCACCGCACTCTATCAAGGGTGACACAATGAGACTCTGTCTCAAAAAAAAAAAAAAATTCAATATTACAAAAGGAATAATATCAGATAGGTACCTCAGAGTTTCTAGTCCAATTTCTACCTTAGAAATAGCTCAGAAAGGACAACCCTGTATTTATTTTACTGGCAATCACAGTTTGTAGCAGATTCCAAATTAGAATCCAGGTCTCAAAATGTTCTCACTACAACAAATCTCACTTCTAATTTACCTTCAACACTTTCATCTCTAGCTCTAAACTCAATCTTAAGTGACATTCTCTATTTCCACCTGACTCTTGGATAATACCAGTACACAAAACAAGTCGATAACTGAATTTCTTATCCTCCAACAGCTTCAGACTTATATCTGTTAACCATGCTGGTGCTCTCCTAAACAGATTGTAACTACTATTTATCTACTAGTTTCCAAATACTGTTGGTTTGGCTTTAAAATTTCTCTATCAGACTACTATGCACTGAGAATATCAAGAAACCAAAAGGGCTACTGCCTAACACTGTAATAAGCTGGAGTTGGGAGAAGGGAACTAGATTGGTTTAGGCTGCATAGATGACAACCTTCCTCACCACAGCACCTTTAATACACTCCACTTATTCAACACAGAGTCACGATTAAGAGCAAGAACTCTAGAGCTGGTCTGCCTGGTTTAGATGCTCTGCCATTACTAGCTCTCACTTATTAGCTGTGGGACCTTGGACAAATTTCTTCAGTTTCCTTATCTGTGAAATAACCTCTCTTATATGGTTATTATGGTTTTTGCATTAATCAGTATATAAAGTGCTTAGAATATTACCTGACACAGAGTGAACACTATAAACATTATTATCAATATTACTCAAAAAGCAATTATCTAGGTAGTGATGAGGAAGGAAAATAACACAATTCCTGTGGGAATAATGTGGGTATTAGTTACTAAAAGACCTTCTCCCTAAACACTGCTCTAGGCTAGAGGTCCAGTGCTGCCTCAGGCACTGGATAAGTCATCTTCAGATAAGTGAAAGAAAATGTATATAATCTGTTTGGAGCTTCTAGAAGTCATTAAGTCCTGAGTAAGGCTGACTCTGGAAACCAAGCCATAGAGTGGAACTTTTTAATTACTGACCTTTTGTTATAGATTAACTTCCTTGTTTTCTGTACCTGGCTCAGAACAGGTGGTGCCTGAGATAAAAGACCCCTAACTACTAAATCCTTAATGTGGAACATTAAATCTATTTTTCCTAAAAAAGAAACACTGTGTATAACCAATGTTCTAACTATACATTAAATTTGTATGGAAAATGTTGAAGTCCCGTTATGCAGTGGTTCTCAACCTTCCTAATGCTGCGGCCCTTTCATACAGTTCTTGTGAGTCATGACAGAGAGGTTGAGAACCGCTGCTTTTAAGCTTCCCCAGACCCTACTTACATAAACAACCCTCAAACCTCTCTACTTCAGAGCACTGACCTCACCTTTTTGGAGTTTGTGTCTTCCCGGTGGTCACCCTCAAACTCTGTACTCAAATAAACTTAAGATTTAATCATGTTGCCTGAATCTTGTTCTTAAGGTTGACAGATTCAAGAGTGGGAAGCAGTGTAGTTTGATTCATTACAGATTAAAGGTTATCTGTAGAAAAATTTCTTGCAAAAACTTTTTTGTTGGCCCATACTATTCTTTTTTTTTTTTTTTTTTTTTTTTTGA
>NW_003852396.1:47279603-47285862 GCF_000181295.1 Otolemur garnettii
GTTACATCACCTTGATCTGTTGTTATTCCTGCATTAAGTATTCCACTGGGAAATGATACTGTTACTAATATTTCTAGGCATGATGCAATCCTACCTTTACAGTATTATAAAGACATCTATTTCTCTTAAAAAGAAACAAATGAGAAAATTATTAGGGAAATGCTCCTATCCTCTCAAGCAAGATACAACAAACACCTCTTAAATATAAAGCCCTGCAAAAAAGCCAAAGTACCTATACAGGTGTTTGGATTTTAGTCTAATCATCACTCGGTATTGGATTTCCTCTCACTGAAGACCTAAAATCTAACTGTTAGCACTGATAGGATACTTTGAGCTAATAATGGAATGTGAGAAGAGAAGATGGCTGAAAGGGAAACTGAGGTCAGCCTAAGTGGCTCACACTTATAATGGTAATAGCACTCTGGGAGGCTGAGGTGAGAGGATCGCTTGAGGTCAGGAGTGTGAGAACAGCCTGAGTAAGGGTGAGACCCTGTCTACAAAAAAAAAAAAAGGAAAAATGGGCTCGTGGTACCCATAGCACAGTGGTTATGGCGCCAGCCACATACACCGAGACTGGAGGGTTCGAACCCAGACTGGGCCAGCCAAACAACAATGGCAACTGCAACAAAAACTAGCCAGGCATTGTGGTGGGTGCCTATGGTCCCAACTACTTGGGATGCTGAGGCAAGAGAATGGCTCAAGCCCAAGAGTTGGAGGTTGCTGTGAGCTGTGACACCACAGCACTCCACTGAGGGTGACATAGTGAGATTCTGTTTCAAAGAAAAAAAAAGAAAAAAAGAAAAATGAACTATGGACCAGAGAGGGATATAGCCTGTCAGTTACTGCAAAGCCTCTGTGGTTTTCAAACCACAAATCAAATCAATCAATAGTTTATGTAAAGTAGTATGTATATGGCAAAGAGGGGCATGAGTGTGTCTTGTCAGTCTTTAAGTGTTTTTTGATTTGGATGGTGGACAGGATAACTGCTTTGTAATAATCTATTATACTATATAATACATTGCTATATTTCATAATTTTAAAAAAGGAAAACGGAGTTGGAAACCTCTACTGTATCAACTAAACTTGTTTCTATTAAAAATATATGAAATATGGCTCGATGCCTGTGGCTCAAGTGGCTAAGGCGCCAGCCACATACACTTAAGGTGGCAGGTTCGAATCCAGCCCCGGCCCGCCAAACAACAATGATGGCTGCAACCAAAAAATAGCTGGGTGTTGTGGTGGGCGCCTGTGGTCCCAGCTACTTGGGAGGCTGAGGCAGGAGACTTGCTTGAGCCCAGGAGTTGGAGGTTGCTGTGAGCTATGATGCCACAGCACTCTACCCAGGGGGACAGCTTGAGGCTCTGTCTCAAAAAAAAAAAAATATATGAAATAAACATGGGAGAATGTTAATATATGTTAAATACAGGGTGTGGGCAAACGGGATGTGTTAACATTCTGCATGTTTGATGTCTGACAGTGTCCAAATTACTTTGAGCTGATAGAGCAAATGAAAGTAATCATTAGATGATTCAAGTTAAAACAAGATCATGAATTAAATTTTGCTAGTCTTGTTCTATTCCTCAATCTTTTGTAACTTTCATTCCATATAAGAAGAAAAGGATTGGGGCTGGGCGTGGTGGCTCAAGCCTGTAATCCTAGCACTCTGGCAGGCCCAGGTGGGTGGATTGCTTAAGCTCACAAATTTGAGACCAGTCTGAGCAAAAAACGAGACCCCGTCTCTAGGAAAAAATAGAAAAACTGAGGCAAGAGGATCGCTTGAACCCAAGAGTTGGGAGGCTGCTGTGAGCTATTATGCCACGGCACTCTACCCAGGGTGACAGCTGGAGACTCCATCTCAAAAAAAGAAAACAAAAAGAATAAGAGGATTATAATGCTAATTAAAACTTCTAAGTTTACTATTTGGGAGGGGAGGGAGAGTGGTCAGAAAAAAAAGCATGATTCATAAAATACATGCCTGTTATTCATCTATTAAATTTTTTTTTTTTTTGCAGTTTTTGGCCAGGCTGGGTTCGAACCCACTACCTCCAGCATATGGGGCCAGTGCCCTACTCCTTGAGCCACAGGCGCCGCCCCTCATCTATTAAATTTCTAAATAACTTCATCAATTTACTTTTTTCCTTTTAGCTTCTGATTCTTCCAACCAGATATTTTATACATGTATTCAGAAAAATACACATATTTTGTGACTTTCTGCTTTAGGACTGTCTGTCTGCTTTTCTCCTAGCAGCTATTGGCTTTTAGAATAAGAAATGACTGATTTGTCCACAGAACATTCCAGGGAATCAAAGCTAGTATTATCTTTCACCCCTACTTAAATTCAGGATATCTAGCATGAAATGCGGACCAAATTATACAAAGATGAATGGTTAAAGATGAGTGGTTATTAGACCCACTGTTGACTTGTCTAGGAAATTTACAGATGCACAAAGAAATCCAGTTGCTCTAGGTTTCAAAAGTTTGAGCCTATAGCTTCAATATGCAGAGCTTATGATTCTAGGCTTAGGGTAATGACTATTTCAGAGTACTTGGGATAGGGGATGACTGTGTGTGTATATACATATATAATATTCATATACATAATAAGATAGTGGACACAGACTTTCATACTAGTTATTTCATTATCTTCAGATCAATATTTTCAAAAGGGTAAAAGAATGGGTCAGCCTCAGGAAGACAAGAAAAGCAGGAGGAGAGAAAAATACTAATATTGCAAAATACAGAAATCTAGGAAATGTGGAACACTTATGAGTCAATTCCAGTTAAATTAACTTTACCAGAGAACTGTGTGAGTTCAATGCTTCACTGCTCAAACCACAGGTATCACAATGCAATTTATCAGTTCACAGCTGTTCTGTGGGTACCATCTGAGGATCCGGAAATGACTGGTTTATGCAAAATACCCACAACGCCACAAACCAGGCACTCTCCACCACTTTAACATTTAGATTTTACATGTTACATCACTCTGCGAATATTAGATAATTGGCAAACATCTACTGAGCAAATGGGCCATAGATTTCAAACAAAGACTAAAATCTGGAAGGCCACAAGTAAACGGAAGCTGAAACTAGCTCACCATTCTGTTAGCCCAGGATGAGGATTTCGCGGAATCTGCTGAACTTCTCTTTCCCATACAAAAGGTGATACTCTCCCCTAGGAACGTGATAATTTAATCATCTCGTTGGTTGAGCGGGTGGGGCCGAGTCGATAATTCAAGAAATCACTAAGCGCTTGGCCCCCAAGTCGGCGAGAAACCAGCCAAAGACTATCAGGCCAAGTTCCTAAAAACCCTGAGCCCCCCTACACATAAATGCTTCCTCCCCAACCTTGGGGCCGAAGTCGGAAACTACTAGCGCTAGATTTCACTTTGTGCCAGGCACGGCTCACTCACTCCTTTCACGCAATTCTAACCCAAACATCCAATCCAGACAATCCCTATTGCAGGAGTAAATAGGCCGGCGAAACCCACTTACTGGACGGGTTCTGCATCGCGTCCCCAGCCCCTCTTCGCTCCGAGTTCCCGGGAGTATTAACCCATCACCCAGGTCCTTCCTTTCCCGGAGCGCACAGGCGTCTGCCGAGAAGTTTCACGGGCCACACGTTCTGAACTTGAAGCTTGGGGTCTCCTACAGAGACGCCCGGCTGCTACTTACCGGCACATTGTTGACACCTTGTCCTTTGGAAGCTATCAGGAGAATTTCTCTGAAGTCCATGTTTGGCCGAGGCGGGGAGACTGTGCCAGGCACTCAGGAAGAAGTGAGAGTGCGCTAAAACGACCTGCTCAGCTACATACAGCCAAGCCAACTGCCTCGGCAGCCCCGCACCTACCCTTCCTCAGCACGACCACTTCCGGCGCCTTCCAATACCGTCTGCCCGCCCCCGTCCCTCAGCTGCCTGTATCTTTCCAGCACCGCCCCTGCACTCGCGAGTTCCTGCGTAATTTCCGCTTTTAGGTCCGAAACACGTAGAAACGTGGTACGTGGCTGCTGTCGTAGGCCCAGGGGGAGGGACTAGGTCTCTCGGCAACCAAGGAGACGCCGTTTGATAGGCTGCGGGTGTGGCTAGAAGGGAGAAGGAGGCAGAACGGCTTCCCCAGCAGCCCGGCTGCGCGACCTGAGAAGTTTGATGCTCTTCGTGAGCTCTGAGTAGGGGAAGCGAGGGGTCAGGGGTTACTTGACAGGCTTGAGTTCTCACAGTGGGCGTTCAGATCCGAAACGGCGGCGCCGCAAGAGCGGAACCGACGGCTCTCGAGCCTGGTGTTTCGGTTACTGGCTTGTAGCGCTCGGGAAGTTGCGCAGGCGCACCCGGCCGGGTCTGGTACTCGGCCTGGGATGCACAGTACACATTGCCTGCCGGCGCTTGTCGCGCGCTCGCCTCCAACACAGATGCTTAGCCTGAAGGGTGTCCCTCGTTCTGCTTTTGCTCCGTAAGCTCCACCTAGGGAAAGCAGCTTGTGGTTTTGACCAAAGAATGAATGAAGGAATTATTAACATACACAGCAAGTTTTGACTGATGAACACATATGCCTCGTGCCTCGCATTCACTCCAAGCCTAGTCCTGTTTTTTGTTTTTTGAGTCATCTTGGGTTTGTAAGTTCATTAAAAATAATTAGCCAAACCTGGGTTTGGAGGCGGGAATGGGCCGGGGATTGACCTCAAACGGCTACTAAGGAGTTTTTCAGTGTGATAAAAACGCCCTCAACCTGGATTGTGGTAATAGTTCCACAATGCATTTGCTAAAAATTACTGTACACTTGAAACGGGTGAATTTTAGTGTGTAAATTATATATCAGTAAAGCTGTTAAAAAAATATTAGGCAAAGCTGCTGGAATCCGGATCTTCTATTTTCTTTTTTTGTTTGTTTTTTGAGACGGAGCCTCAAGCTATCCCCCTGGGTAGAGTGCTGTGGCATCACAGCTCACAGCAACCTCCAACTCCTGGGCTCAAGCGAGTCTCCTGCCTCAGCCTCCCAAGTAGCTGGGACTACAGGCGCCCACCACAACGCCTAGCTATTTTTTGGTTGCAGCCATCATTGTTGTTTGGCGGGCCCAGGCTGGGGAGTCGAACCTGCCACCTTAGGTGTATGTGGCTGGCGCCTTAGCTGCTTGAGCCACAGGCGCCGAGCCGGATCTTCCATTTTCAACTGACGTTTTAATGTTACATTGGAGCTTCTCCAGTTCTGGCTGCCCAAGCAACTGACCAAACTTTTGTCCTAGGGCAGAATTGAAATTCTCAACTTTATTATTCTATGTGGGAAGCCCTGCATAGCGTATAGCTCACCTATGCTATACTTACCTTTCAAATACACAGCCACCGGTTTTGAGTAGTTTACACTTGGCAGGAGGCCAACTCTCCAAATATTTTAACTTCAAGATTTTTGAGTTATATGGAGGCTTAGCCAGGGTCTGATATATTGAAAAAAAAAGTGACAAGTCTTAGATTACTCATCTGTACAAAAGTGAAACTTAAGATTTCTAAATTTTCTTTCTCTTTCTCCTTTTTTTTGAGACAAAGTCTTGCTCTTTTGCTTACACTCCAGTCCCATGGTGTTAGCTTAGTTCATAATAGCCTCAAACTCCTGGGCTCAAGCAGTCCTCCTGCTGTAGCCTCCCAAGTAGCTGGAACTACAAGCCCCTGGAACAATGTCCAGCTAATTTTTCTATTTTTAGGTCTATCTTTTGCTCAGGCTGGTTTTGAACTCCTGAGCTCAAGTGATCTTCCCGCTGGTACCCTTCTGTTGGTTCAGCAGGCACAGCGATCCTTCAGTGGTTTCCCATTTTTCTTTGGCTTTGCTCTGCCTTGGAAGGGCTATATGTCCTTAGGCAAAGTCATTTTTTAAAATTTTTAGATGCATATATGACACAATATTTGAATACAATCCTTAATGTAAAAAGTTTTCAAGCAATTTAAATAACACAAAAGTCTCCAGTAGCCTCACTTAATCTCACTTTCCTCCCCAGAGGACTACCCACATCATGTTGCTGTGTTCTTCTGAGATGTTTTTATATGCAAAATTATGCATTTGTACAATATGTAATGTACAAGTGTACTATATATATTTATGTAGGGTACGTAGAATATGTATAATGCATATGTATCAGTAAAAATCTAGAATATACATATTTGGAAACAATTTGGTTTTGTGTCCTTGGTTTGTTTATAGAAATAAAACATGGCTCGGCACCTATAGCTCAACCGGCTAAGGCACCAGCCACGTACACCTAGGGTGGCGGGTTCGA
>NW_003852396.1:47286035-47290537 GCF_000181295.1 Otolemur garnettii
AAAAAAAAAAAAAAAAAAGAAAAGAAATAAAACATATATATGTATATATATACACATTATATATATATGTGTGTATATATATATATATAATGAGCTTAATTTTTCCCCTCCCCCTGGAACTTCATTTTGAAATCCTGAAATGCGACTGTATTTGGAGATTAGGGCCTTTAAAGAAGTAATTAAGGGTAGGTGGGGTCCTTATCCAACTGGACTGGACTCCTTAATACAATAGAAAAAGGAAGAGACACCAGGAATCCACATGCACAGAGAAAAGGCCAGATGAAGACACTGCAAGAAGCCAAGTATATGCAAGCCAGGGAGAGTGGTCTCAGAGGATACCAACCAGTGTGACACTTTCATCAGAGACTTTTAGCCGCCAGAACTGCAAGAAAATAAGTTTTTGTTGTTTAAGCCTCATGGTTGTCGTTGTCGTCTTCATCTTTTTCTTCTGGAGACAGCATTTCACTATGTCACCCTTGGTAGAGTGCTGTAGCGTCACAGCTCACAGCAACTTTAAACTCTTGGGCTGAAGCGATTCTTTTGCCTCAGCCTCCCAAGTAGCTGAGAATACAGGTGCCCGCCACAACACCCAGCTATTTTTTGGTTGTAGTTGTCATTGTTTGGCAGGCCAAGGTGAGGTTCCCACCCACCAGGCTCTAGTGTATGTGACTGGTGTCCTAGCTGCTGAGCTACAGGTGCTGAGTCCTCCTAGTCTTCTTGATATTTTATTATGGCAGCTGTAGCAATTGAGACAATATGTAACTTGGGAATCCCCCCACCCCAGTTTAAAATAGTATATTCTGTAGTTCTTTTCATGTTGATGTGAATTGATCTTTGTTTTTTATAGTATGTGTTTAGCATAGTTTACTTAACCATACTACCATTAATGAATTGTAATTGTAGGCCTTCTTGGAAATTATTATTATCATGAACAATGCTGAAATGAATATTCTTGGACACGCTTTTTGTTTGAGAAGTGATAGGTTCTCTATTTAGATATTTAGACACTTACAATTTAGGTTGCTAGGCCTGGGCATAGTGACTCAGGCCTATAATTTTAGCACTCTGGAAGGCCAAAGCAGGAGGATTTCTTGAGGTTAGGAGTTCAAGACCAGTCTGAACAAGAGTTAGACCTTGTCTCTACTAAAAGTAGTAAAATTAGCTGGGCATTGTGGTGAGCACCTATAGTCCTAGATACTCCAGAGGCTGAGGCAGGAGGATCGCTTGAGGATCCCCAGTGTTTGAGGTTGTTGTGAGCTAGGCTGAGGCCATAGCACTCTAGCCTGGGGAACAAAGTAACACTCTGTCTAAAAAGTAAAAAATAATT
Organism: Otolemur garnettii; assembly: GCF_000181295.1. Classification (NCBI taxonomy): domain Eukaryota; kingdom Metazoa; phylum Chordata; class Mammalia; order Primates; family Galagidae; genus Otolemur; species Otolemur garnettii. The sequence continues at coordinate 47,287,363 of NW_003852396.1, forward strand.
GGATTTCTGGGATGAACGTATGCACATTTAAAATGTTAATAGCTGTTAACAAATTGTCCTTCAAAAAAGGCATACCAATTTAGATTCCTATATTGAAATATCCTTTTCTCTATACCTCATCAGCTGTGGATATCATCAAACTTAAATTTTTCCTAATTTTGATGAGTGAAAAATATCTCATTGTCTTATTTTTCATACCGTTAATTGCTAGTCAGCATCTTTTCATATGCTAATTGGTTATTTATTATTCGTTTTCCATCTATAAATGCTTCACATCTGTGGGGAATACTTTGATTATTTCTCTGGCATCCATGCCACTCCCTCTCCCATTGTATAGCAGAAATTCGATCTGGGTGGGAAGAACCACACTCCCAACTCTGGGTTAGCCTACCCTAACTTATGATCTAGTCAATGTAATCTGATCTTTTCTAAGTGATTCAGTTAAAGAAACCCTCCCATCTGGGTCTAAATCAATCAGACAGGAACAACATATCCCTCCCACAGGGTATATACGGTGTCTAGGGCCCACAGTCCTTTGCAGGGCACATGAAAATATTTTAATTTGAAATTTAAAAAAAGAACTTTAAGGATAATATTAGTATACTCATCCTTACCTCCAATGCAGTCATAAAATATAATTTGAAGAAAATGTTTTATGGAAAAAGGGGTCCACAAAGGCATGAGTATTGGGGGGTACAAAATACAAAGAGTACATTAGATCATTAGTTGCAAGTGTCTAGGGCCCAGGACAGTCATAATGTGGTTCTGCAGTCAGACCTTGATAGTCTCCTTTTCGAGGCCTTTAGAACACAGCAGGGAGAGAGGGCTGCTCTGGGGTTGAGGGGTGAGGGAAGGATGGTAGTAGGAGGCCTGGAATGGCTACAGCCACTTGGCTAGAACAAGAGAAGCTGACATACTGCAGAGAACAGGGTAAAGATGAACACAGAAAAATGCAATCAGAGCTCTGAAGCCTCATGCCTTCATTTGTAAAACATGTAATTTTCCTTCTTTCTTTTTTTTTTTTTAACCAATATGTGCATGCGTTCAGTTTTAAAGGTTAAATAGTAAACTTATTTTAAAATTGAGGGTTCTCCACCCATACTCCATAGGTTGCCACCCCAGGAGCAACCACCCACAACTCTTCTACTTTTGTGTGTGTGTATATAGATAGATATACTTTATGATTTCTGTGTCTTGATTTACTTTATTTTCTTTCTTTCTTTCTTTTTTTTTTTTTTGAGACAGAGCCTCAAGCTGTCCCCCTGGGTAGAGTGTTGTGGCACCACAGCTCACAGCAACCTCCAACTCCTGGGCTCAAGCAAGACTCCTGCCTCCGCCTCCCAAGTAGCTGGGACCACAGGTGCCCACCACAATACCTGGCTATTTTTTGGTTGCAGCCATCATTGTTGTTTGGCGGACCCGGGTTTGATTTGAACCCGCCAGCTCAGGTATATGTGGCTGGCGCCTTAGCCACTTGAGACACAGGCGCTGAGCCACAAACTTTATTTTCTGAGAGAGTTTCACTTTGTCGCCCTCGGTAGAGTGCTGTGGTATCATACCTCATAGCAACCTCAAATTCTTGGGCTCAAGTGATTCTCTTACCTCAGCCTCCCAAGTAGCTGGGACTATAGACAGCCACCATGGCACATGGCTATTTTTAGAGATGGGGTCTTTCTCTTGCTCAGGCTGGTCTCTAACCCAATTGCTTGAGTTCAGGCAATTTACCCGCCTCAGCCTCCCAGACAGAGTGCTAGGATTACAGACGTGAGCCACTGCACCTGGCCAGTTTTGGACACTTTTGACACCTCACTGTGCTAAATAAGGATGCACCTTTCTCATTCCATCACTGCCTATTCCTCTAATCTCTCACTATAAATAGATAATGCCACAGTCTTTTAGGAAACAATAGTCAGTATTTACCTTCTTTTGTAACTGTTGTTTACTGTGGAGGCACATAGTATACTACAAATATGTCTCCTTTCATGCACAACTAATTTTCTTAGGATTACTAATTGTCTTGTTATTTATCAGTTTTTATAGACCCATTACTAATTTTCTCCAAACGTCAAAAACATTTGTCTCATGTCCAGAGCAATTACACTTTCTTCGTGCTCAGTCACACCCGCCCTGTTGTGTGTGCCTGCCTTGCTGTATCTCCCCCCGCCCCCAGCCCTCTCTCCTCCTATTCTGAAAGGCACTGGTGGGTGTCCAGCTTATTGCAGTGCTGTTATGCTGTCATTTCTCGGTTTCCCTGCATTGCATGCACCTATTTCTGGATCCTAAATCTTCCTCTCTTACATTCTATCATTTTTCTGGATCCTAAATCTCCCCCCTTACATTCTATCATTTTTCTTCAGGGCATTTTTGAAACAGCTTCATAGAATGGGTACAAGAGAGTTGTTTTGTTTGAGTTCTTAAATGTCTGAAGACATTCCTATTTGCTTTCCTCACATCACTGGTAGTTTGGCTGAGTACAGAATTTGAAGTTAAAAAACTTTTCACAGGCCTCGGTGCCTGTGGCTCAAGAGGCTAAGGTGCCAGCCACATACACCTGAGGTGGCGGGTTCAACTCCAGCCTGGGCCCGCCAAACAACAATATTGGCTACAACCAAGAAATAGTCGGCACTGAGGTGGGCGCCTGTGGTCCCAGCTACTTGGGAGGTGGAGGCAGGAGAATAGCTTAAGCCCAGGAGTTGGAGGTTGCTGTGAGCTGTGATGTCACGGCACTCTACCCAGGGGGATAGCTTAAGGCTCTGTCTCAAAAAAAAAAAAAAGTAAATAGCAAATGTTTTTATTAAAAAATAAAAAATTTCACAGGCTTGGTGCCCATAGCACAGTGGTTACGGCGCTAGCCACATACATCAAGGGTGGCAGGTGCGAACCCAGCCTGGGCCAGCTAAGCAACAATGACAACTGCAACAACAACAAAAAATAGCCAGGCATTGTGACAGGCATCTGTGGTCCCGGTGGGCTACTTGGGAGGCTGAATTAAGAGATTCGCTTGGGCCTTAAGAGTTGGAGGTTGGGCTCGGTGCCTGTGGCTCAAGCGGCTAAGGCGCCAGCCACATACACCTAAGGTGGCGGGTTTGAATCCCCAGCCCAGGCCCGCCAAACAACAATGATGGCTGCAACCAAAAAATGGCCAGGCGTTGTTGCAGGCGCCTGTAGTCCCAGC
>NW_003852396.1:47292494-47293869 GCF_000181295.1 Otolemur garnettii
AACCTCCAACTCCGGGGCTCAAGCGAGTCTCCTGCCTCAGCCTCCCAAGTAGCTGGGACTACAGGCACCCGCCACAACACCCGGCCATTTTTTGGTTGCAGCCATCATTGTTGTTTGGCGGGCCCGGGCTGGGGATTTGAACCTGCCACCTTAGGTGCATGTGGCTGGCGCCTTAGCCACTTGAGCCACAGGCGCCGAGCCTGCTTCACTGTCTTGTAACTTCCAATGTCATTCAGAAGCCTGTTACCATTCTGATTCCAAATACATTGTATAGGACTTATTTTTATTGCCTTTGCTATTGCTGGGTATGTGTGTGTCCTCAGAGAAAACTAATTATCTTTTCTGTTTCTGCCGTTCTAAAATGTCACAAGGTAGCTGGGCACAGTGGCTCACACCCATAATCCTTGTACTATAGGAGGTTGAGGCAGATGGATTGCTTTAGCTCAGGAGTTCGAGGCCAGCCTGAGCAACAGCAAGACCCCATCTCTACTAAAAATAGAAAAATTGGGGGTGCTGGTAGCTCAGTGGGTAGGGCACCAGCCACATACACCCAGGTTGGCAGTTCAAACCCGGTCTGGGCCAGCTAAACAACAATGACAACTGCAACAACAACAACAACAAAAATAGCTGGGCATTGTGGTGGGCACCTGTAGTCCCAGCTACTTGGAAGGCTGAGAAAGGAGAATTGCTTAAGCCCAAGAGTTTGAGGTTGCTGTGAGCTGTGACACCATGGCACTCTACTGAGGGTGACATAGTGAGACTCTATCTCAAGAAAAAATAAGAAAGAAAGAGAGAGAGAGAGAAAAGAAAGAAAGAAAAATTTGTCTTGAGAAAAAATAAGAAAGAGAGAGAGAAAAAAAGAAAGGATGAAAGAAAAAGAAAGAAAGAAAAATTAACTGGCCATTATGGCAGGCATCTGTAGTCCCAGCTACTCAGGAGGCTGAGGAAAGAGGATCGCTTGAACCCTAGAGTTTGAGGTTGTTGTGAACTATGACACCATGGCACTATACCCAGGGTGACTGAATGAGACTCTGCCTCAAAAAAATAAAATAAAATGTCACAAGGATGTGTGGGCATGTCATTTGCTGTCCATTTCAATGATCCTGTCCCTCTCAAACTCATTTCCTTCAATTCTGGATTTTTTTTCCTAGTATTTTTTTTCTTTTTCTTTTTTTTTGGCTGGGGCTGGGTTTGAACCTGCCACCTCCGGTATATAGGGCCAGTGCCCTACTCCTTAAGCCACAGGCTCTGCCCACTAGTTTTTTTTTGAGACAGAGCCTCAAGCTGTCCCCCTGGGTAGGGTGCTTGAGACAGAGCCTCAAGCTGTCCTCCTGGGTAGGGTGCTGTGGCATCGCAGCTCACAGCAACCTCCAAC
>NW_003852396.1:47294086-47305202 GCF_000181295.1 Otolemur garnettii
TTTTTTTTTTTTTCTTAAACAAAATCTTTTTGTGTTCTTCTGTTGTCTTTCTAGAACTTACGTTGGATCTCTTGGACTCATTATTATTTTGGGGGGCAGTTTTTGGCTGGGATTGGGTTTGAACCTGCCACCTCCGGTATATGGGGCTGGTGCCCTATTCACTGAGCCACAGGCGCCTCCCTCTTGGAATTATTTTTTAAGTTCTAATCTTTTGTATTCTATTTTCCATTCACCTGACTTTTTGTTCGAACTCTGAGAGTTCTTCAACTCTGGTTTTGAATATTTTATTTTAGCTATCTTTTTTCCACCCCCTTTTTCGGTTTATTGCAATCCGGGAAGAAAACAGAAGCAAATGGTCCTACCATTCTAGAGTTTTTTACCTTAATCTTTCTAATGTTGATCTAATGCTTTACTGTCTCCCCAGGGTGCCTAGTATCCTAAGTTCAGAGGCTCTTTTAAGTTGATTTTTCCAGAAAGTAACATAACTTCTTTAAGCCTTCATCTATAAAACAGGGATGATAAAACACCTAATTTAGAAGTTTATTATGAGTTAAAGATGTCAACACATGGGAAAAACTTTGAGTAGTACTTGTTGGCTAGTAAGCATCTAATAAAAGCTTGTAATTACTACTGTTGTTATTATTTTATTATTAGTGTGACTTCTAGAGGGAAAGTAAATCAACACTTGGCAACCATCTTTCATGTTTAATCAAAATTTGGGTGGGGGGGTCACAGTGTGTGACACACCTTTTGGGGGAAGGACACAATTATAAGAGGGACTTTACCTAACAAATGCAATCACCGTAACCTGGTTCTTTGTACCCTCAATGAATCCCCAACAATAAAAAAAAAAATTTGTCCCTTTATGCTTTTTTCAGCTACATGATCCTGTTCATATCCTTTTTGTTTAAAAATCATAATAGCTACAATTTGTTGCATGCTTCTAGGCAGTTGGTGTATATTATCATGCTTTTTTTGTTATAAAATACTTCAGACAAGCAAAAAGGCATAAAGGATAATATATCAATCTCCTATACAATAATGATCATCCAGTTTATGAAAAAAGACATTATAAACATAGTTGAAAGTCTAGTGTATCCATCTCAAGTCAATCTCCTTACTCCACTGAAGAGGCCCCAGTTATCCTGAATGTGGAGTTTATCATTCCCATGCATGTATTTATACTCTTACCACATAGTATTGTTTATGTTTAAACTGGTTGGAATTGGGTTTTCTCTTGCTTGCAATAAAAGCAAAGATATAATGCGCTTTGGAGGAGGAGGAGGAGGAGGAGGAAGAGGAGGAAGAGTTGTTCAGTAGCACTGAAGTGCAGAGATGTTAAGCACCTTGATACAGGAAAAGGGGCCTTTGGATTGGGATTTGTACATAACTGTTGTCTTCCTACACAGTAGTTTCTGTAGCGCATGGGAGGGGTAGTGCAGAGCTCAATTACAAGGGAAGAAGGGAAAATGAGATTAGAGATCGCAGGGATAATGAGTCAAGGCCACTACTGGGAAATATGGCAATAAATGGAAAATGTCAGGACAGTAGCATGAGAGGGAGGACTGGCCTTGGAGGAAAGATGAGAGTACACATACACACTAAAGGGAAAGGACAATAGGTGGCATGTGTCTGAAGAGATCAGAGGCCATATGATGGCGGAAACAAGAAGAGAGGCAAAGGGGCCAATTCTTTCTTTTCTATTTTTTTAGAGACAGAGCCTCACTTTGTCGCCCTTGGTAGAGTGCTGTGGCATCACAGCTCACAGCAACTTCCAACTCCTGGGCTTAGGCTATTCTCTTACCTCAGCCTCCTGAGTAACTGGAACTACAGGTGCCTGCCAGAAAGCCTGGCTATTTTCTGTTGCAGTTTGGCCCGGTAACTGAGGAAGCTGCCACCCTCAGTATATGGGGCGGGTGCCCCACTCACTGAACCACAGGGGCCAATTCTTGCTTATCTTCATGTCTCTATTGCCTAGCGACGGGCCTGCCTCATAAAAGGAGCTAAGTAAATGCTAATTAAATGAACAGTTGGATTAAATACAACAAACAAATTAGCCATGGAGATGGGAGGTATAAGCTAGCAGTCGGCTCAATCAGATGTAGAGCAATAGCTAAAGTTTATTGGTGCCTGAGTGAAGGCAGGCTGCGACTCAATAGGCATCAGCCCCAAAGAGCAAGAGTGCTTATCTTTTGAAGGTTTCAGGTAGGGTAGGAAGAAGAGAGTGTACTAGTGACTGCTGCCAGGTACAGTTCCAGCTGGCTTCCTGCTGAGACCATTCAGTTAGTTTATGGTTTAGCTCCCCTGGAGCCATCGTGTTTGCTAGTACCTCATTCTTCTGGCTGGGTCCCAGAAGGGGGAGATTTCAGCACAGGTCACTGAACAGCCAAGACAGACTGCTTTATGCTCAAAATGGAGTGGCCTATGCTTGCTCTGCTTTTGGAGTTCCTCTGATCAACCTATCCAGAGGGACATTCTTCTCCACAGTAAAATATAAAGAGGAAAGATAAAAATAAAGATTTTTTGAAATGGACTCATGTCCATTTCAAAGGTATCATAACTTTCATTTTCTCAGTCAAATAAAAGACAAGACCATTAGTTGAAAGCAGGGAGTGAGGAAAATGGGTCTAGCTGGTGGTAATCTGAGGGTCTTTCACTCACATGAATCAGCCAAAGTTCCTTGGTGTCTTTGAAACAGAAATACCAATTATCGGATGGAACCCACAGACATCACACTGTCAGGACATGAAGTTATCTGTAAAGGATATTTATTGCAGGTTTATGTGGATTGGCTAAAACTGAGACACAATCTGGATGCTCTCAGTAGGTGAATGATAAAAAAAAATATGGTACATTCAACCCATGTAACACAGTGGCTGAAGTTATCAGTCTGAGTCTAGTCATGACAGAAACACCACTTAGTAATCTGAACAGAGACCTTCAAAATTCAGAATTTTTTTTTTCAAGACAGAGTCTCAGTTTCCCCAGGGTAGAGTGCCAGGGGATCATCATAGCTCACAGCAATCTCAAACTCTTAGGCTCAAGGGATACTCTTCTTTCAGCCTCCCAAGTAGCTGGGACTATAGGTGCCTGGCACAATGCATGGGTAGTTTTTTCTGTTTCTTTCTTTCTTTTTTTTTAGTAGAAACTGGAGTCTCACTCTTGCTCAGGCTGGTCTCGAACTCCTGAGCTCAAGCAATCCACACACCTGGGCCTCCCAGAGTGCTAGAGTCCCAGCATAAGGCACTGTGCCTGGCCAACATTCAGAATTATTGATTATAAGAAGAGATTAGAATAATCACAACCCCTTGGGCCCCTAGGGCCCTGGTCTTGATCACCGCAGGAAGATGACGAAGATTAGAAGTACAAGCTTATAGGAAGTCACCCAGGCATGACGAAGATTAGAAGTACAAGCTTATGGGAGGCGGACTAGCCCTTCTTTGCAGGGTAGCCCCTAGCAACCGCCGCACCAGCCTTTTATTGAGACCATACAACACAGATGAGGGGAGTAATTAACAAATGACTAGGTGCTGAAGCCTCGGGCTCTTCTTCCACAAGGAGCACCTGCGGAGGAATGGCTCGAAGGTCCACCCCTCAGCTGCAAATCACCACCCCTAACTGGACTTGAGATAGTGCATCCAAAGAAAAATCTCTTGCCCCTATCAGTGAAAACCAGACCTAGTTGGAGAGGACATGGCTATGGCTCACTAAGTGACAAATCAGTGGAATTCACTGGAAATTCATCCTCTCAAACTCGTTAGGCACCTCCCTTCTAGGGTGCTGAGGAAAGCTGTTCACAGGGAGATGTCTCACCATACGTCCCTCTCTGCTACAAAACCACCCCAGACAGAGTGTTGGGAGGAAGCTGCTGCTGGTGCTGCTGACTGCCACCCATGCAAAGGCTGAGTCTTACTGGCCACTGAGTGGAGGTTACTTTCAAGTTCTCTGTGATCCTCAGAGAAAAGAATTTTAGGACAACTTGGGAGTACCAGGTAAGCCTAAAGCAAGTAGCTTTTATTGAAAGCAAAAGTGAATGTACGTGCTCTCAAGACAGAAGGAGTAGGCAGGCTTGAAAATAGCAGCTGCATAGAAAGGAAGGAGTTTTTGGTCTTAAGAAGTTGTATTAGTTGAGGAGAGGGATATTTAAGGCTGGTTGGTTTTTACTAAGAATTTGGGGAGGAATTCCTAGAATTACGTTTCTTCCCATTTTCATACTTTATGTAATTGGGAACTGTTATGGGGATTTCAAGGGTGGAGATATTTTAAAACCACAACACAAAAGATAATGTAATTAGTCAACGTTTATGTAAGGTGACCTAGATAGCTGACAAGTAAGTTGAAGTTGGTTCTTTTCTGTGGTTATCTGCACCCCTAAGTTAGACTTTTAACACTTGCATCGCTCTGGTCTCGGCCTTGTCTCCTACTCTCTTACTTTAACAAGAGCTCTAAAGATGCCAAAGGTACTTCCTGTAGGAGCCTGCCAAGGGTGCCCTCGTGAACCTGGAAATAAAATGCTCCCCTCTTCTTTACTGTCTCTCTAGCACCCTCTATTGACAAAGTTTGTGTCACTTGCAATGAAAAATAGTTAAAGGGCCCAGACTATTTTTCACGAAGCAGTCACAAATGGTGAATATGAAACTGAGGCAATAAATTGATAACTGACAGAGTTAAGACTATATGTATGAGGATATTTATCATAGGATTATTTGTAATGGCTAAGCCCTGGAAACAATCTGGGTGTTATCAAGAGGAAACCGATTGACTAAAACCATAGTACACCCATCCCATAGAATATTGTGGCAGATACTTCAAAAATGTGTTAGATATATGTATATCCATTGGTAGAGGGATTTCCAAGAGCTTTGGCCAAATGAAAAAAGCAATTTTCAAAAAAAGTGTGTAATTCTATTTTTCTAACATGAACAAGGATTCAACCGTTGTAAATATTTAGGTACATTTGACAAATGAGTAAGGAGAAAGGGGATGTAGAGGAAAGAAGTGAGGTGGGAAAGAAAAAAGCCCTCAATGAAAACACAGGGAGAAAATAATGAAAACTAGTATAAAAACGAGTTAAGTATTGTAGGGGACACCAAGAGTCCGACGACCTCTGAGCAAGATGATCTGCAGCTGAGAGGTGGACCCTTGGGCCATTGGTCCACAGGTGCTACTTGTGGAAGAAGAGCCCAAGGCTTCAGCAGGTAGTCATTTGTTAATTACTCCTCTCACCTGTGTTGTATGGTCTCAATAAAAGGCTGGTGGAGGTTGCTTCGGGCTAGTCTGCATGCTTAAGCTTGTACTTCTAATCCGAGTCATGCCTGGTTCCTTCCTGCAGTGTACAAGACCAGGGCCGTAGGGGCCCGAGCGGTTATGACATCTGGTGTAAGTCAATAGGATTCAGCAGGACACCAGGGATGTGGACCAAAGGGGAAAGTGACATCCAGAAGTAGGTGAAGCCTTTGGTAGACAGTGGGAGGAAGCCAAAGGGAAACTCCGCTCAGGGCAAGTGAGACCTTTGGCCACTCTAGAAACAAGGGAACCTCGCTCAGAATAAGTGAGGTGTTTCATAAATAAGCGAAGATATGGGTAACTTTCTGTTTGGGGAGTCGCGAGAAGTAGAAACTGAGGAAGAAGGCGATGTTCAAGCAGAATTTGAAAGTGAGGAGAATAGTGAGGTTCAGTGGGAAGCTGGACCTAAGGAGAACTGGGAATCAAGAGCATGTGACACAGACACAAATAAGCAAGTAATTACCTCTGCGGCCACTATGGCTGCTCAGATCAAATAATTGGAAGACCAGGTAAATAGTCTCACTGTCAGAAATGTCAACTTAGAGCACCCAACATTGCCCTCAGTGCCTCCCTATATAAATGAACTGCCAGTGATTTCTGTTATGAAGGCTGTGTTAGAAGGATGTACAACTGGTGACTTTGAGTGGGAAGACACTTTGGGGCTTTTTCCGGTTACGGTCACTAATATTCCTCCTGATCCGCTACACCCTCAAGGGGGCCAGCGTTTTGATCACCACATGATCACCTTTACGGTTCTAAAAGGTTTGAAACAAGCCATAGCACCTGTAGTATGGTATGCAATCTCTGTTTTCTAGAGGTCTGTTACAGGGGCTTGCACAAGAACAGCGGCTCATTCCTTATGACTGGGATACGATAACCAGAACTGTTCTTGAATCTGGACAATATTTACAGTTCAAAACCTCGTGGAAGGAGGAGGCTGACCTGATGAGTCACCAAAACCAGCAGAGAGGAGTCCCTATAACATCAGAACAGCTCACTGGGTCTGGTCAGTGGCTGGGGATCCCCAGTCAACTTCAATATAATGATATAGCCGTGGCCAGACAAGACTGTGTTGCCTTAGGACCTGGGAAAAAGTTCAGGCTCCTGGAGCTATTTCTAAATCTTTTATTAAGATAATGCAGTCGGGGAGTGAACTTTATACCAACTTTCTAGCCTGACTAAAAACTGCAGTTGATAAGGCTGTTGCTCAGCCAGAGTTCAGAGACATGCTTTTTCAAACTTTAGCATTTGAGAATGCTAACTCTGAGTCTCAAAAGGTCCTGCGACCTTTGAGAACCCAAAACACTCCCTTAGAGGAATATATACGGGCATGTGCTGATGTAGGAACGTAATCCCACAAAGCTAAGATACTTACTGCCGCTTTAAAAGAAGGGGTCAGTTTGTATCAGCCTAAATGTCATAACTGCAGAAAATTGGGACATAGGAGAAAATGTTGGAAGGGGACGCTCTATAGCAAACACAGTGACCAAAAGACAGTTGCAGAACGCCATTGGACATCTCTCATTCACTATCCGCTCCAATACAACGACCTATATTTTATAAAAAACCTGACATGTCAGAGTGGAAGCCTGGTTATGTACTTCATTGGGGTCGAGGTTTCGATTATATTATTACAGAAAATCAAGAGAAGCAGTGGTTACCAGCTCGCTGGATTAAGCTTCGACACGAGCAGAAAACCTTGCCAACACCTTAACAAATTTGTTTTCACTAACTTTTCTTTTATTCACAGGACCTTAGCCTAGGTAATTTCATAATAGAGAAACCCTGGATCAGTCTCCTCTGTGGGAACTCTAGCTGCCTCTCCCATATCACTGTCCATTCTCAGCAGGAAGCAGTTAAGAGCGGTCAACGCCCTTTTTCCCTAAGAAGCAGTTGGAACTTCTATGCAGAGTGGGAAAATTGATACAGGATTTCATTATTTTGGGGTGTATTTTAAGCCCCAGGCAAGCTTAGGATGCATCTTCTAAACCTTGGAAGGTTGTGACAACAAAGACCTCAAACAGCAGGCTTTAAGGTAAAGGTTATTCTGGTATCAGCCAAGGTAAGAGAATTTCACTTGTTGGGTTTATATTTGTTTCAACTAATCTTAAAGTTATACTGCTCTTTGGAATGAGTCTGAGTTCAGTACAGCCCTTTCCCCACCTATATAACTTCGGGTGGTGATTAATACTTCCCATGAAGGCATCATGAGCCCTATGGGTCCAGCCCGAGCATGTAGTTAGGTGGTGATTAGCACAAAGGGAACAGGTTTTCCCCTATGCCTAGTTTGGCTAAATTAGTTTCGTTTATAACCGGATTAGCTCCGTTGGTGTATTTTAGTTATACTTATATACCCTTTTCTTTTACTTAGCAGGAAGGAAAGTTCCTCAGTGAGGAGAACGGCTGAAATAACAACAGATTTTTCTCCCTTGCCTATCCAGAAATGTCTTTAATACACAGTGGGGAAATGTAGGGGACGCCAAAAGTCAGACGACCTCTGAGCAAAACGTTCTGAAGCTGAGGGGTGGACCTTCGGGCCATTCGTCTGCAGGTGCTCCTTGTGGAAGAAGAGCCCGAGCCTTCAGCACGTAGTCATTTGTTAATTACTCCCCTCACCTGTGTTGTACTGTCTCAATAAAAGGCTGGTGTGGAGGTTGCTCAGGGGTTACCCTGCAAAGAAGGGCTAGTCTGCCTCCTACAAGCTTGTTCTTCTAATCTGCATCACACCTGGTTCCTTCTTGCAGTGATCAAGACCAGGGCCTGAGGGGTTGTGACAAGTATACTTCATTATGGTTATAATAAGCAAACAATCCACCCTCCTCAGCCTCCCAGAGTGCTACGATTATAGGCATGAAGCTGGGTGTGGTGGCTCATGCCTGTAATCCTAGCACTTTGGGAGGCCAAGGAGGGAGGATCACATGAAGTCAGGAGTTTGAGACCAGCCTGAAAAACTCGCATAGACATTACCCTATTGTTTTGTCCCTACATAAAATAGAAGAATCAGCCAGGTGTCTACTAGTGCCCATCTGTAGTCTCAGATACTTAGGAAGCTGGGGGAGGAGATCACTTGAGCCCAGGAGTTTTGAAATGGCCTTGAGCTATGATGATGTGGCTCTAGCTCTGGTGAAAGAGCAAGACCGGTTCTCAACCAATCAATCAAACAAACAAAATCCTAGGGCTCTGGGAGGCTGAGGCAGGAGGTATCCCTTGTGCTCAAGAGTTCAAGAACAGCCTGAGCAAGACTGAGACCCCCATCTCTACTAAAAATAGAATTAGCTGGGCGTCATGGCAGGCACCTGTAATCCTAACTACTTTGAAGCCTAAGGCAGGAGGATCGCTTGAGCCCAGGAATTTGAGGTCACTGTGAGTTAGGCTGAAGCCACTGCGCTCATTCTAGCCTGGCTGACAGTAAGACTCTGTCTTGAAAAAAAAAAAAAAAAGAAGAAGAAGAAGAAAAGGCAAAAGAAAAGCCTAAAATGCAAACATTCTTATTCTCTCAACTTTCCTAGAAGCCCTAGATAGAAATTCAACTGTGGACATGAAGTGACTTTGGGAGAACATATCTATAGCCTGGAAAGAGGATCCTGGAAATTTTTAAGTAAGAATTATAGCCTTTTGGGTTTAGAAGCTTCTAAGAAGTCCTCGCACATTGTGATTACTTGGTCTCTGTGCTTAAACACACCTAGAGATGGGAGTTTCCTTTTCTAACCACTATAAAATTCTTAACTTCTCTTGAGTTAAAGCCTGCCTTTGCTTTTACCTTTCCTTACTCCTAGAGTTGTGCCCTGAACCCTCCAGCACTGGGCTGCCCACTCTTCTCCTTCCTCTACTTCTTAGGCCTGCGCACCCAGTATTCAGACAACTCCAAGTCCCATTCAGGTTTTCTCACCACTAGAGTGTAACCAGAATTTCTTTCTCTGTGTCAAGTCCTTGGTCTTGGAGTTGGATAGTGAACCCACAGACCATGCAAGTAAGGACAGATTTTATTGAAAGATAAAAGAGATAAGCAAAAGAGGGGAACAGTTGCAGTAGCAGAGGGGGAAACCTGGGTAGAAAGCCCATTGGGGCCTTCTGTCTAGGGATTTATGTACTGCTTTTTCTGTCCTGTGTGCAGGGTTTTGGGGAGATGGAATGCATGTCAGGAACATGTCACAATCAGCCATGGGCTTGTGGGCAGAAAATAATTATGAAACTGCCATGGTGCAGAGGAATGTGGTCCTTGTGGTCTTTTGCTCCAGGTGAGGCAGTGGGGTGTGTTCCCTGCTCCAGGAGAGGTAGCCCAGATTTGATACCGGTCAGTCTGCTTTTTTTATGACCTTGTTCATGCCCAGAGAATGTGGCCTGGAAAGGGCCTGCTTAGGCCTAGAGATGGAGGTCTGTGATGAGACTGATTTCTAAGTTTACCAAGACCTAGAAAATGGGGGGCAGGTCCCTGTCCAACCCTCATCAGGGGAACCCTGTATCAACAGTACCCACATGAAACAGCTACATATCCTTGAGCTCTTCCTCCTCCCCTAGGTATCCCTAAGGGATGAAACTGAGGCCACTAAAAGGAGTGTATTTCAGTTAGAGCAGTTCTGATCTGTGTTGACTTCCAGGATGGGAACAGGACAGTATTTCCCAAACCTGAATAATTTCAGAAGCTGCCTTATGATTTTGATATTCCCACTTATCATCTATACTATTTACTTTTCTTCATGTTTTTAAAGATTAAATTCTATTTAATAAAGAAATCTGGGGCTTCAAAATCACTTGACATAAGTAGAAGGCAACTATAAAAACAAACGCAATAAAATGAATAAGTTATGACTAGATACAATTTATTTTTGACTAGATACAAGTAAAAAAGAAATTAGCAAATCAGCAAGTGTTGGAATAGTACTAGTAGAAACTAAAACTTCCTTTCGAATCTTTTTTTTTTGCTCTAAACAGGAAGTGACACATGTAAAGTGTTTAGTGCCCAATAAATGGTAGTTTTAATGTTAGAAATAACCCAATGACAGAATTATTAGATTATTCTGTTTTTCCTGGTGAGGAAATAGAGCTGAGAGGATGTGACTTTGACGAGATTGTACCCTTGTAAATGGTTGGAGTTAGTATTCGAACCCACAGTCCAAATCCAGAGCCCAGGTCTTTTTATTTTTTTGCAGTTTTTGGCGGCGGCTGGGTTTGAACCTGCCACTTCTGGCATCTGGCATATAGGGCTGGCACCCTATTCCTTTGAGCCACAGGCACTGCCCCAGAGTCCAGGTCTTAATCACAATAATTCATATACAACCTAAAACCACCATTTTTGAAACCACAGGAATGAAAGGTAGTATAATGGAACTTGCTGAGAATAAAAGGCAGTAAATCATGGTGGGGGTGGGGGTGGGGACTGGAATTAGTGGGAAGCCCTTGGAATAAATTGCCAGATAAATTACAGGACATCCAGTTAAGTTTGGATTTTAGATAAACAATTTTTAGCGCAAGTATGTTGCAACTTGCAAGTTATTTTTTATCTGAAATTCAAATTTAACAAGAGGTTCTGCATTTTTATTTGCTAAATCTGGCAATCCTATTCAGGAATCCAGGGCATAGTTCCAGCAGGAAGTTTAGGCCCTGGGAGAGGCAATTAGTTTCAGCGAGAGTCTGTGGTAAATCCAATCCCTGTCACTAAGCGGCAGTAGAGAACTGAGCAAAGGGGGAGGGGCTGGTGATGAGCAGAGAGGAGCTTCTGGGAAAAGTGCTTTGGGCTGCCCCAGACATGCAGAATCTCAAATCAAATCAGCACTAGTCAGGAACAGGCAGCTCAAGGAAAAAGAACAACTTTTTTTTTTTTTTTTTTTTT
>NW_003852396.1:47305698-47308232 GCF_000181295.1 Otolemur garnettii
GCCACCTTAGGTGTATGTGGCTGGCGCCTTAGCCGCTTGAGCCACAGGCGCCGAGCCTCTTTGGATTAATATCAAAATAAATGCATGTAGCCTTTAACCAATGATTCAACTCCTAGCCGAGATTTATCAGACAGACTTTCTCTTGGATGTGGGGAAATAGGATGGTGTAGGCGCAAGGTGGAGCTGGATTGTTCCTCCTGAAAGCACCTTAGATATCAATGTTGACTCTGCCAGCTGTGAATGTCATTTGTCCAGTGGGAAGAGAGAGGGGAAGTTCTGGCTTAAGGAGCTCAGTGTTATCTATACTTGTCCCCCACCTCCAATTTCTTCCTCCCAACTACGTTCATCTGTGCTGCTCTGAGAAGTAGTAGAAAAAGTATTGGCTTGGTGCCCATAGCTCAGTGGTTAGGGCGCTGGCTACATACAGCCGGGCTGGCCCAGCCTGCTAAACAATGATGACAAGAAGGAGAAGAATAACAACTACAACAACAACAACAATAACAAAATAGCCAGGTGTTGTGACGGGCGCCTGTAGTCCCAGGTACTTGGGAGGCTAAGGCAAGAGAACCACTGAAGCCCAAGAGTTTGAGCAATAAAATGAGCAATTTTTAGCAATAAGATGAGCTGTGATGCTACAGCACTCTACCAAGGGCAACATACTGAGACTCTGACTCAAAAAAAAAAAAAAAGTATTGACTTTTAGAACCATCTAGACCTGATGGCAAATCCTGGTTCTGCCACTTACTTGCTGTGTAACCTTGGCCTTAGCAATTTCTCTCTCTCTCTTTTTTTTTTTTTTTGCAGTTTTGGTCGGGGCTGGGCTTGAACCCACCACCCGCAGTATATGGGGCCAGTGCCCTACTCCTTGAGCCATTGAGCCACAGGCACTGCCCTGGCCTAGCAATTTCACCTCTCTATTCCTCAGCCCCTGATTTTCATTCATTCAATCCTACTTGTATTCAAAGTATTTGCTGATTGCTCGGTGCCTGTAGCTCAGTGACTAGGGCGCCAGCCACATACACTGGAGCTCACCGGTTTGAATCCAGCCTGGGCCTGCCAAACAACAACTACAACCAAAAAAATAGCCTGGTGCTATGGCAGGCGCCTGTATCCCAGTTACTTGGGAAGTTGAGGCAAGAGAATCACTTCAGCCCAAGAGTTTGAGGTTGCTGTGAGCTGTGATGCTACAGCATTCTATGGAGGATGACAAAATGAGATTCTGTCTCAAAAGAAAACAAAAAAGCAAAGTATTTATTGGGCACTGGAATTCCATGGTGAACAAGACAAATTGCCTTATGTCTAAGAGCTTTCAGGTGTGAAGGATTGTTGGGGAAAACAAGGAACAGGAAAACTAATACATAATGTCATATGGGGATGGGAGAAGGTGCTATAAAGACAATAAAATAGGGTAAAGTGATAGAGTGGTCAGGATTGCTGCTACTATGTGAATGGAGATAGTAATCCCTACTTTATAAGGCTAATATAAAGATTATATAAGATACTAATATGAAGCACTTAGCAGCTGGGACAGAGTATTAATAATGGTAACAGTTATTGAGTACTTGTTATATGCATGACACTGTTTCAAGTGCTATAGGTAGAATAACTCATGTAATGACCTTATTTTACAGATAAGGAAACTGAGGCACAGGAGTTTGACAGAGGGCAGAATTGTGACTTGAACCTTGACATTCTGGTCTCAGAACCTATGTTTTTAACAACTTTATTAATTAGTGGCTCTGTTTTTCACATCTTGATTTATGGAGGGTTGAGCGTCCCAGAGGAGGACATGTTTAAATCTGTTTGGGGTGTAGAGGCTTGAAGGCCAGATAGGACATATGGAAGCTCGTGGAGCAAATGCCAGGGCATATGGAAGGTGAGTAATTATGCAACCTGGTGATGCTACCGGATGATAAGAAAGAGAGTTGAGGATAATGGAGTCATGAGATAATGGCATAAAAAGGGTGTCTTAATTGGCCCAGTCTGCCATCACAAAGTACAGTTGACCTTTGAATAACATGAGTGAGAACTATGAGTGTCCTCTTACACATGGGTTTTTTTTCCTAAGGTTTGTGGCAATTTGAAAATACAGATGAACTGCATACCCTAGATATATTGAAAAAATTAAGAAAAGGTTAGGTATGTCATGATAATGCATATAATATACAAAGTCTGACAATTAAGTTTGTGAACTCATCCTAGAAAGTGCTACATACCTCATTGCTGAATATCACTAAGGTCATCTTTTAAGTACTCCCCTTGGGAAGCTATACACTGATGCCAGCACTTAGTCCACTCTTCAGAGTAATTTTGGAACACTTTTTTTGGAATGACCATCAAAGCTGTCATGGTAGAAAGGTCTGACAATTAAGTCTGTGAACTTGCCACCATGCACACATGTTGGTAGCATTGTATAAACAGCATGGTAAGATTTCCTGGCTCGGCGCCTATAGCTCAACCGGCTAAGGCGCCAGCCACGTACACCTAAGGTGGCGGGTTCGAATCCCCAGCCCGGACCCGCCAAACAACAATGA
>NW_003852396.1:47308938-47439038 GCF_000181295.1 Otolemur garnettii
CCCAGCTACTTGGGAGGCGGAGGCAGGAGACTCGCTTGAGCCCAGGAGTTGGAGGTTGCTGTGAGCTGTAATGCCACAGCACTCTGCCCAGGGGGACAGCTTGAGGCTCTGTCTCAAAAAAAAAAAGAAAAAGTTAAAATGTATCAAACCTAACACAAACACAGACCATACATAGCACCATTTGAAGTTGAGAGAAATGTAAGCAAAGGTAAAGATGCAGCTTTAAATCATAATTGCATAAAATTAATTGTAGTAAATACTGCACCAGTATAACAATTTCATACCGCCTTCTAATGCTATTGCAGAAAGCTCAAGTGTTGTAACTGCTTAAAACAGTGTGTGATGCTAATCATCTCTGAGTGAGCAGTCCATCTCTCCAGAAAATTGCATATGGCAGTACAAAGTGATCTGTCATAGTTCTCATGCATTTTTCATTATGTTTAGTGAAATACTACAAACCTTGAATAATACCATGAGACCCATATGAAGTGCCACTAGTGATGTTGGAAGTGTTCCCAAGAAGCAGAAGAAAGTCATGACATTGTAAGAAAAACTTCAATTGCTTATATGTACTATAGATTGATGTAAGCTGCTACGTTTGCCCAACATTTCAAGATAAATGAATCCAGCATAAGGACCTCTGTCAAAATGTAGGGGACGCCAAGAGCCAGACGTCTGAGCAAGATGATTTGCAGCTGGGGGGTGGACCCTCGGGCAATTTGTCCGCAGGTGCTCCTTGCAGAGAAAGAGCCCGAGCCCATGGCGATCCTCAGGCACGTAGTCATTGTCTAATACTCCCCCTCACCTGTCTTGTACTGTCTCAATAAAGGGCTAGTGCGGAGGTTGCTCAAGGCTACCCCTGCAATCAAGGTTAGCCCGCCTCCTGCAAGCTTGTACTTCTAATCCATGTCACGCCTGGTTCCTTCCTGCAGCGATCAAGACCAGGGCCATAGGGGCCACAGGGGGTGCAACAGTGGAAAAAAAAAAAAAAGGCTCAGCGCCTGTGGCTCAAGCGGCTAAGGTGTCAGCCACATACACCTAAGCTGGCAGGTTCGAATCCAGCCTGGGCCCGCCAGACCACAATAACGGCTGCAACCAAAAAAAAAAAAAAAAGAAAGAAAGAAAAGGAAATATACAAAGATGTCACTGCAGCTATGACAGCAGGTGCAAAAAACTTGCACTTTTTACAAAATACTTTTTTTTTCTTGTATTGAAAAATGAAGCTTTTGTGTGGGTGCAGGAATTCTATTAAAAGGGCATACCTATAGATTCTAACATATGATTCGAGAAAAAGTGCAGAAATTATATGACAACTTGGAGCAAAAAAAAAAAAAAGGATGAAGGATCTAAACCTGGAGAAGTTAATGCTAGCAAAGGATGGTTTGACAAGGTAACAGAAGAAGCAGCTTCTGCCAACCGAGAGGATGCAGACAAGTACTCAGGTGCTATTAAGAAAATCATTGAGGAGAGAGGATATCTGGCTGAACAGGTTTTTAATGCAGATATAAGTGCCCTACTCTGGGGAAAAAAGTCACAAAAGACATTTATTAGTAGGGAAGAGAACTGAGTACCAGGATTTAAGGCAGGAAGGGCTAGGTGGGCTACTGCTTTATGCAAATGCATTTGGGTTCATGATCAGGAATGCCCTTATCTATAAAGCTGATAATGCCAAAGCCTTGAAAGGGAAAGATAAATACTAGCTGCCAGTCTTTCTTTTGGTTGTACAAGAAGGCCCGAATAATGAGAACTCTTTTTCTTTCTTTTTCTTTTTTTGCAGTTTTTGGCCAGGGCTGGGTTTGAACCTGCCACCTCTGGCATGTGGGGCTGGTGCCTTACTCTTTGAGCCACAGGCATTGCCCAAGAACTCTTTTTCTTAGCTGGTTCCATCCATGCTTTGTACTTGAAGTCAGGAAGTGCCTTGCCAGTAAGGGGTTGCTTTTTAAAGTGCTTTTGATATTGGACATTGCCCCTGGCTACTCAGAACTCCAGGAGTTCAACACTAAAGGTGTCAAAGTGGCTGCCTTGCCCTCAAACATAAGATCTCTATTTAGCCTCTAGATAAGAGGGACATAAGGGCTTTTTCAGGCTCATCACACACAGTACTCTATGAAAAGGATTGTCAACACCGTGGAAGGAAACCTCCATAAAGAGAACATCGTATAAGAAAGAATGGAAGAACATTGAAAGTGAAAGTTCTTCCACTTTCAATGGAAGAACATTGAAAATGACATCGTTGTTATAGAAGAAACTGTGAAAGGCTTCAAACTCAAAACCATAAATTCCTGGGTGGCGCCTGTGCCTCAAGGAGTGGGTCCCCGACCCCATGTGCCGGGGGTGGAGGGTTCAAATCCAGCCCCAGGCAAAAAACTACAAAAAACCAACCAACCAAACAAAAAAACCCATAAATTCCTGGTGAAGAAGTCTGCGTCCAGATGTTGTGCATAACTTCATAGGATTTATGACAGAGCCAATGCACTACTCTGGCTGGCAAACCCTGCCTATCTTGTAGCTGTTAGATGGCACCTTCCCTAGGAAGCCTTCTCAGACATCTCCCTCTGCCGGTGGCATTAGTTCCCTCTGGCTACGCTTTCCTTGGTGCCTACTTTATGTATTGATTTATTGATTCCTATATCTGTGTCTCCCATAAGATGTACCTCTTTAAAGGCCATTATTTAATAACTAATAAGTGGTCACATGTGCCAGGACCTGTGCTAGGCACTGGCACTTCGAAAAATACATTGTTTTCTTCTTTCTCTTTGCTCAGCACCTAGCACGTGCTTATTTGATGAATGGCTCAATGAGGTTATAGTCTAGTGCAGAAGTTCTGTATGTGAATCACTTGAAAAGCTTGTTAAAATACAGGTGTCAGGGCCCCACCCTAAAGCCCTTGCATCAGAAGCTGTTGGGTGAAGTTTGGTCACCTGTATGGTTAACAAGCTTCCTAAGTGATTCTGATGCACGCCATAGTTTGTGAATGTTGAGAAGCCCCACTTATTTTCAGAAAAGACCAAGTCCAAGTCATTCCAGGAAGATAAAAGTCAACTTTGAATTTAAGTTTCCTCAAAGGAAGGAAAACAGTTTACTAAACACTTATTAAGTATCATGTGCCTTATAGTTCAGTGTTATATACCTTTCTCATTTAATTCTTTTTTTTTTTTTGAGACAGAGCCTCAAACTGTCACCCTGGGTAGAGTGCTATGGCATCACAGATCACAGCAACCTCCCACTCCTGGGCTCAAGCAAGTCTCCTGCCTCCACCTCCCAAGTAGCTGGGACTACAGGTGCCCGCCACAACGCCTGGCTATTTTTTGGTTGCAGCCATCATTGTTGTTTGGCAGGCCCGGGCTGGATTTGAACCCGCCAGCTCAGGTGTATGTAGCTGGCGCCTTAGCTGCTTGAGCCACAGGCACCAAACCTCTCATTTAATTTTTGCAAAAACTCTCTGAATTACTCATCTCCCCGTTTTGAAGGAAATTGAGGCTCAGAAAGATTCATTCACTTGCCCAGGAAAAATTATCGCTGCCAGGATTTGAACCAGGAATGACTAGCCTCCAAAGTTCTTTCCATGACACCTGGCTGCCTCCCCACACCTGCCATTGACGGGCCTCTCGGCTGTGTGCCTCATTCTAACTGCCAAATGCCCATCGGCAAACTGCTGATGGTCCCTGATGATGATTTTGCCAAGCCTAGGAGAAATGGGAAAAATAAAAGCACTGCAACTCTTTTCACTATGCTGAAGTCTATTTAAAAGATTGACCTCAATTCTGAGATTGTTTTCTTCATTTTTAGGGTTAAAGTATCTTTTCTATTACGAAGTGATGGTGATGGCAGTTGACAGTTTGTTTTCCTTTTATAACATTCTTACTCGGTAAAATAAAAAAAACATAGTCAACCCTGGTTCAGTGTCAAGGGTTTCTTAAAATTTGCCTGATTCTGGAAATCTTGAAATGTGGTTATTATTGCTTTCAACGAAATCCCTCTTCCTCAGTGGGAGCCTGTTTCCTTGACTGGCTCTCCCCGTGGCAAGTGGAGATCATTCATAATACCACTGCAAACAACAGAGGTTCAGATGCTTGTTGTAGGGTGTGGGGTGGTGGTGTATGGAAGTGCGTTAATAAAAAGAATGGTTGATTTATCAGTTCTTGGCAGAGAGGGATGGGGAACTTGCCCACTGCCTTCCCTCTTCCCAGCTGTGCTGGCCAGCGTGGGAGCCATTAGGAATGGAGGGAGGGAGAGGACTATGGTCACAAGGCCAGCTTTTTCATTTGCAGTTAAAGCCTTATTGCAATACACAAGTTATTACATGTTCCCAGAGCTCACACTTCTCCGGATGAGAGGCAGGAAGCCAAGCTGGAGTAGGAAAAGGTCTGGAGACAGAGGTAACACAAATAAATGTCCTGACCTCATCACAGGGTGCCTCAGCCTCACTGTCCTTTGGTCTACTTCTGGTCTGGTCTATTGGGAGGAATCTCTTCAAAGGCCCAGCCAGCTCTCACAATCCCTGCCAGTTTTTCTGGTCTTGGGAGATGTGAGGAGAGGCAGGCAGGGTGGAGGTGGGAAGCTAAAGCCATAGTCATTTTGTTGATTTTTCCTGCAGGACGGTGAGGTCTGTGAGGATTGGGAAAGTCTTTGTTCATGTCTGTGTCACAAGTACAACCTGATTTGTTGTAAGTGGTTAATAAATACCAGTTAC
The DNA here is from genome assembly GCF_000181295.1 of Otolemur garnettii. Classification (NCBI taxonomy): domain Eukaryota; kingdom Metazoa; phylum Chordata; class Mammalia; order Primates; family Galagidae; genus Otolemur; species Otolemur garnettii. Next base: position 47,313,632 of record NW_003852396.1, read on the forward strand.
ATGGGTCAATGATTGTATCTGAGTGAGCTTAATGAGAGAAAGGGTCTGGACAGGAGAGATTGTCTGTATGACAAAATGGGGTCACTGAGAGGAAGAGACAGGGAGGTCTACTCTGGCTTGTTATCCTAAGAATAGTCCTCAGGTACTAATGTTGAGGAGAAAATTGATAATTCAGGGTCCTGAGGCCTGATGGCTGGGATTTTCTAAGTGTTCTTTTTTTTTTTTTTTTCTTGAAGGCTATTCTCCTGCCCAACCCCCAGACATTTCTTTCTTATTGCTATTTCCTCCTATTAACTTCCCAACTCTGGGAAAGGAGCAACCCAAAGGTGTACCCTAGAGAGCTTAGGGTCTGGATGGGGTTGGGGTGGAAGGGACTGGAGTCAGTGAGAATACTGCGCTTACAAGATTATGACATAAGGATTTCGCAAACACTTGGATTTCACAGAGCCTGGAACTCTGAGGCTTGGATGTTAGAGGCCATCTAATCCCACACACCCCACTACAAGAGATTCCTCCTGTGGCATCCCTGGTGTTGAACCCTATCAGGAGACCCTTGGCTTGGGTGCTTTATAGTTAGTGTCTCAAAACCTGACAAGCATCTCATAGGTGAGGGACTGTGCTAGACATGGCATAGGCATTGACATACTTCCTTCCACACCACCCCTGCAAGGTTTGGTATTTTATAGAAAAGGAAACTGAGACTTACAGAAGTTAAATAATTTGCCAAGGCCACAGAGTAAATGAAGAGCTTTAAACCCAGTTTTACCCCACGCCCAGAGGCTAACCAGAGAGCCCAGAATGCTTGCAGTGATACTGCCCTACATATTATCTCAAGATAGCATCAAAATTTAGCTCTAAGTATATGGAAGAGTAGTTCTACTAAAATCTTTGTCCTTTTCTTAGTTCCTTCAGGAGCAGGCTGGGCATCATGGGCCACATTGGCCAATCCAGGGCTCACCTACCTGACCCAAGATGGCTCTAGCATGACAGAGGCCTTCTGGAATGGATGTCTTTAGAGGATGGGTGGTGCTAGGATTTGGTTTTCCTAGGCTGATTCCTGGATGCTGAAAGAAGAGGAAGGACCTGTAGGAACACCCAGGCTGGGGTTGAGGATGTGGAACCTTACACAGACCATGGACCATGGGCCACAGAGTCAGTAATGGAGATGACTTATGACCTTCTGTCTTTTTTTTTTTTTTTTTTGAGACGGAGCCTCAAACTATCCCCCTGGGTAGAGTGCCATGGCATCACGCTCACAGCAACCTCCAACTTCTGGGTTCAAGCGAGTCTCCTGCCTCAGCCTCCCAAGTAGCTGGGACTACAGGCGCCTGCCACAACGCCTGGCCATTTTTTGGTTGCAGCCATCATTGTTGTTTGGCGGCCCGGGCTGGGGATTCGAACCCGCCACCTTAGGTGTATGTGGCTGGTGCCTTAGCTGCTTGAGCCGAGCCGACCTTCTGTCTTCAAAACTTTGGACTGCTCCAGCTGTCAATATTTTGATTCTACAATAAACTTAAAAATAAGAGAAAAACAAAACCAAAAATACCCCCCAAATCTTCAGGCCCACCACAATGGGGAAGCAGAACCAGCATCTGTCACACACTCTAAAAGCAGGGAACAAAACCGCAAAAATCACAGATGATCTGTGTAAACATGGTACTCTGGGTATGCCTGTCTCTTACTCTGTGAGTGTACTCAGATTTGGGTATATCTGGGTGTGCCAAATACATCCTTAGCATATCTGTTTACCTGCGTGTTTGTTTCCTTCCTGTTCTTTTTCTGCCATTCCCTTAAAGGTAATCCCCTTACCCCAAGTGCTTGGCCTGACCCTTTTCTCCCTCAAGATTCCTCCTGAGTTAGTCATATCCCAATAGCTTTCAGTATGCCTGTGATTTCCAAATCTTCACTCCTGGGTCTTAGCTCTAGATTTGTACTTAGCTCCTCCCAAATACCTCCACTTGACACACAGCTCACTTCCAACAACTCATCAACCACCCCCCCCCCCACACTGGTATCAAAACATCTGACCTAGTCACCCCTTCTTTAACATTTCTGATTTCTTCCCCAGTGCAGTGGGAGTGGAGTGGGGGTAGAGGTAGGGACTCTGAGGGTGGGTTGTAAGTGTTCTGGAGGTCTGAAACAGACAGAAATTAGCTGAGACCCAGCAGCAGGTCAGGAATAAGGTAGCTGGATTACAATTTCAAGTAGGGCCAACTAAATGAGGAAAAAGCATCATGTGGCAAAATGACAGGGTTCAGAGATGGAGGAGGCCACTGAGTTAGAAGAAACCTCGTAGGAGGTAGCAAGGCAAGCCCAGAATGATGGTAGGTCACAATTTCTATGTATTGCCCATGTCTCTGGTGTGTGAGAGCGGGGAACAGTCAGAGAGGCTAAGGAATAGAAGAAAATTGGCTTATTGTCATCTACTAAGTCAAATCCAAATGCCTTAGTAGAACATTCAAGACCTTTCTTGACCTGGCTTACACCTACTTCTCTAGTTTCACATTTTCACTCTCCGGCTTACTCCAGCACTACAGGCTATTTTCCTGAATTCTGTGTGTCTCTTGCACTTTTATGTAAACACACAATTCCCTCTGCTGAGAATATCATATCCAGGCATCTGCTCAGTGAAGACCAACTTATCCTTCCAGATTTATCCCCCACTTTCTCAAATGCTCTAGATAATTCTGATGCCTTTTTTTTTTTTTTTTTTTGGAGATAGAATCTCAAGCTGTCACCCTGGGTAGAGTGCCGGGGCGTCATAGCTCACAGCAACCTCCAACTCTTGGGCTAAAGAGATCCTTTGGCCTCAGTTTTTCTATTTTTAGTAGAGACAGGGTCTCAGTTTTGCTCAGGCTGGTCTAAACTCCTGAGCTCAAGCAATCCACCTGCCTCAGCCTCCCAGAGTGCTAGGATTGCAGGTGTGAGCCACCATAACTGGCTTTCTGATATCTTTTTATGAGTCATACCTTCATACCTTAGTTATTTAAGCTGCCACATCACATAATTGTTTACTTGCCTGCCTGAAGTGAACAGTGAGCTCCATGAGGACAGAGACTATATTTCACTCAATATTTTAGACCCCAGCACCAACACAGTGGCTAGCACATGTTAAGTGCAGAGTAAACACTTGTTAGATGAATGAATGAGTGAATGGGCTCACATTGTTATAAAGGAGACAGACAAGCAAAGAGAAAACTGTGAAGCTGTGTGAAAAAGACCATCCTAATAAGTTAGAAAGGAAGGAATGTTGATTGCTACCATTTCCTATAGAAAGGACAAAATGCCAATTTTCAGACAGTCCTGTGCCACTCTCTGGCTCCTGCAATGTGCAATTCAAAAAATATATGGAATAGTTAAAAAAAAAAGTTTATTTTTGAAACAAAAAATATTACTCATATGAATGAAGTTAGGACAATCTCTCTTTTTTTTTTTTTTTTTTTGCGGGAGGCGGGAAAGGGTTAGTACCTCTGTTTTGTTGGTACCTTTATTAGTTAGGGTGCTGGCACATTGAAGAATTTATTTAACTGAAAATAATTTAATGACTATTTGCAGAAATGTGAGCAGGGTTAAAAAAAGCCAGCTATAGATGAAGAGGCGCCTAAAGATTAGCAAAAGTGGGAAGCTGTTACCAGTCCAGGCCTGAAGTGTATAGGGAAGGAGCATGGAACCATAGCCATGAAAGGGCACAACCACTGCCCAAATCTCAGCCTAGTCCAGAAGGCCTCATCCTACTCTGAAATCTGTCTCTGTCCCATTAGTTGAGCTCAACGGGAAACCAGAGCCCTGGCGAGCCCTACCGATACAGTCCACAGGGCTCAGGCTCCGAGGTGGAGAAGGGCTAAGAATGAATCTTGGTGATGGGAATGCAAATACAGAACAGCAAGCATATGGAGGAAATGCCTCTGTTTTGTGAGCAATCTAATATATGATTAGTTTGTGTTAAGTAATAAAGCATTGGCTTGGCGCCTGTGGCTCAAGTGGCTAAGGTGCCAACCACATACACCTAAGGTGGCGGGTTCGAATCTAGCCCGAGCCCGCCAGAACAACAATGATGGCTGCAACCAAAAAAATGGCTGGGCATTGTGGCAGGCGCCTGTGGTCCCAGCTACTTGGGGGGGAGAGGCAAGAGACTCACTTGAGCCCAGGAGTTGGAGGTTCCTGTGAGCTGTGATGCCACGGCACTCTACCCAGGGGGACAGCTTGAGGCTCTGTCTCAAAAAAAAAAAAAAAAGTAATAAAGCATTGACTTGAACCCTGTGTATGACAATTAGATTTTATGTTTTTGTATATTTAGGTATTAGTGTGTGCAAGGTTATTAAAATCTGTGCCACTGAGTTAGTAGTCTGGGGTGGGACAAGGATATTTATATTTTTAAAAAGCTCAAATAAATATTGGTAGGTACCACTTGTTGAGAACCACTGAAATAGTTCACCTTCTGATTTTTATAGCCAGATAAAGTAAAGTTTATGAAATGAAAAAGATGCCCTGATGTGGCCACTCTCTAATTTGAGAACTATCCCTTAGATGATGTAAGTGTTTGGTTGGAAAACTAGAATGTTTGCACCTATCATCTGGCCCTATTCCTCCATTTGTTTGATGAAGAGACTGGGACTCCAAAGATGGAGTGATGTGCTCAATTATACAACTATAGTAAGTAGTAAGTCGTAAAGAAGGAAGGACTAGTACTAAGTACAGTGTATCTAACTCCTTAATCCAGTGTTCTTTTCAGGCAGCACACTTTGTAGGGGTGTATGTGTGTATGTATATGTATGGCAAAGCCATAGTGGCAGCAATTCTAGTCCTCCATTCTGATAAGGTGATTCTCCTCACAGCCCCCACCTGGAAAGAAAACAGACCAGGGAAAGTTCATTGACCCCTAGAACTCCGTGGAGCCGGGAGCTGGTAGGGGTGGGAAGAAGACTCCGAGTGACCCTCATCCCAAAACTTCACTCTCATCCTTATCACACTGATACAGGATTCCACTACTCAGGGCTAGACAAGGAGCCCCCCCATTCTCTAGGCCCAGGTGAGCTCAGAGGTCAGACCCCCATTTCCAGGCACAAGCGAGTGCCTTTATTGGGACATACCCTCTGGGCTCTGATAAGATCATGAACAAAGCCTGTGATGGTTTTTTGGGTGGTTCCACCTTGGGTAGGAGCACACACCTTCATTCCTTCTTAGGGACAAAGACTGTAAAGGACCTAATAATCTTGCCCTCCAGCCATGTGTAATCCTCTAGCCTTAAGACCCCTAGATAAAAGAGCCCAAGCGGAGACTCCCGAGGAAGTCCCCATTCCAGAAGCTCTGGTGCTTTTCTGTATTCCTTTCTAACTTGAATAAAAATCCTATTTAACCACTGATCTGTGGTCTGTGGGTTCATTCTTCGAATCCCCGAGACTAAGGACCTACTGAAGAGTGAAATTCCGGTATCAACACCAGGCTCTGAATATCTAGTAGTCAATTCTGTCACTAGAAAAGGATGACTCTTCTTTAAGGGAGTGTCAGATAACGGCACAGGCTTTAGGGAAAGCTTGGTAGGGCCCAAAAATAAAAGGAAGAGGCACATTGTGGGAGGGGCTCACAGCAAACTTTAGCCTGTAGGTCTCACCTGGGTCATCATACGGCTGAGGTCCAGCACTACAGCTTGTGTCACCATTCCAGGATGTTTGAAACTCTGGTCACCCCATTACCCCCAATTCCTACAGCCAGAAACACAGCTACCGTCTGTCTACAGCAGATCCCAGACCACTCACCCATTCTTTGAGATGAATCTGAAATCTCCACCTCCAGGAAGTCTAGACTTAAATTTCCTAAAACCAGCAGCTCTTCCTCTTCCCTATCTTACACACATCGGGGTGGGCAGAACCTTAGAAACCACCTACCCAACTTAATTGTGAGGAAATCAAGGCCAGAAAGGGGAAGTGACCCACCCAATCTCACAGCATGGAAATAGCAAGACTGGGTCTAGATTCAAGTCCATTTGACCACCTACCAGTCCACCCATGTAACTGCAGTGATTTGGAAGATGCACAGTTCCAAATGTGCTGGGTACCTATGTAAAATCAACATTAAACGTACTTACAATGATGTATTTTTGACAAAGTTAGTTCACATTCCTTTGAGTGCTTAAGTATGTTCCAGTCAGCCTGTCTGTAATTCTTGGCATGTTCTAGTCACATATGTGTTGATTCTGAGTTGTGAGAGGTATGTGCCTAGGGGCAATCGAGTGTTTGTGTTTGCTGGTACAGAGGGTGCCAAAAGAATGTATACACATTTTAAGAAAGGAAAAAACTGTATTGAAATTGTAATACTCAATATATACTGATAAACAATGAATACAAGCACGTTGAGCACCTATTGTAAACTTGTAATTGAAGTCTAATGTGACTTGAGTATTACAATTTTTTTTTTTCTTTTTTTTGTAGAGACAGAGTCTCACTTTATCGCCCTTGGTGGAGTGACGTGGCGTCATGCAGCTCCCTGCAACCTCCAACTCCTAGGCGTAGGCGATTCTCTTGCCTCAGCCTCCTGAGTAAGTAGCTGGGACTGACTAGAGGCGTCTGCCACAACGCCTGGCTATTTTTTTGTTGCAGTTTGACGGGGGCAGGGTTTGAACCCACCACCCTCAGTATATGGTGCCGGCACCCTACCCACTGAGCCACAGGCGTCGCCCGTATTACAAATTTAATACAGTTTTTTCATTTCTTAAAAAGTATATACTTTTTTTTGGCATTCTGTATGTTAGGATTAACATATATGGGCTGCTGCTTGCCTGTATGTCTCTGTTCTAATGTTGAAGGATGTGCATCAACTTGGTTGTTCGGTTTTGTGCTTGTGTACTTGTTTAGTGCCTAAGGGCAATTGTGATTCTGCATGTGTAAATGTTAACAACTGTAGATCTTTGACTACTGTGTATCTATGTATGTGTCTGTTGACCGCAGTGTGTCCACACAGTGAAGGTTGTGGGTCTAATTGCAATTCTGTCTGCATGGAGTACATTTGTAAAGGCTGAAACGAATTTGTCTTTGCCTTTTGCTCCTGGTTCATGAGAAAATGTGTGTCGCTGCGCGTTCTGGATAGGAATGTGTTTGTCCTTCAGCCAAGCTGGGTCCTTACTCAGGCACTGGGGTCACCGTCACGTTTGTGGATGCCTTGGTACGGCCTCCCGGGGGGCGTGGCCTAGTGGGCCCGCCTCCGCCCCTGGGAGAAGCCTCTTTTCTGCTGGTAGAGGCCGGGGGGCCTGGCCGGCGACACCAGCCGGGCCCCGCCCCTCTGGGCTCTGGCCCGCTCATTGGCCGTGGCCGCGGTGACGTCGTACGTTTCACAGATAGAACCCCGAGAGCCGGGAGCTCAGGAGGTATTGTCCGTCACCCTGAGGCTTTGTAACGTCGTCGCCTGCTCACCTAGCCGCGGGCGCGTTCTGGCCGTTGCAGCCCGGAGCGGGGTGCCAGCCGCCGCTGCCGCCATGGTGTCCCCAGTCACTGTGGTGAGTGAGCGAGCGAGCTAGTCAGTGTCCGGCGCGGCGGGAGCCCACTGGCCTGGCGACTGGGCTCCGGCAGGCCAAGGTGCTGGGGGCCGAGGAGGGGCAGAGGTCTGAGGCGGCCGGCGTCCTCGGTGAGAGGCGGGCGCTGTCACGGCCCCCTGCTCCTCAGACCTGCGCGCCCCTCCGCGCGCCCCCAGCCCGTCCGCAGGAGGGAGGAAAACATTGGCCACGTGACTCGGAAGCGTGACTTTGTTGATCTCTCTGTCTCTGGCACCAGTCCGCGGGGTCGCAGCCGGGGTAGGGAGAGGACTGCAGCCTGACGGCAGGTTCTGTGTACGCAGAACACAGGGAGGCGTGGGAGAGGATAGTGGGCCAAGAGGGCGACAGGGACCTCTTGGGAATCCTGTCCCAAGTTTGTTTCCTCTCCTTCCTAATAAACAAGTCGGAGGACAACCCTGAGTCTAAAGCAGCGCTGCAAATGCTCTGGGTCATTCTCTGTGGATGCCTTATCCTTTTCAGACTTCACAACTCCAACCTTTATCTCATCTACCCACCCTTTTCCAGTGCTAGGTTCTGACTGTTAAGGTCTCCCCAGCTACTGCCGGTTTCTCCTAGAAAATATAGGTCCGAGGGAGGGGATGGAGCTGACTTTGATGCTCCCAAGGGCTGGCAGGTGGATGATGGGGATTGTGCGGGTGGCATCCCCTCCAGCCACCTTCCCTGATAGTGCCCTCACCCTGACCAGCCTTAATGGGAGAATTTCCATGGGCAGAGCAAGGGTAGGATTGGATTCTGGACCCACTCATCTATCTCTTCCTAACCGCCCCCATTACAGTCTGATCCATCCTTAGGTATCTTCTGTTGTCTGGGAGTGTGTCCTCAGAGCCCTGTGCTGGACAGCTCATCCAGCCAGAGGTACAATCATTTTGGGCAGAATGTGTGTTACCAGGGAACCCCAGCTGCTCCATGTCACCCTCAGTGACCCTATACTAGCAGCCCAAGGAAAGGAGGTTCAGAGGTCACAGATTCAAAACATTTGCAGCAGCCTTCTCCCACAGCTTGGACTCTGCCTGCAATGGCCTTGGGTACAACCTTTCTTTTTTCTTTTTTTTTTTTTTTGAGACAGAGCCTCCAGCTGTCCCCCTGGGTAGAGTGCTGTGGCATTACAGCTCACAGCAACCTCCAACTCCTGGGCTCAAGCGAGTCTCCTGCCTCCGCCTCCCAAGTAGCTGGGACCACAGGCGCCCGCCACAACGCCCGGCTATTTTTTGGTTGCAGCCGTCATTGTTGTTTGGCGGGTCCGGGCTGGGGATTCGAACCCGCCACCTTAGGTGTACGTGGCTGGCGCCCTAGCCTGTTGAGCTATAGGCGCCGAGCCGGTACAACCTTTCTTTAGCTGCCCTCCCCCTAATCTGCCTGAGACCAAGTCAGCTGCTCTAACTTCCCCCTCTCAGTTCTCCATCTCCTCCCAGTCTGTTGGCTGGCTCCAGATCAGAAGTTGGTAAGAGAACCCCTCCCCCCTTCCTGTCTTTCTGGTGTGCCTTGGGTTGCTCTTATTCTCTGGGAAATGAGACTGACTGACACACACACACACTCCCCCCAGTCTCTGAAATCTCTAGTGTTTCAGGGACAGTTTTCTTGCTTCCAACTTAGGGGTTCATTATCTGGCCAGCATCCCTAGCACCTTTCTTGCCCTTGATGCCACCTTTAGGCTGGGGCTGATGGACTGGTGGCGGAAGAGCAGACTGATTGAGGAGGAGAGGGCTTGAGGGTTGAGGTAGTTGGCATTGCTCACCCTCCCACATTCCTGGCACTCACCTGGTGTTGCCAGGGCCCTAAGCCTGTGCCCTGGCCCCACCACTAAGAATCACGAGCTCGCCAGTCAGGGCGTTTCTTGTGGTTTCCTGCTGACTTCACTCCACTTTAGACAGTTGGGGGCTGATCCTGGCAGAGAGGGGGGCCTGGGGAGGGAAAGGACAGGGACAGGGAGGGAGAAGCCTTGGGCTGCAGAAGGGGACAGTATCCTAGGATTTGTTTGCTGCCCAGTGATTAACCATTCTGGCCAAGCCCCAGGCCAAGAGTGGACACAGGTAGCAAAAATAGTGGAGCCCATCCCCCTCCTAATAAAATGAGCCTCATGGTGGTGATAGGTTTGTTCACATCCTGCTGGCTGGTTGGGACAGGCCAGGCTGGGTTTCTCTGTGTCGATCTTCCCTGCTTGGAGGTGGAAGTGAGATGGGGGTTGTGGGGTGAGGTGAGTGGGGGTGGACCTGTCTCTGGGTAGATACCCAAGCTGAGGGTGCTGGATCTGAAAACTCCTGTGAGCGCTGTACTTGTCCTGTGTTCTCTAGGTGAAGAGTGAGGGACCCAAATTGGTGCCCTTCTTCAAGGCCACCTGCGTGTATTTTGTGCTCTGGCTGCCCTCGTCCAGCCCATCGTGGGTCAGTGCCCTCATCAAGTGCCTGCCTATCTTCTGTCTCTGGCTCTTCCTTCTGGCCCATGGCCTAGGATTCCTGCTGGCCCACCCCAGTGCCACCCGCATCTTTGTGGGGCTTGTCTTCTCTGCTGTAGGTGATGCCTTCCTCATCTGGCAGGATCAAGGATACTTTGTGCATGGTTAGTGGCCCTACTAGCTACCTGGGAGGGGTTGTGGGTGTGGAGGGTAGAGGGTTGGGGGGGGGCAAAGATTTGGGGACAGAGCTTTTGAACCAGAATATGGGGAATCCAAGGGTTTCTGTGCTCAGGGACTATGATGGCCTCTGTTAGAGGCTGACCTCCTGATCAGTTCTAGAGTTCTTCAGGGGTATGAGGGTGATGGCCATTACTTTTGTGGATCTTCCCACCCCTGTTACTCCCGAGGCAAAGCTCCTGGGCTATCCCAAACACTCCACTCCACCCCTACCCTATTACTCATTCCTTACCAATCCTGCCTTCAGCATCCTTTATCCCTTCTCACTCCCAGGTCTGCTGATGTTTGCTGTGACCCACATGTTCTACGCTTCAGCCTTTGGTATGCGGCCATTGGCTCTTCGGACAGGTCTGGTGATGGCAGTGCTATCGGGCCTGTGCTATGCCCTCCTCTACCCAGGCCTCTCAGGTGCCTTCACCTACCTGGTGGGTGTCTATGTGGCCCTTATCGGCTTCATGGGCTGGCGAGCTATGGCAGGGCTGCGGCTGGATGGGGCAGCCTGGCGCTGGACTGAGCTGGCGGCTGGCAGTGGTGCAGTGCTCTTTATCATCTCAGACATGACCATTGCCCTCAACAAATTCTGCTTTCCCGTGCCCTACTCGCGGGCACTCATCATGTCCACTTACTACGCTGCCCAGATGCTCATCGCTCTGTCAGCTGTTGAGAGCCGGGATCCCGTGGAAGACTATAGACTAAGCAAGGCCAACTGAGGTGCCAGGGTCTGGTCACCCCTCTCTCCTCCTGGGGCTGGGGTCCAGACCCTAGGAACCTGCAGGAGCTGGATCAGGATGGCTGCAGTGCCAGCCTGGGGCAGCAGGTACCTCGTGGGGGAGTTCACAAGTTTGAGGGGGGTAAGAAGGAAAAGAATCTCCTTAGCAAAGCTAGTGGTCCAGGACAATGCTGTGAGCTAAAAGAGTCAGCCTTATACCTTGCTGGAGTCAGAAGTAGGAATTTCCCCACCTCTACCCCATCAGGACCGTCAAAGCCCCCTTGGAGGGTGATGGTGCTCAGTTTCTTGACACCCTACCCCTTCCCTTATTAGGTGGAAGAATCTGACTCTATCTCATATGCCTAGGACCAATGGCAGTGCTGGGTTCACCCACTCCTACTTTTGATCTATACAGAGTTTGAAGAAGAGACAGGAGAAATCTATCCTGATATGACCCAGCCTTGGGGTTTGAAGTCCTTCTCACAGGCCCCTGGTTGGGAAGATTGGACTAGAGTCCAGGTCACTCTTTCCTCCTTCTATCCTTGTTACTTGAACAATCTTAATCTCTAAGTGGTGGGTGGGAAGGTGAAGGGGCATCTGTCCAGGCCAGGCAGGAGAGGGAACTTCTTTGGTCGGGGAGCTAGGGGTACCAAAGGATTCAAGTTGGCCCCATCTCTCATAGGCCAGTCCAAAACTCAGGCCTCATACTACTACCCTGAGACCCTGTCCCCAGGGCTAGGGTGAATCATGCCAAAGGAAGGGGCCAGCCTGTGTGTGTCTCTGTGTCTCTTGTGTGTTAGTGTGTGTTTAGTCTGTCTCTCAGCCTGCCTATGTCTTTCTCTGCCGTATGTCTCTGTCCTGCTGTCAAAGTCTCAAAGGGAGAGGGCCTTAGGGAGCTGCTGAGGGGGTGCTGAGTCTGGCTCAGAGAGCTGGAACCCCTCCCCCTAACATACATACTCCCAGAGCTTTCCTCCCTGCCCCTCCTGCACTAGGAGCAAGAAGAGGGGGCTCTAATGACACTCTGGGGTCATAAGACCCAAGGCACATTCAATGCAAAGGGAGCAAGGATGGGAAAACTCCATCCTATACTGCCCATGTGAAAAAAAAATAAAAACCAAGGGCCATTGGCTATCCTGCTTGACTGCCTGTGTGGCACGTGCCTGTCCTGGAGAAGGGGTGGGGGCATGGTGCCAGGGCCCCTGGCTGTCCTCAGAGCCTGTATCATAGTCTTGGCCAGTGCACCTTGGCGCCAGGCTGGCTCCCTGGCTCTGGTGACACTGTGCTGGTTGGAGTGGGTCTCACTTCCCTGGTCACATGTGTGGGTGAGGATGTGATTCAGGAGGATGGGGGATGGATAGTATTTGCCACTGTCCAAATGTGGTCTTGATGCACTCCCCTGTGCACAGATGCCCAACACCCTTGGTGACCTTCAGTTACCCTGCTGCCCACCTCCTCCCCCCACACCCCACATCCACTGCCTGTTCCAGATTCCCTTAAAGTATCTCCTTCTCCTAGTTGAACAGCTGGGAGGAATGGGATTAGATTAGCTGATTCATACTTTAGATGTAAAGCCCTGGCAGAATAATTTGTCACCCCACTCCCACTCCAGGGGTATTTGCATTTTAACAGGCAATGCGCTACCCAGAAGTAGAAAGGGAAGCCTTGGATGGTGGTAAATATGCCATTTTGTAAAGGCATTGCACATTTGTGGAGATGTGATACAGGAGACTCAAGTATCATTGTGTGTGTTGGATGAATAAGTGATTTTTCGATTAGGGTTTTTACAGAGATTCCTTATGGGGAGTAGCAAAGGAATAAGGAGAGAAGGCAGGCTCAAAAACTCCCTAGTCTTGTTTCAAGTCCAGTAGCTCCTTAAGTTTTTTTTTTTTTTTTTTTTTTCAGAAAGTATTCCACTGCAAAACATAGATTTGAAACTTAGTGAGCCGGGTGACCAATTCCTTCTAGCTCTGATAGTGGGAACCCTGGTCACTAAAGAGGCAAAGTTCTGATCCTTTCAAACCCCAGAGCTCTGAACATGAACCTACCTAATATGAACTAGGGATGGAGCAGGGTGGGGAGAAAGATGAAGTCAGCAAGACTTGCCCCCAGTCCTTGAGGGGAGGGAAAGGGTACAGGGTAGATGCAGAGGAGGGGCCCAGTCAAAAAGGGGGATGGTCACTCCTATGTGGATGAGTTTGGACAGGGCTCTTAGGGGTCGAGGTCTGTGAGTCTTCATCCCATGCCTATGTCTTTCCTCTTGGTCCCTGATATATACCACTCTCAGGAACAAGAAAGAGGGATTCTAGTTTATTGTCCCCTCCCTTCACTGAATGTTTGCATTGACAAGCACCAGAGAGCAACTTGGGATGCCTACACTGGGCATGCAGAGGACAGGCCAAGAAGCCCTACATCACAACAGCCTCTTGATGCCTGGACTGGAGCTCACATAAGGTGCTTTGATTTCTTCTGCAGATTCTCAGTGAGGGATGCTAGAATTGACTTGTCATCTTTGTCTGAAAGAGAAAACCAAGTATTTGTATTAATGATGCCAGGGAAACTCAAAACTGCTGGACTTGGAGTTCCTACATGGGAACCAGGGGCTGGACCTTGGGACTCTTAATCCTGGGTTGGCAGAGTATATGGGGTCAAGAGCTACCATTTATTCAGCATTTAATATTTGCCAGGTACTGTGCCAGGCACTTCATACACTATCTCATTTACACCTCAGAGCCCTATGAGTAGAAAACAGGCTCAGAGAATTTGCCATAGTCACACGGCTGTTCAGCGGTAGAGCCAGGGCCCTGGGCCCATGTGCTTACAACCAGAGTTAAATTGTTGGGGATCTCTGATTGTGCAATGAAAGCTGGATAGCTCCCACAGTGCTTTCCCTGGCCTAGTTCTGTTGCAGTTCGGCAGCCACTCTGGAGACATCATTTCAGTGCCAGACATTTAAACACTTGAGAGACAGAGCAACAGGATATGGTCCTTTCCCCAAGGACGGACATATATAACTGGATAAAAAGGGTCTGTAACCATGGAGACCACAGCACTGGAGTGCCATGGAGAGTTCAGGGAGTGGCAGAAGATGTGACCGGAGAGGTTAAGGAGAGGGGAACCTTGTTCGTTTGGGATTTTATTTGGGGGTAGGAAAGCTAGGGGAGTAACTTCAGAAAGAGAAAGCAAAGCAGGTGAGCTTTGCATTTAAAGCAGTGGTTCTCAACCTTCCTAATGCTGTGACCCTTTAATACAGTTCCTTATGTTGTAGTGACCCCCAACCATAAAATTATTTTTGTTGCTACTTCATAACTGTAATTTTGCTACTGTTATGAATCGTAATGTAAATATCTGATATGCAGGATGTATTTTCATTGTTACAAAGGGGTCACAACCCACAGGTTGAGAACCCCTGATTTAAAGAGTTCATGCTGCTACTAGCTGAGTAGCTATGAAGACAATAGACTATGTGGGAAGGAATAAAATATTTCCCTGTTTGTGCACACATGAGCAGAAACATGGCATGCATGTGCAAAAAGGGAGGGTTCTCTCCAGTCCCCTTATTTGTACCTCCCGTGTCCTTATCCTAGACCAATCGTTGGTTGCATATCAGAATCACTTGCAAAATTTTGCAAACATAGATTCCTTCCTGAACCCTGTCAGAGAATTTGTGATTGGTGAATCTGGTTTAGTCCAGTATCTTTTTTTAAAGGCAGGTGTAGTCCCCACAAGGGTTGCAAACCACTTCTTATCTAGGGATGGAGAACTCCAACATCTATAGGGGCCAGTGCACATAACAAATGACATCCAGAGAACGGGAGAGTGGTAAGAACTGTGGCCAATTAAGAATGTTTGCATCACCTGATAGCAGATTAAATAAAAACCGGTGCCCAGCCAAACGAAGAGCGTTGACTCATGATCCACCATTCGACCATTTTGCACCTCTGCCCTGGCCTTCCTCGTCTCCCACCCCCTACGTCCCAGGCGCCCTCCCCGACCTCACCGTAGACAGTGAGCGTACAGCTGCTGCGGTCCTTGCCCAACTCGTTCTCCACCAGCACGCTGTACTCGCCGGTGTCCTTTAGCGTGCAGGTGGGGATGACGAGGGTGCACACGCCACTGGTGGAGTTGTACCAGAACTTAGAGTTGGCCGTGATGTTGACGTCGCCTTTGTAAAGGGTCACCGTGGGCCGCGGGTTCCCAAGGAAGGCGCAGGTCATAGTGCAGTCCTGGCCACGGAGCACGGTGTGCGGCTTGAGGGGGGTCAGGAAGCGAGGTGCGTGGCGCCAGTCCTTCTGCTCGTAGGGCTTCAGCTTGGCGCTCATGTCCTCAACTGCGAGGGGTGGGGGTGGGAGTAGGGAGGACAATACGGGTGTAAACCTGCTCCCAGCTCCCCAGACTTCCGCCTGGCCCACCCTTCTTAGAGCTCAGAAAGCGCGTTGGAACCCTGAAGACCTGGGCCAGATTCCCAGACCATCAACTCTGGAAGCCTAAAGTTTATATCGGTTATCCCCACACCGCCTTCACCCCTTCACCCTGCCTCCATCCCTCACCCAGCCACTCCAGGGTTCACAGGTTTTTACACTTCCCCAGACCCAGGGTCCTAGATGTCTTTCCAGCCCCAGCTTCCTGAAGCTGGGTGTTCTCAGTTGTTATCCGCCTTTAACTCCGCCTCCAAGCTTCCCCTACGTAATTTCAGCTTCCACATCTTCTCTCTCTTATTTAGCCCCTCATTTGGACGCCATCCGGACCCTTAACCCCTTCCTCCAGGATTCCCAGAAGCCGTTCCCTCAGAGAGGGCGTGCCTCTAAGTCCCGCCCCTCCACGCTTTTCCCTGTCCCTCCGTCATTCCCACCCCCAAAGGTACCTCCCTACCTCCACCCTCAAAGCACTCGGAGGAAGGCGCCTCAGCTAGACTCCCCTGACATCTACTTCTCTCCCCAGCGACATAGACGCTGAACTCTCTGAAGGCAACGGTTCTCAGATTTTCTCTTACCGCCTGGGTACCCCTTGTGACTTAATGCCATCCCCATGATCAGGGCTCCCAGACATAACTCGAAGCCTCAAGGCCCCAACTCACTCTTGTCCTTATTGACAAGCCAGGTGTCCCTGGAGTCGAGTGGTTCACTGTCACCGATTTCATTCCGAGCCACCACTCTAAAGTAGTACTTCCTGCCTGGGAGCAGCCCAGTGACTGTGTACTTGTTGCTGAAGACACGCTCGGCTGCCGTGTACCAGGTGGCAGTGCTTGCATCCCGCTTCATGATGACATAGTGGGCCTCCCCGTCCTCCTGCACATCAGGGCTGTGGTTCCAGGTCAAAGTCACAGTGTTGGGGACCTCCTCAAACAGCTGTAAGTTTGTGGGGAGTCGGGGGAAATCTGGAAGAGTTGGAAGGCCTATGACTTTAGGTGGCCTGAGGTGCCCTCACCCTAGCCACCTGCCAAGCCTAATGGAAGACGGGATGGGGCACAACCTCTCTTGGTCTAAGTCAGTTGGTGTCTTAAAGTCAGAAGAAACTATTTCTGAAGTGTTGCTGTGCCATTTACTAGCCCTGTGACTTTGGGAAGTTACTTATCTTTTCTGAGACCCCTTTCCTCATTTTTTTTTTTTTTTGAGACAGAGCCTCAAGCTATCCCCCTGGGTAGAGTGCCATGGCATCACACTCACAGCAACCTCCAACTCCTGGGCTCAAGCGAGTCTCCTGCCTCAGCCTCCCAAGTAGCTGGGACCACAGGCGCCCGCCACAACGCCTGGCCATTTTTTGGTTGCAGCCATCATTGTTGTTTGGCGGGCCCGGGCTGGAGATTCGAACCTGCCACCTTAGGTGTATGTGGCTGGTGCCTTAGCCGCTTGAGCCACAGGCACCGAGCCTCCTCATTTTTATAATAGGGCTAAACAGTGACTATTTCATAGAAATAGTGGGTAAAGTGCCTGGCGTGTAGTTACTGTTCAATAAAAGTTCATCCCTTCTTTCCTTGGCATTTAGAGCTTTACTGTATAGCTTCCAGCTCTAAGAGGTCACCTCAATTTTTAACAGATTCATCTCTCCCTGCGCCTCCTGCCTTTCATCAATTCTCTACTCTTTCTGCTGACCATACTCTATATATGTCTCAAAGCTTGCCAGATATGACTGCAGAAACTGAAACAAGGGCTTGGTCCTACTTCAGTGCCTCCACAGCTTCAGACCCTCTCTACTAGGCTGATGAAATTTTGCTCTGTGTTGTCAAAGAAGGTTTCACTATCTTAAGGCACAACTTTCCCATGGTAGGAATTCCATACCTGCCACACGCACGTGGATGTCGTAGTATGCCTCTCCAAACTCATTCTGGAGCAAGATCCGGTACACCCCTGAGTCAGAGCGCTTGGTGCTATTGATGAGGAACTGGGAGTGGTTTTTGCCCTTGGTAATGGTTTCTCGACCCTTGGTGGGGATGCCATCTTTCTGCCATATCACATTGGGTGGTGGTGAGCCCTGTGTGGGAGATGGCACTTTTGGTCACTTAGATGGTATTTGGAGGTAGGTTGCCCCCCCTTCCAGGTCAAGGAGTCTTCTGTCAGCCTCTAGCACCAGGAATCTGTTAAGGGGCAGAGGCAGAGGCAGAGACTAATGATGGCTATAATAGTGGGGGCCAAGGGGCTAGGGTCAGGAACAACTCACAGAGAAGGCTGCATGGATGCAGAGGGCTGTCCCAGCACGAACCACCATGTGACTCTTCAGCCGGGCACTGAGGTCAAACTTGGGTGCAGCTGAGATGGAGGAGACAAAGGTGGAGGCATGGGCCTCTCTTTCAAGACTCAGCTTTAAGTCTCTCCACCAAAGCCTTTTCCAACCTCTTCTCTTTTATGCCCCTCTAAAGGCAACAAAACATCTTGCTGTTCTGCAACACTGTGAAGCATTTGTTTTCTCATCTGTCTTCTACTAGTATGTAAGACCATAGAAGGCAGGTCCTATGTCTTGTGTCCAAGTCTCTAACATCTCCCTTGACACAAAGTTGAGAATTTTTTTTATTTTTTTTTTAAGCAGGGGTGCCCCTGGATATATCTCTGTCCAGATATAATAAATTGTATGACTTATTCTTGATCTTCACCCAATTTTCCCCTCTGGATTGAGGCCCCAGGGAAGAGGTTTGGAGCTCGGATATTGGGCATGAACCCACGCCCTCTCTGTGTTCTGACCTGGTGGTGGCATGGCACGGACCCCCTCGTCTAGCTCCACAGGCTCCCCAACCCCAGCCTCGTTCACAGCCCGGATTCGGAAGAAGTATTTCTGCCTCTCAGTGAGGCCTCCCACGGTGTAGCAGGTGCCTGAGATGGGGATCTTTGTACACTTGGACCACTCCTTGGTGTCTTCAGCCCGCATCTCAAGGATGTAGCCAGAGGGTGGGTCACCTTCTGCAGGCTCCCGCCAGGCCAAGGAGATGCTGGAGTTGGAGGAATCAGACACATGCAGGCCCTGCACCAGGCCTGGGGGCTCTAGGATAAAAAAGACATACAGTTGGCCCCCAACTCATCTCCACTCAATGCAGTGCCCACTTCCTACACTGTATACCTGAACCCTAGTTTTTACCACTTCTATGTCCAGCTCCCACAGTTAAACCCTTAATACCTAACTGTGCATATTCAGCAACCTCCAAATTCAAATTTAATTCTCTTACTGACTCAATACTTTCACCCCTAATGTCAATACCCTCTAAATCAGTGGTTCTCAATCTTCCTAATGCTGCAATGTATTTTCATTGTTAAAAAGGGGTCGTGACCCACAGATTGAGAACCACTGCTCTTAATGTATACATATGCTATATTCAAAACGCTAGCCTTTACCCTAGCCACCTCCACCATGACCATTGACAGGCAGGACCTCCACCTTGTTTCCTAAACTCAATACCTTCCCACATATTTCCCGAACACCCTCATTCAATCCTCAACATGCCTGTTATCTCACCTAACCAGAAACACTCAAAGCTTGATAAAAACTTCTTGCATCTTACCTCTTCACTGTCCCTGACTTTCTTTTTCTTTTTTTTTTTTTGAGACAGAGCCTCAAGCTATCCCCCTGTGCTGTGGCATCACAGCTCACAGCAACCTCCAACTCCTGGGCTCAAGTGAGTCTCCTGCCTCAGCCTCCCAAGTAGCTGGGACCACAGCACCCACCACAGCGCCCAGCTATTTTTTAGTTGCAGCCGTCATTGTTGTTTTTGTCATTGTTTCCAGGCCCAGGCTGGATTCGAACCTGCCACCTTGTATGTGGCTGGCGCCTTAGCCACTTGAGCCACAGGCGCCAAGCCACTGTCCCTGACTTTCAATCTTTATTTTCCCCCTTTCTCTTGTGTGTGAATCCTATCCCTCTATGAAGCTGCTAGCTTCCAGAGAGTGGAGGCTGGTGACTTTCCCAGGAAGGAAATTCTCTATCTACTTTGAATGAGCTAATTCCACTATGTTCTGGGGCCTGACAGCTCCGTACTTACTAACAGGATCCTTGGCCACTACTGAGCTGGATGGCATACTGGGCTGTCCAGGGCCTGACTTATTTACAGCTATAACTCGGAATTCATATTCTGTGTCCTCCAGGAGACCATCCACAGTGTACTTGGTGCCTGAAATGGGAAGATAAGTGGTTGAGGCCGGGAGCATCAAGGCGATAAAAGAACAGAGTGAGAGAACATTGAAAAGGAGGTCATGGGATGTTGTTAGAACTTCCAAAAGAGTTAGGGAAGGGAGGACATTCAGAGTAGTGATGGGTCCACTCAGCAAAAGTTCTTTTGATCTCTCCTGGGCCTCCGTCTCTAGGGCCTCACCTTGGATGGGGTCCTTGTTGACTGGCACCCACAAATTACTGCCTTTCTTTCTCCGCTCTACAATGTAGCCGAGCACTGGGGCTCCCCCATCCTGGGTAGGGGCATTCCATGTGATAGTCATGGCCTCTTTGGTCACATCAGTCACTTGAGGCTGGGAGGCAAGACCAGGTGGCTCTGTGGGGGACAGACAGAGGGCAAAGGTTAGGAGGGGGAAACACATATACAGTTGTCTACTCCACACTGACCTCTGCTCATCCTTAAAAAAAACTTTAATTTTTTTTTTTTTTGAGACAGCATCTCACTCTGCAGTAGCATCTTCATAGCTCGCCGTAGCCTCAAACTCCTAAGCTTGAGCAATCCTCCTTTCTCAGCTTCCTGAGTAGGCTGGATGAGTGCCTCATCACACATGGTTAATTTTTCTGTTTTTTTTCTTTTTTCTTTTGTAGAGGAGGGTCTTGCTCTCAAATTCTTGGCCTCAAGCAATCCTCCTACTTAAGCCTCCCAAAGTGCTAGGATTATAGGCATGAGCCACTGTGCTCAGTCCCCCCCAAAACCTTTAATGATTTTTTTTTTTTATTATTTGGGATTTATTGAGGGTACAAAGAATTAGGTTACATTGATTGCATTTGTTAGGCAAAGCCCCTCTTATAATTGTGTCTCATTCCCAAGAGGTAACTTTAATGATTAACTCTGGTTGCTCATTAATACACGTGGAAAGTAAGAACAAACCCACACCTTGATAATCTAATTTATTTATTTTTTGAGGCAAGATCTCACTCTGTTGCCTGAGTACAGTGGCATCATCAGTGGCTAGAGTACAGTGGCATCATCATAGGTTACTGTAACCTTAGACTCCTGGGCTTAAGCAATCCTCCTGCCTCAGCCTCTTGAGTGGCTAGCACAACAAATGCAGGCCATTATTCCTGGCTAACTTTTCTACTTTTTGTAGAGACCTGGGTCTCACTATGTTGGGCTCCAGTGATCCTTCTGCCTTGTCCTCTCAAAGTGATAGGATTACAGACATGAGCCACCTTGCTTAGCCCAATATTCTAATTTAATTGGCCTGGGATGGATGGCATGTGTTAGTAGTTTATTTCATTTCATTTTATTTTTTTAAGATAGAACCTCAAGCTGTCACCCTGGGTAGAGTGCCGTAGCATCACAGCTCACAGCAACCTGCAACTTCTGGGCTCAAGTGATTCTTCTGCCTCCGCTTCGCTAGTAGTTGAGATTACAGATGCTGGCCACAACGCCTGGCTACTTTTTGTTTGCAGGCATATTGTTGTTTGGCAGGCCTGGGCTGGATTTGAACCTGCCAGCTCAGGTGTATGTGGCTGGCGCCTTAGCTGCTTGAACCACAGGCATGGAGCCAAAATTAACCAGGTGTCAGGGTAGCATGATACTTATAGTCCCAATTACTCAGGAGGTTGAAGCAGGAGCATCTCTTTGTTTTGTTGTTGTTGCAGTTTTGCTGGAGCCAGCTTTGAACCCACCGCCCTAGGTATATGGGGCTAGCACCCTACTCACTGAGCCACAGGCGCTACCCTGTGTTAGCATTTTAAAAGACCCTTGGTGATTTTAATGTGTAGCCACTATTGGGAATCATTGCTTAACAAACACTTTCCCACTTGTGTGGCCACAGTTCTCAATCTACTTACTGTCTTGACACACTGAGATATGGAGGTCATTCAGGGAGGGTATAGCAATTAATTTATTAGCAATCGCAAGTAAACCGCAGGTGTCAGGGGTTTTTTTTGGAAAATATTAGAATGGATTCAAGGTTATCCCTGAAGCAACATCATGCTCACTTGGATTCTAGGATGATTTCTGGAATGGAGACAGTGGAGTCAGTTCCTTGGAATTAAGCATGGACTGCATACACCTCTGGGAGTGTATTGTGCACAAAATATGACTGGCCAAAGTTGATGATTCCTACCTGAGGTGATGTTCTGGAATCAGTCTGTCTCCTGGGATAGCTAGGGAGATGATCCTGTGGAACTTCCTACAGACCAGTATTCCTCACGGGCTGAAGGCCCCAATCTTGACCCCTTGACCCCAGGCTATCTCACTGACCTATGGGATTTCCTGCAAACACTTCATCAGTCTCCAGCGGGTCGCTCACGCCTTCTGAATTGACTGCAAGGATACGGAACTGGTAGGCTTTTCCCTCTTCCACCTTGTTGGTAGAGAAGTCGGTGACTTTGCCATCCACCTCGCCTATCTTAATCCAGGACTTCTTGCCGACTGCCCTCCGTTCCACAATGAACTGTGTCACAGGGCGCCCACCGTTGTCCTTTGGAGCCTTCCACTTCATGTGCACACAACTACCTGAGAGCTCCAGGAACTCCACCTTGCCCTGTGGAGGCTTGGGACGGTCTAGGGACAAAGAACAGCTTCAGAATGGAACTTTGGAGCAAAGAATCAGAAAGGCCTCCTCCCTCCCACCGAAGGTCTGGCCAGGCTGGGGCACAGCCAGGTCCTGAGCTTTTGGGATCCCTTGCCATTGCCTATGTCCACTGCCCCTTCTTCTAAGACTTGCTCAAAGAGTTTGATCCTTGTCCCCTGAACCTCCCACTTGCCTAGGAGTGGGTGGTCTGGGGACCTGAGGGGTCCCTGGCTTAGGGGGATCCCCTACCAATCCCCTTGCAGACAGGATTCCTACCTCTTCTGAGAACACATGTGCTTTCTGCTATCACAATTTATCTTATATTATAATTACATATCTGTCTATCAGTTTCATCCCTTTTGGGTTGAGGAACTGCTGGGGATACTTCATTTCTGCATCCCTAGCACTGAGAACACAGAGGAGATGCTCAGTCATGCATAGAATTGAATTGAAACTCAAACCTTCCCACCCCATAGCATGATGGAAACTCAGGTAGAGGAGGTGATGACCATGTGTATGTGTTGCATGTTGAATATAAGTTCATGAAGGCTAGCGCCTCATTTCTTTCCTTGTCCCCATGTTCAGACCAATCCCAAATCTCATTCTCACCCCCCTTTCCATCTTCCTCTTCCAACTTATTTTATCCCTAGCCCTGAATAATCTCCCAGCCCAGTCCATTTCACATCCATCCTTACTACTCTTCCCAATCAACCTTACCCCATCCCCAAATTTCACCTTTTTTTTTTTACTTCATTTCCACCTTACCTCCAACCATGTCCTCATCTTCAAGTCAATACTTAAGTAACATATTTGAAAGTCTATTATGTGCTGTGCACTTGACTATGCACTTTAAATTCACTAGAAATAGATACTAGGGGGGAAAATCACTGTATTTCTGGTGAGAAGCTGAGGCTTAGAGAGGTTCACTTGACCACGGCCACCTAGTTAGGAAGTTAGGAAGTGGGTTTCTGGCTGCAAAGGTAGCCCTTCAGTCCCACTCCCAGCTCCAACTCCAACTCAGCCCCGGCCTCCCTCCTGAGCTTGGGCACCTGGAGCCCTCAGCCCACCCCTGCTCTTACCCAGCACATTGAGGTGCAGAGTGGCTGTGGCTGAGCCATGGTCATTCTTGAGCTTGAGAAGCACTAGGCCACTGTCTTCACGCACACATTTTGAGATGGTTAGTAGAGCTTGGTCTTCCCCACGCTCCATGGACACGCGCTCCTCCTCGGTTACCTCCATGCCATCTTTGTACCATGTTACTTTGGGCAGTGGCTTTGCCCGGAAAGGCACCTTGATGTGTGCCGTGTGACCTACCTTCACGGTCACTGGGTGCGCCGCCAGCGCCTCAAGTACAGATGGGTCGATGGCAGGAGGATCTGCAGAGAAGGGTGGCAAGGAAGCAGGGGCCTTCAAACTTCTTAAACAGGGGGACAGTTCACTGTCCCTCAGACTGTTGGAGGGCCGGACAGCGGGCCCCGGGATGAGTCGGCTGCTAAGCAGGACAGGCAGCGGCAGCAAAAACACCCGGCGGGCCGGATAAATGTCCTAGGTTGTAGTTTGAGGACGCCTCGGTAATATGGGAGGAGCCTCGGCAATAGGGGAGGAGCCAATGGGAATGGGGAGGAGCTATAAGCGTGTGGGCGGGCCAGGTGCAGGCTGGTTGAGTTTTGTCCACCCTGGGCTGGAGCATACCTGCGATGTACAGAGAAGCTTCGCTCTCTGCGCCCTTGGCCCGGAACGTGTACTTGCCCTCGTGTTCGGGGCCAGTATTGGGGAAGATGAGCTTGTGCACTGCACCCTGCTTCACAATCTGCACACCAGGCAAGTCCGTGATCTGGATCTCCTTGCCATCTTTCAGCCACACGCCTTCCACCTTCTCGTCGTTCAGCACTACGCACAACTCCGACGGGCTCCCGGTGGCCGCGTGTATGTCAGACATCCCGCTCTTCACCGTGGCCAGACGCTCTGGGGAGAAAGGGGGAAGGACTGGGTCAGAGTGCTGGGGTGGAAGGGACTCATAGGAAAAGGGTTTGGTGGTTTAGGTCATGGAAACAGGGGTGCAACGTCAATCACAATAATTTATGATGAATAGGTGGCTTGCCAATGGTCAGTGGGTGATTGGGGGATAGTGGGAGGGACGCTGGAGCAAATAGGTGGGAGGGATTGGGGAAGAGGCCAAGGCTTAGGAAATGGCTAACCCTCTCCTAGAAAGTCTTTCTGGGAGCTGGTTAATAGGGAGTTGATGAGCCGGCAATGGTTAGCAGGGACTTAGGATGCTTGGCTGAAGAGGGGAATAGATGACGGAGATGATTAGTGGAACTGGGATATTTAGTTGTGTTTATGGTGGTCTATAGGATGCCCAGGGTCACTGGGTGTTGGGGGTAGCCTGGGGCAGTGGAGAGTTGGTCTGGTTAGGGAGTAGGAGATGGTTCCAGTCAAGGATTTGTGGTCAGATCAGGATTGCTGATGATGGTTAGGGTCTGAAAAGTGAAGAATGAAGTCAGGGAATTTGGAATAGAGACTGGGAGATGGGGGATGACTATGGCTTAGGAGATATGGATATTCAGTGCATTGTTAGAATTTGGGAGATGGGGATGGTGAAGCAGGGAAATACAAGTTGGTCATGGTCTGGGGGAGGATTGGGGTCAGTAGTGGGGCCACTGTAGGGGAGTGCCAGGGTCAGAGGAACTGGTAAATGGAGATTGACAGGGTGGGTCTTACCATCCACAGTGACGGTGGCAGTACTGTAGTATTCAGTGGGGTCCCCATCCTGCATGGCCACCACAGTGTACTCGCCATCGTCACTGAGCTGTGCATCCTCAATGACCAGCTCTGCTCGCTTGCCCTCGTGGCTCATGCTGTACTTAGTGCCATGTGCCAGCAGCTGTCCATCCTTCTTCCAGCGCAGGGTCACATCCTTAGATGTCAGCTCACATTCCAGGCATGCTCGGCTCCTCTCTTTCACACGTACATTTTTAAGGGTGCTTACAAAATTGATGGGGATTCCTGCAGACAGAAACACAGACAATTGGGCCTGCTCCTGAATCACTACATCCTTTTTCTACAGCTATATGCTGCCCTGGCCCGCCCCCCCCACCCCCCCGCCCGTTTGGCAGGAACTTGCAATGTTGAATGTGTTTGTGTGCAGTATGTGACTCACTGAAGCACTTGACAGGGACCATCCCAGCTCTGCCCCTTACTTGACAGTCGACTGTACACAACACATTTGCCTTTCTGAGTCTCAGTTTCTTTATTGTAAAATGGGAAAAGAACTTTCAAAGCACAGCAGTCCACATCTCTAATACCCCCCGCCCCCAATCTCTTGGATCTCCAGCCATGCCATACCTACATTGTCTGACTGGTGTCTGGGCCTCTGTACATGGCTGTTACTTTTGCTGGTGATGTCCTTTACTCTCCCCATTTCTCTGAAATCTGAACTTTTTTCTTGGTAAAACTTGGATATCACCTTATCATATAATTTCTGACATTGTCAGCTCTTTTTTTTTTTTTGTCTCTCACCATCATGGCGATGATAATTCCATGTGATGGATATCCCAGGTGTGGTTCACATGTGTGACATGCTCATTAGTGTATACATTATGATGTACAAATCCCTAAGTGAGTTATAATATCAGAATGTGAGTAGTTGAGAGTACTATAATATATGATACTAGAGCTATAACTTCTTAGTCCATGATCTCCCAGATGATGAGACCCCAGTCTGTCTTGGCTCTTGAAATAAGAACAGCAATTCTTTTTTTTGGAGATAGAATCTCACTTTGTCGCCCTGGGGAGAGTACCATGGCATCATAGCTCATAGCAATCTCAAACTCTTGGGCTTAAGCAATCCTTCTGCCTCAGTCTCCCTGAGTAGCTGGGACTACAGGTATCTGCTACCACAATGCTTGGCCAGTTTTTAGTAGATATGAGGTCTTGCTTTTGCTTAGGTGGTCTCAAACTCCTGCACTCAGGCAATCCATCCACCTTGGCTGCCCACAGTTCTAGGATTACAGACATGAGCCACTGCACCTAGCCTCAAGAACAGTAATTCTAATTTCATTTTCATATCTGCCCCCTATCCACTGTAGGGGATTGTCAGGGCAGAGGAATTGGTCAGTGATGATTGACTGGATGGGTCTTACCATCCACAAGGTCAGTGGCAGTACCATAGTTTAACCCCCACTAAACTAGGGGTTAACAAAGAAGAGAACACCTTATATTTTTGGTACTCATTACAGGACCTGACAAAGAGGAGATGGATGGATAGATGGATGATGAATACCCACACGAAGGTTTCTGTGGCATGAAGTCCACCCCTTAGGCTCTTGGCCAACTACTTACGGTCAATAGTGAGCTTGGCCTTTTGTTCCAGCCCCCCAGCCTGGGCAGAGAACTCGCCACTGTCACTGAGTCGGGCATCCTTAATCTTAAGTGTATGGGTCAGACCATCCTCAGACACTGTGATTTCATACTTGTCATCCCTCTTCAGTTCCTTCCCATTGAACTTCCAGACAAAATTGGGTTCTTTCTTGGAGAGGCGGATCTCAAATACTGCTGTCTGGCGCTCTGTCACCTTCAGCGGCTTCATTTCTCCCAAGAACTTTAGTGGCTCATCTGTAGCAGAGAGTAAGAGAGGCAGTCATTAGGCTGTAGTCCTGGTCCCCCTGCAAGGTGGGATGGTGCAGGGGACATGGACATAGGGACTCAGGTGATGAGCCTCCAGTAGCCCTTAGTTGGAGAGAAGTACCCTTCCTTTCATTCTGTTTGTGAACCTTTCTTTTCTGGTGTCCCCTCCCATGATATTCACATGTTCTCTTGCCCAGTAATGTTAATAGCAATTTTTTTTTTTTGTAGAGACAGAATTTCACTTTATCGCCTTCAGTAGAGTGCTGTGGTGTCACACTGCTCATAGCAACCTCCAACTCCTGGGCTTAGGTGATTCTCTTGCCTCAGCCTCCTGAGTAGCTGGGACTACAGGTGCCCGCCACAATACCTGGCTATTTTTTTTTGTTGTTGTTGTTGCAGTTTGGCTGAGGCTAGGTTTGAACCTGCCACCCTCAGTATATGGGGCCAGCGCCCCACCCACTGAGCCACAGGCGCAATTTTAAAAAGTACTTATTTAGTCTTAGATACATGTGAGGAACTATTCTAGCCAATTCACATATTTTAATGCAATTCTCATATAGGGAGGATGTATTATTATTCCTCATTTTTACATATGGGGAAATAGAGTCAAAGAGAAATTAAATAACTTTCCCTAAAGTATACAGCTCATTAGTGGCAGCAGTTGGAATTTGAACCCCAGTAATCTAGCTCCAGAGTCCATGTTCTTGACTCCTAGGCTGCGCTTCCCCATGGCATTTACTATCTCACAATCCTCTCTTACATCTCATGTTTCCTTCCTTCAGGAACTCCCATCCCCACACAATACTTTCCTGCATAGCCCCACAATCATCTCTAATATCCCCATGTACCCAATCCTTGGCCACTCCTCTCCTCTGACCCTGTGTCCCCCAGTGCCCACATGCATACCCAGCACTGTGAGCTCTGCACTCATTCGCTTGTCACCCACAGACAGGCTGTAGAGGCCGGCATCGCTCATGTTCACGTTGGTGATAACCAGCATGTGCTTGGTGCCCATCTGCTTCACATCATACTTGCCCAGGGAGTATTGGATCCTCAGTGGCTCAGTACCCTGCCTCATGGAACAGGTAGGAAAGCTGATGAGGGGGGTCTAGGAGATTTCCAGAGCTCCCCTTCCCCAAAGCCAGCCTGAGCTGGAGGTATAAGCCTGCTTCTCCAAACATACCCAGAATTCCTACAATCTCACTGGCCTCATCACCTGGCTTGGTGGGATCAAGCCTTGCCTCCCCACAGGCTCCCCATAGACCTGAACTGTTAATGTGCATGAGTTCCTTAGATGCTTTTTCTTAGAGACATAGATCTTTAATGACCTTCAAGGCTATCTAATCAAGCCTTTCAGTTTAAACATGGGTAGCCTGAGGCATAGAGAGGAATGTGCCTCAGATCAAACAGCAAAGAGATGGAACATCTTAGAGTCCAGCTCCTCCCAGTCTCTTACAGCCATCCCAAGAAGCATCCTTTTGATGGGATTGAAAAGAGGCCCTCACTTATGGATAATGAGAGGATCTCAGAAGGCTGTGGGTACAAAGAGGAAATGATACTGCTATGGTGGGCCCTGGCCAGACCCTTCCCCACCTTGATCCATATCATCTTGACATTGGGGTCCTTCAGCTCAATGATGCAGTCAAAGATCGCTGTGGTATCAACCTTGGCTTCTACATCTTCCAGAGGTTTCAGAATCCTGATGGCCTGAGAAATTGTAATTATAAAATGGCAAGAGTCAGCTGCATCTGGAGCCTGGCTCGGCTATGTTCCCAATCCTGGAGGAGCCCCTAAGGGCCTGGGGCCTATTAGATAACATCCCCCCGCCCTCTGCTTTGTGCTCCATTGATCATTTAGAAGATTTAGGGGCAGAGGACTATGATAGGGAGTGAGAAACTAACCACCATTTGAAGAACAGTAGCTATATACCTGAGCCCATTACATAGGTTATTTAATTCCACTATAGATGCTTAATATGAGATGGTTGGTTGATTGAATGAGTGAGTGACAACAGTAAGAACAAATGAAAGAGGAAAGCATTATTTTCATGTTCTAGATGAGGAAAGTGAAGCTCGGAGAGACACCCAAATTCAAATGGCTAATAAGACAATAAAACTGTGATTTGAATCCAGGTCTCTCTGACTCCAAAGTCCATGTCAAGTATGTTAGGGAGTGGGGATGAGAGGAGAGGTACAAGCAAGGTGACTTGAGTTCCCTTCCTCCTCTCACAGTAGAGAGTATGCCTCTGAGTATGTGGTACAGGGCTGGGAAGACCTTGCTGTCAGGAGATGCAAAGGCACTAGCACTTTGGGTGAGGCCCAACCCCTGGCCTGCCCTTGTTCCCTACTGGGCACTGACCTCCACCTCCACTTTCTTCTTCATCTCTTTGAGCTTCCTGAGTAGCCCCCGGAAGTCAGTGAAACCGTACTCCATGCAGACCTTCTCAAAGTCCTTCTTGGGTACCTTGGACAAAATCTCCAGCATCTCTTTCTCATTTGTCACTTTCTGTTTCTTCTTGGGAGCAGGAGGAGCCCTGGAAGGAGAAGGGGTCTGAGCTTATACTCAGTGCCTCCCTCTGGAGATAGAGGGAGCCTCCATCAACCTGGAGATGCCCCTCCCTACTCCATAGATTTTTGGAATTCAGGGCTCTGTTGAGAGAGGTCTTCAAGAGTCTCTAACTCGGATGGGGAGACAGCTCCCTGTGCAGAAAAGCCTTTCAGCCTCACCTCTTCTTCAACATCTTTTTGAAATCCATTTTCTCTTGACCTGAGGACAGAGAGGTAGAGAGAGGGACAGGGTCAGAAAGGGGGCATTTGGTCCCTAAGAGGGAAGATTAGGAAGAGGAGGCTGGCTCACCTTCAGTCACTAGCAGGGACACGGTGTAGATGGCATCTGCATGTTCATTGCTTGCAATACATTTGTAGTTGTCAGAGTCATCAGAGGTCAGTGGCTCCAGCTGGATCAGAGTCAGGCCATTAGTGGGGGAGGGGCAGGAACCACAGGGATAGTGGGGGAGAGGGAAGGAACCACAGGGAGACTTTCTGTGAGAGGGAGAATAAGGGCTTTTTTTTTTTTTTTTTTTTGCAAGGGGTGAAGAGGAGCTGAGTGTTGGGTGCATGTGTAGAGGATTGAGTAGTCTCTATGATTTGTAGGTATGAAGTAGCAATCAGTTTGGGTATGCATGTTTGTAGCCTGATTCCATGGCAATAAAAGTATCTGCTTCCCCATTAAACTCTCTCCCTGGCTGTGAACTCCTAGAATGCAGAGACCTCCTCTGCCTTGTAACTCTAATGTGCAGTTTCTGGCACTGGGATGAGGATTTCTTCATTTAACACAATTTACTTCTCTGTGCCAGGCACTGGACTGAGCCGCCAAGGAAGCAGTCGTGAGGAAGGCTGACTTGGTGTCTATCTGTATGGTGCTTACAGCCCCGAGTCAAGGTGTTTGCCCTCAGAGAGTGTTTGCTGAATGAATGATCTTGTGTAAGGTCTAGCCAGCAGGGGGACTCTGGGGCAGCTTTTATGTGCTGTGGTGGTGGGTGGGGTGCTGGTGGCTGAAGGTTCAGTGATGAGTCTTTGGGAGAAGAAACCAACTTTCTGGCTGTGGGAGACAGGAGTGAAAGCACAACAGGTTGTCGAGACAGGACCCAAGTAATTACAGGGACAGGAGTAATTATAAGCTTGGGTCCCCCAGTGACCCATCCTTCCCTGACTTCATAGAACTTTGAGACAGAGGTTGCAGCTGGGCAGACACTGCTCTTACAAAGTGTCCCCAAAGCTGGTTAGACCTAAGGGTTATCTCAGTGAGGGTTCTGGAGGGATCAGCTGAAGAGCTCAAAACCCCAGCCCTTTCTAGGACTTGTCGCTCCTTGCCTCCTGGTGGCGCCTCAACTCCGCCCGGCCCAACCACCATGGTCCCACCCCTTACTAACCACGCCCATCTCCCGGGTCACTCGCCTTCTAGAACTGCCCCTTTGCTTCCATTTGGCCCTGCCCACGCCTCGCTCTGGCTTTACTCTGGCTCTGTCTTGCCCCGCTGGTAATTTCTGCCCTCTGCTTTCTGGCAATATCGAAGTTCCAGACTCTGATATCCTGCTGAGCCTCTCTAGCGATGGCAGACTCCCCACCGCCCAGTTCTCGGGTCGCCATAGTGGCTGTTTGGTCTTGAGAGGATTGGCGGCCGGCCCCGGGGTCCCTGCTTCCGGCCTCATCAGTAGCGGGACTTCGCGTGGGTCCCGTACCTTCAGCACGTGCTCCTTGTTAATGCTGTCGTAGAATATTTTGGCGGACTCTTTGATGGGAACGCCGCTCTCCCTTTTCCAGGAGATGTTAGGTTTGGGGTTTCCTTGCACCCGAGCTCGGAACACGGCTTTATCCCCTGCGGTGAGCACAGGACACATTTTCCCCTCTGAGCCACCAGCCCAGACCCACTGCCAGCTCCCCGCCTGCTTCTAGAGATCTGATCCCGGCCCTGGGCGAGGGATGAACTCTTGGCCAGGTTCTGCCAGTGTCTGTGTATTGGGGGATATTGGGATGGGAGAGAGGGCTAGGGGGGATTAGATCAGAAGGCGAAGCACCAGAGGTAGGGGAGGGGTACGGGAAGCGACACACCCTCGGGCGAGGTCACCGGATGAGGTTTCTCCACGAATTCAGGGACGCTCTCGCCTGCAGGGATGTTGGAACTCCGGGTCACCAAACTGAAGAACTCCACTGTGCTCGAGGACTTGCTCGTCACGACTTCCTCTGTGGAGGCAGGCGAGAGGTCAGAATGGGCTCCAAGTGGAAGCTCGGCCCAGGATCGGAGGATTGAGATTTTCTTCAGGAGACAGTGGAGCATGGGAACAAATGGCGTTTAAGGCAAGCGGGGCCAGAACCAGCTTTGTCCAAGGACCTGAGTCGATGGGTCATTGTGTAATGGCAAATGTTTACCACTAGGGGACACTAACGCCTTTGCCACACCTCAGCGGTCGATCGCCTGTTTTGGGTCTTGGTCCTGAGTCCTAATCTTTTTCTTTTTCTTTTTTTCTTTTTTGAATAGGAGTCTTCCCTTTTGGGATTTCCTTGGTCTCTGTGCTTCACTCCGAGAAGTTCTGGTTTCCCCAGTAGTATTAAAAGGGGCCAAGCCTGCTTCGGCTCTAGATTTTCTCCCTGCCGTTCTCTGGGTTCAGCATTCATTGCCTAGGGAGTGGTGATCCTTGAGTGAGGGATGGGACACCACCCCACTCCATTGACACTATACGTGGGAATCTCCTAAGCTAAAAGAACATATTCATTGTGGTAATCTGATTTTATAGTTGGAAAACAAAAAACTGTTTTTGCAGTATAAATTACAGAAAATCTTGGCTAGTGAATTATCAATTCATAATAATTGCTCTGAATCATAAAGCATTTTCCTTATGTCATGAACTGTACTGGGCACGTATCAGAGACGATCTTATTTAATCCTCACTGCATTCCAGTGAAGCAGGAGCCTTTATTATCCTCACCGATCTGAGATACTGAGATGAAAAACATGTGTTAAGAAGCTGTCATGGCCTGCTTTTAAATACCGTAGTGACCAGAGGTTCCAAACAGGCTGCAGGCTGCACCTGGCCAGCAAATGTCTTTTATTTGATCTCCAAAATGTTTAAACAAAAAAGTAGCCCTACCTCTGAAAAGGGAAAGATTTCACGTAAAAATTTAGTTTTCTAGATTCTCAACACTGGACTCATATTCCCATGTGGTAACAATCATGTGGGAGGTGAGGAGTGGCTACCCTTTCAGATGGGGCATGTCCTCTCCGCTTTTCCTCACATTTATGTTCCCTGCCTGGACCCTGTTGGTCAGTGATACCTAGTTTTTCTGGCTGCATTTTAGCATCCCTGGATAACTTAAAAAAAAAAATCTGACTTAATAGTTTGGGGTGAGACTCAGATATCATTTTTTCTAACTCTCCTCTTCACCCCACCTTCTACACTACAGTGACTCTGAGCATCACTGCTATAAATCATTTGCATTTGCAACTTCTGGTCTAGAACATAGGCCTTGAGTTTCAGCTGTTTCACTTGCTTTGTCACTGGCCAGGAGGGGTTGGTTGGTATAGAGCAGTTGTTCTCAACCTTCCTAATGCTGTGGCCCTTTACTACGGTTCCTATGGGTCATGACCCACAGGTTGAGAACCGCTGGTATAGAGTGTTTCTGGCCTTGACCTCTATGCACTGAGGACTTTGAGGGACTCTGTCCCTCTGGGACTTTGAGGAATGGGCTGTGACTGTGAAAAGGGGTATTCAAAACCCTGGCTCTTGGCCATCTTTTAATCTCTTTCCATTAGAGACAGGACTAAAACAGTCTGCTCTGCTCTGAGACCATTTCTCAGCTTTCTTCTGGATCTGCCCTCCCCCAAGTCTGGTCCCTAAGGGCTAAGAGGCTGGATGCTTAGGTCACTCTGCACTGATCTCCTATTTCTTAAATGGAGCAGGGTCAGCATTACTCATATGTAGATAAGGTAGCTACCTTCCTAACTTCTCCCATGCATGAAATTCTACCATCAGAGATACAATTCATTCACCTTTGGCTCTGATCTCCTTAAACAAGAGTTTATCAATCATTCATGCACATCCATGTGACTGATTTTTCCTAAGCTGTTTCTTGGAGATCTGCTTTGTGGTGAACATCCAGTTGGCTGAAGCTTTATCAAAGCCCAGATTAGAAGCACAAGTTGGAAGGGGGTAGCTGTTGATATTGTGGGCCCCTGAGGGGCCCATTAGTGGCAAAGACTGAGGCTACCCAAGGGGTGGGTGTGAAGGAAGAATGGCTGCCCCTTTCCAATCCCTCCCCCGTCCCCACTCCACTTGCCTCCCACGATCTTGGTTGTCTGGGAGAAGGTCTGCATGTGGGTGGAGGAGCTGGAGAACTCCATGGACACATGCTCCTGCAGCATCTGCTGGTGGTAAACTGTCGTCATGGTAACAGCAGGCGTGGGCACTCACCTGTGAGGACCTGGGAGAGGATGAGGCCATGAAGGACAAGGAAGGGAGTAGGAGGGAGATTCAGAGATGTGTGTGTGTGGATGCAAAGGGAGATGAATGTGCACAAGAGAGGGCCAGGAGAGCAGTCAGGCAGCTGGCCTCACCTTTGGCCTCACCTTTGGCCTCTCTTCACTTCCTAGTTCCCTTTCTTTCCCATGTTAGTTACAAGAACCAATGGGCCTCTTCCCTCACCAAGTAACTCTAAATCATTTCATAGTCTTGGAGGGAAAGGATATGGGGCTTAGACTACTTACCCCATCAACCAGGTAAGGCCCAGAGGGAGCTGAAGATACCTATTGATAGCTACGTGGAACTAGGGAGGCTGTGTTGGATGTTTCATCAGGAGGGAATGAAGTCAGACCTAAGAAGGAACCTCCTGACTAAGCCATACTGGAGCGAGCCTTAGAAGGAAGCTGTGGCTCTTCCTTCTGGCCCTGGGGACCACTGGCATTGGTGGAATGCTAAGACAGATGGCAGCACATTTCTACAGCTCTGCTTTCATTGGTGATATGGTAAAGGCAGAGGTTTAGTTTTTATTTCTCATGTTTTTCTTTGAACTGGTAATTCAAAGTAGTAAAACAACATTAAAAAAAAAACTACACGAAGAGGCTCCCTTCCACTTCTAAGTCCCTCTGTCCATCTCCCAGCCCTCCCCATTGCAATAGGCACCCCTTGTGGTCTCTGGTTTCCTTCTGCAGCTCCTTCATGCAAATAAGAATATGGTATATATTCTTGTCCTCTTCCTTTTTTTTTTTAACCTCATGGTAGCCTATTGTACACACTATCCTACCTCTTTCTTTTTTTACTTAATATACCTTGCAGATTTTTCCATACAGTTCATAAAATTTCCTTACTCCTGTTAATACATAGTTTTTCTTTTTTTTTTTTTTTTTTGAGACAGAGCCTCAAGCTGTCCCCCTGGGTAGAGTGCCATGGCATTACAGCTCACAGCAACCTCCAACTCCTGGGCTCCAGCGAGTCTCCTGCCTCCGCCTCCCAAGTAGCTGGGATCACAGGTGCCCGCCACAACGCCCGGCTATTTTTTGGTTGCAGCCATCATTGTTGTTTGGCGGGTCCGGGCTGGGGATTCGAACCCGCCACCTTAGGTGTACGTGGCTGGCGCCTTAGCCGGTTGAGCTATAGGCGCCGAGCCAATACATAGTTTTTCAAGGAGTGGATGGATCTACCATCCTTCAACCAGCATTGCCACTTTTCAATCCCTATTTAGTATTATGAGTGAACTTACGGTTCACTTGGTCAGAGAAATGACCTGTCCAAGGTCACAAAGAGTAGATGCCTGGCCTCCTGACTCCAGTCCAGTGGCCTTCCAGAGAGCCTAAAGGCCTTCTTCTGAGGCAGTTGGTTTGAGGCTAACCTTTACCACTCCTCACTCTCCACATATCTCTGCCTGGGCCACTCTACCTCTGTGTTCTGACACCACTCCTGTCCCAGCTCATGTCCTCTACCCTGTGTCCGACTCTGGACTCAGAAGGCAGCAGCCAGCTCTGCCCCTTTCCTGAGGGAAGAGAGAAGCCTTACCTTTTGTGCTTACCAATCCCTCCCAACACTTGAGTGTCCACAGCTCTGGAGGCTCAGCTGGTGCCTGGATGGAGGGTGGCCAGTCTCCTCCTTCCTTTGCTCCAACAGTGGTGCCACTGGGAATCACCTGGTTTTTATAAGTCTGTCCTCCCCTGGGAGGTGATCCCTTACTCAGGATCTGCAGCTGTCTCGGCTAGATGGTACACTGCTTTGTGGTAGGGAGGAGAAAGGGGGAGAGAGAAGCAAGGCTGGATCCAGAGCTGGAGGAAGTGCACAGGTAGGTAGGAGGCTGAGGGTGGTGGTCCAGGGGAACTTCTCTCATTCCCCTGTGGTAGAGGTTTTGGTTCTCCCTGCTGCTAGGTGGGACCTCTCTGAGCTGAGGAACTTAGGGTGTGCGAGTGTGCACATATGCATGCTTAGGTGCATACACAGTCCAGTGGGGTTTGGGAGCAAAGCAACGGGTCTGTATTTTCCAGGAACTGGGAGGCTGAGGTGGGTTATAGCATTTGCCACTTTGCACAAATCCAGAGGGCACCATTCATGTTGAACTGTATGTGTGGTTCATGCAAAGCCTGAGTGGCCTTAGAGGGTCACCTTGGGAGAGGACCGGGAAATGTTAGCTCCTTCCCACTCCACCAGCTCAACCTCTCTAATCTGGGTAGCAAGGTAGGAAGGCCCATCTTCTGGGGGGAGATCTCTGTTTGAAGGTGGCTGGAGAGCATGCACCCTTTCTCTGGGACCCTCATCTGGGCTGCTTCATCCACCCTGTGTCCTTTCCTCGTCATCTGAAGCATACTCTGTAGGCCTGAACCCTTGGCCAACCAACCCAAGGTACTGGTATCTTATAAGGAGCTGTTGTGGACACCCTCCTGTCCTGGGGTGACCCCCACTTGCCAACACTGGCATCACAGCTACTTTTGCTCCATCTCAGGGGGACAGGGGATAAGAATAGAGCAAGAGTGTCTAGAATGACTTAGGATCTAAGGCCACAGGCAGATTCCCTGGGCCCCTTGGGAGGGGCTGCTGTTGGCCCAGGCCTTACAAGGGAAACTTCTGGGCTGCAGCTGCTGTTTGGACCTGTGGAACTAACATGGGGTAAGTGTTTGGCCAACAGGGGGTGCCCTGGGAGTGACCTGAACATCCCCTTGCCCCAGCCTTGGCCTTTGTGGCCCATCTGCCACAAAGAAGGGTGCCAGGGTGGCCTGGCAGACACTTTGTCTTCCCTGGATGCCTTCCACACCTGTCTTAGAGGCTCCCCATGGCCCAGAGCACCTGGCTAGGCTGGGGCTGAGGGTACACGAGAATCCTGCAGAATGGACTTATTTTGGTTTTTCAAATTTGGATTTGCTCCATACTCCCAAAATCCACAAAGGGTGCCAGTAAGTGTGAGGGCCAGGCTCTGTGTGCTGGCCCAGGAGGGATGGGCACAGAGGCTGAGAGCAGGGAAGCAGAAGTGCAGGGCAGAGGAAAGTCACACAGACCCAGGTTAGTTTTGCTCAAAATGCTCCATTTATTGCTCTATTCAATGACCACGAGCGAATTATAAAAAGACACCAAATGTCTCTCTGCCGTGGAATAAATATTTAAAGTCAGCAATAAAAACATGTGGCTCCAGGATAACACACGTTGCCAAAGAATCATGCATGCCCTGCTGATGGGCTCTCAACACACGCAGACATGGGAACACACGTGGAGCGACTTCTGGGAAGGCTTTCCCACAGTGACATGGAGAAATGTCTCACACAGATCTAGGGTTGAGTACTCCCACCCCCCCCAAGTCCCCTCCCCCACCCCCCACTGGGGTCCAGGTCCTCTGGGTTCCCAACTCTCATCTGTCCCCTTCCTCTTCAAAGCCTCATAGACTGGTCAGTGCTTCCTGAGGGCATCTGCTACCCAGAGGTCACCCTGGCTTTGATGCCCACCCCAACCCAGAGACTTCTCCCAGTTGAGATCTTTCTGCCAACCCCTCAGGAACTCCCCATGCCTGACCTCCAGGTCCTCAGTGCCCACCCATTCCTGGTCCCAATAACTGGGGCAAAATGCAATCTTCTTGTTGGGAGAAGTCAAGGTGGGGCCCAAGGCAGGCCCCTCTGCCTGGGCTGCTTAGGGGCTGGAGCTTATTACCCCTTTCCTGGGTCGAGGAGACACAGTGTCCGGTACAGACAGTAGAGATGATGGACAGACAGAACACGCTGCAGCAGGACGCTAGGAGTGTGGCACAGAAATGTTTTGTATCAAGTAGTGATGGAATCATCGTTAAAAACTGAGGCACCAGGCCTGAGCCCTGTGGGTCAGGCCCTGGGGCCCCAGGCCTGGCCTGGCACATCCCTCCCCTCCCCCTACTCCCCAGTATGTACAGTAGGAAGAGCTATGCTGGGGGGCAGGGGCCAGGCCAAGGCTAATAGAGCAGGAGGGAGCAGACAGAAGGAAGGAAGCAGGAGCAGGTAAGGGCAGGGAGCAAGCCCAGGACATGGGGCAGAGCCCTGGGAGGCTGGGGTGAGCGCTCAGACTCAGGCTGGGCAGTACCCAGAGGACCTTGGAGGAGGAGCTTGGTCACTCTGAGGACTGGTGGGACAGCTGCTTCTCGTAGAGGCTCATGACGTGGTGCACAAACTGGTACTGCTCACATGTCTGGATCATGCCACCCCTGCCAGGCAGAGATGCACGATGGGGATGGGCTCACGGAGGATGGGCTGCGGGAGGGGGCCCAAACCCACAGAGCGCAATCATTTGTGAGGCACACTAGGGGCCTTGTACTTGTGCGGCTTGGAGAGACCAACCTTTGCCAGCCATTGCCCTCTCCCCTTCCTGTCAGAGACACAGATGACGTGTCCCACCGCTTTCAGCACTTTCTGTCCATCAAGTCTGTTTATGGCTTGTCTGGCTCCTGCTCCTCCACCCAGCTGTCTTCCCTACTCCTCGTCTGTCAGTCCATACCCAGTGTCCATCTGCCCCTCACCCCCACGCACACATCTGTCTCTCCCTGCTGCCCCCAGGGCTCTAGCACCCCCCTGGGCCCCCACCCCTGCCCATGGGCTAACCTGTCCTGACGGAGCTGGCACGTGGTCTTCAGGATGTCCACCACACCCTCATGCCGCAGCTGCTGGCAGCAGATGCTGGTGGCAATGAAGCAACCAGTCCTCCCAATCCCTGCGCTGAGGGCCGAGGGGGTGGATGAGGTGAGGTGTGGGGCAGCCCAGGGGATGGGGGATTGCCCTGCTTCAGTGGCTGGCTGGGAGGACCCACCTGCAGTGGACAACGATGGGGGCACAGTGGGGCCCCTCCTGCTGGGCTGCCTCCTCCACCTCCTGTACCAGGTGCAGGAGTGGAGGGGCCCGGTCTGGGGTCTTCTGGTCAGGCCAGGATGTGAACCAGTAATGCTTCAGGCCTCTCTCTTCAGTCCCACTCTGTCGAGGAGACAGAGGCCCACCTCAGATATGTATGAACTCTTTTAGCTCACAAACCAGCCCAGAGATGGGATGGGATGGGACGGGATGGGATGGGATGGGATGAGGATGGACACAGGAAGGAAAGAGAGTGGAACTCCTAACCCCTCCTGTCTATGCCATATCACTTGCTGGCAACCAATAGAGACCCAAAGTCAGCCTGGTATTGGGGACTGGTTGGTGGCACCAGCATTGGTCTTTGGTTCTGCCTCAACAATTTCAGGATCATTTGAGAGAGGCCAAAACTCCTTCCCCAATTCACTACAGTCTCCAGGGTTCCTTATCGTAACAGATGGGCTAGCTGTTCCTTAGTCACATAACCCAGAGGCCCAGGACTCTTCCTCTCACCTTGCTATGCTTTGCCTGCCATTCCCACCTCTATCTATCTGCTTCTATTAAGTGGTGCCAGTTTTACTGCCTTCACCGCCCCCCTCCCCTAAAGTCCCACTGTCACCACCACTTTGACCTTTATCATCAATTCAGTACATGAGATCTCTCCCTCATCCCTGACTGGCTCAGATCCAGAGTCAACATGATCTGTCCACAACACAAATCCGGACATGCTGCTCTCCTGATCAAAACCCTTTGCTGCGGACTAATTTGTGTCCCTCCCAAATTCCCACATTGAAACCAAATCCCCAACATGATGGTATTTGAAGGTGGGGCCTTTGGGAGGTGACAAGGTCATGAGAGTGGAGCCCTCGTGAGGCGGGTGACTGCTCTTTTATAAGAGGCCCCAGAGCTTCCTCAGCCCTCTGCCATGTGAGGACATGAACCAGGAAGTGTGCCCTCACCACAACCTGACTGTGCTGGTGGCTTGATCTTGGACTTCCCAGTGTCCAGAACAGTGAGAAAGAAACCCGTTGTTTATAAGCCACTCAGTCTGTAATATTTTTTTATAGCACCTGAATAGACTATGACAC
Source organism: Otolemur garnettii (assembly GCF_000181295.1). Classification (NCBI taxonomy): domain Eukaryota; kingdom Metazoa; phylum Chordata; class Mammalia; order Primates; family Galagidae; genus Otolemur; species Otolemur garnettii. Next base: position 47,353,233 of record NW_003852396.1, read on the forward strand.
TCTTCAGTGGCTCTCATTGCTCTTCAAATAAAATTCACTCTCCTTATTCCTTAGACTGGCATCTAAGGCACCCATTACAGGGTCTATCCTTCCAGGCACATCTCCTGTCCCTGCTTACTTGTACTCGATGGTCCCATATTCCAAAAGGTTTGTATATAAAATCTCAGGAGCATGTGCACACAACTCTTCCACCTTCCATGCCCTTATTTTTACTTATTTCTCTCTTGGGAATGCTCTCCCTACTTGTTTGTTCCTAGTCGACTCTTAGTCATGCTTGACAACCCCAATCAGCAGCACCACTTCCAGGAAGCCCTCCCTGAGCACACGGGCTGGCTGAGTGTCCTTCCAGATCCCTACCCATCCCTAGCTCAGTATTTACCATCATATGGGTACTTCTTGAGGAATGAGTCCAGGCTTTGGACAGCTCTGTATTCCCCATCTCCAATGCCAAACACAGCTCAGGGCAGGTGCTTGTGATGGTTTATAGACAAAAATAAATATCCTCATATCCTCAGCCCTGGTTCTTTCCAATCATCCCCATGGCATTGAAAAGATAAGCAGCCTGCGCCTCACCTCAGCCTCTCTTTCTGGGGAATGTCTACTTAGGAGCATTCTCTGCATGCTTGGATCACCTGGCTATGACAGGTACCACAGCCTCTGCTCCTTCCTTCCTGACTCTTTGTGGCCTCCACTAAGACCTGTATCTCAAAGCTGTTCAGGCTGGCTGCGTCCTCTGTAGCTGAGGTGTCCCCTGCATCCTACCCAGCATGCTATTGAGGGAGAAAGCAGCTCAGAAGGACAAGTCTCAGGCCTTGAGCTCATTTTCTGTGATAGCACCCTGAGGCTGTCAGCATCAGTGGACTTCCCTGAATGTTTCTGTATAGTGCTTCTGCCTCCTGGTGCCTGGCTCACCTCCTCCAAGCCTTCTGAATTATTACAGTGGTGCTCTACCTTCTCATCCTTTCTCAAAAACAGAACCCCCATTAATTTGATTTCACAGGGATAGTCTCCTCTTATACTGATTCCAAAAGAAGCACAACCTCAGGGCGGGAGGAGGAGCCTACTCTTCCAGGCTGTTTTGTATTGCTCATATTTTCTATGTTTTCCTTTTTTTTTTTTTTTTTTTTGCCATTTTCTGTAACCACAGCCTCCCTGTGCAACCTCAAAGCATCAAGGAGTACCTGCCCTCTGGTGGACATATTGGTTACTACATGCCAGAAACCCAGAGTCCCAGGTCAAGAGACATTTCTAAGCAGATCTCAAAGTTATAATGAACCCTCAGTTATAAGGACAATGCTGGAGGCTGCTGAAGTCCCCTCACCTAGATAGTCCTGGCCTGGGGTACATTTGAAGCCGAGGAAGAAGACATTATGAATGACAGCATTATTAAACGCAGCTGAAGTTTGGGAAATGTAATGGGTTTGGCTCTGCCTCTGGCCCCTAAGTCCATTCACATTCCTTCATTCTCTGCTTATCAGTAAAAGCCAAGAGTTACATAGCCCTCTATTTCAGCTACAGTAGACTTTGGGGCCCTGTTCTTGGTGGAGTTCCCAGTTAAGCTCCTACACTCCATCCTCCCAGCCCAGTCCCAGGCCTCACCTTGAGGGAGATGAGTCGCAGCCGGTAATCCTCAGTGTGAAGGACTTTCTGCACAGTGATCTCAACACCGTCGTACACCACCTGCTCCTCTGGCCAATACTCGGTGCATTTCTGCAGGAGCCCAGACCAGGCTGCGATGCAACCTCATTCCCTTCCCAATGCCCCTCCAGAGCCAGTGGAGAGACATACAAGGGCAACAGGTTTGCTGCTACAGAGAGTCGGGTTTAAATCTCAGCTTCATAACCTATAAACTACTTCCCTTTTCTGAGCCTCAGTTTTCTCATCTGGAAAATAATTGGAAGTAATACCCATTCTGAAGAATTTTTACAGGGATTCAATTAAATGGGCCATTATGGGTACAGAAGCAGCCATTAGCTGTTCTGGCAGCTTAAACAGTGTCGTGTTTAAGGTCGCTCGCAATGGAGGTGGAGAGCCCAGCCTCAAGTTCTGCCTTTCTCTGTGAGGCCCTGAGCAAATAACTTAGCCTCATGGAGCCTCACATTTTCTCATCCTGGCAGTGAATACCACCAACCTCCAAGATCATTGTTAAGGATTAATACGTAAATGAGAAACTCAGTGTAGGGCACAAAGCAGGTCCCTACCTCATTCATCTCCTCGATATTGGTAATCATGACAATGATGGGCGTATGCTCCTGCCACACCATGCGCCAGAAGTCGGCCACTGTGCTGACGATGGGTCCCTGAGTGGCGATGTACACCTTCTCCTCCCCACCGTAGCCCTGTGGCCAGCCAAGTCCAGGTGGTCAGGGCCAGAGGCAGCACTCTGACCCTGACCACCTCCCCGTCTCAGGCTCCTCCCAGGAGCTGGTAGGAGCCACACCAGCTTAGGGACAAGGCTGGAGGGCGGGTCCCATTGACTCAGGACTCTGCTTTGGTGAGAGGCTGTTGGATGGGGATACATACCCGTATGTAGTTGGCATTGATGTAGGAACTCAGAGGGTCATCAGGGTCTGGTGAGGTCAGACACACTCTGCTGTGAGGGTCTGGGGTAGGGGGAAACAGGTGAGGCTGGAAGCTGAGCCCTGTTTGTACAGGGCCCACCTTCTGTGGTCCACTCCAGGGCACCCACATTACTTCTGGGACTTTAGCATTTCTTTCTTCCCTTGTTCTGTCATGAAACATTGACTCATCTGTGGGCCATTCAGGCAGGGGTGATATAGGATGAAGAGGAAAGTAGAGAGAGAAAGATGCCCTGGGTCTCTACTTCTATAGGCTCAATGCCTACCCTTTGCCTGTGCCCCTTAAGCTGCCCTATCCTTACTGTGTCTTATGTTATGGAGAGGAGAAAGCTAAGTCAATAAAGGAATTACCTAGGGCACAGATGCTGGACAGAGGAGGCAGCTAGAGTTGGAGTACAGACTTCAATGGCTTCTAAGTATGCTTATAAAACATACGGCCTTTCAAAGCCTCGGTTTTCCTACCTATCAAATGAGGGCAAAGATGCCTACTTCCTTGGGTTATTAGGAAGATAAAAGAGGAAACAGATGTAAAAGTGTTATATAAACTATAAAATGCCTTAAATGTATAAAGAACTGTTAAGATTTGGGAGGTACAGCTGGGTATGGTGGCTCATGTTTATAATCCAGCACTTTGAGAAGCCAAGGCAGGAGGAATCCTTGCTTGAGGCAAGGAGTTTGAGATCGTCCTGGGCAACACAGTGAGACCTCATCTCTAATAATTCTTTTTCTTCATCATCATCATCAAATTGGCCAGGTGTGGTGGCAGGCACCTGTAGTCCCAGCTACTCAGGGGGCTCAGGCAGGAAGATTGCTTGAGTCCAAGAACTTGAGATTTTAGTGATCTGTGATCATAGTGCTATACTCTAGGCCTGGATGACAGAGAGAGACCCTATCTCTCAAAAAAACCAAAAATTTTTGGGTAGAAATTTGAGGGAGACTATTGGGATGAAAAAGGTGAAGCCTCTCACATCTATGACGAAACTGTAGGATCTTAGCTATGTGGACCTATGTGCACAAAGACTTTTTTTTTAAAATCTATTTACACATCAAATCCCATAGTAATACATTCCTGTAACATCCTGTTCTTCTTGGAGTAGATTTTGTTTTGTTCCAGCCACAGCTTCATTGTATTGACTATTCTGTCAACCTTCAGAGTTTGAGTCTGAGATTGGGAGGTATGTGGGATAGGCAGGGAAGCTGGCTGGTAGCCTAGAGTCCTGGGTTCTGGGGTTCAACCCCATTATCTTATCCCTTATTTAAGTTTTTTCTCCTATAATAGGAAGGGGCTGAACTAAAGGCACTTCCAGTGTGCACATTTTGGGGCTCTCAAAGGCAGTAGAGGAGAGTCCACACCACTAAACCAGAAAGCCCCGCTTTAAATCCTAGTTCTCTGACTTAATTAACAGTGTCAATGTGGGCCATTATGCTTGATCTCCCTGTCTTACCTGTAAACTGGGGATACTCCTTCCACAATGACCTCACTTATTTTGTAAAAGGCGAGCCTTTAGTCGTTAAGTTAGACTAGCATAAGGTAAACACTGTATGGCAGGTAGTTGTTATTACTGCTATTATTATAATAAATTAATGGATAAATAGGATTCCAAACATAGTAGGAGGAACAGGAAAGGGGATATGCCCAGGCCTCTTCTCCCTAGATCTTTTCTTGCCCCAGCTCCATTTCCTGGGGTTCTGGCAGGTGACTTGGGAGGTGGGGCAGTTTTTACAGACGGGCATAGAGGGTAGCAGGTAGGGAGAGGAGTGAGGATAAGTGGGAGGGGGTGCTTCTGCGTAGCCAGCAGCAGAGAAAAGTGGGGCCCTCTCTTCCTGGGCCAGCTCCCTTTTCTTTATCTGCAGGGAATACCATCCTGTGGGATTCCAGCACTCAGGGCAAGGTAGGAACTGGTGAGAGGTGAGGGGAGGAACCAGATGACAAAGGTCTTATAAACCATGGTTAGACAGCAGGACCTAAACCTGAGGATTACGAGGGGGGCAGTGATGATAAGGAAGGCAAGGACACGATTAGATTTCTGTTCTGTATCATTTTGGTGGCAAGGTTAGAAGATGGAGGAAGATATATAAGTCAGCAGACGAGTTAGGAGATTACTGAGATGATCCAGCTGAGAAGCATCAAGGAACACAGGTCTACCATACCTGGCACAACTAGAAGGGCATCTATGTAAATGGTGGCCCCTGGAATTGGGGAATGAAAGCCCTACCCCCAGAACAGTCATTTGGCAGTGAGCATGGAGAGGAGGAGCCAGCTTTGAGAGCTATTCATGCATTCATTCAAGTAGGTGCAGAATGTCTACCGTGTTCTGGCACTGTTTTAGTGCATGGGTTACAGAGGTGAAAGGGACAGAAATTACTCCTCTGCATCTTGTTCCCAGTGCTTCCTGTGGGAACAAGGAAGAGGTCACTCTCTTATAACTGTGCATGGGCCTGTCTCTCCCACTAGATTGGGAGGTCCTTGTGCAGAAAGTCTGTATCCTATTCACACCTAAACCCTTCAGGCCCAGAGGCAGAAGCTGAGGAAATGTGTGCCTAGTGAATGAGAGAACAAACCTCAGCATGTCCTGGATTTGAGAGGCAGCCTCTGCCAAACCTGGCCTCCCTCTGCCCCCCAATCCAGGCTCAAGAGGGTGTAGGGTCAATTTTTGCTGAACACAGCCAAGATTCTGTGTTGGACTTGGAGGTCTCAAGGCTCTGGGCATGGCTTGAGCCTCTCAGCAATCTGGTGAGGATCATGTGGAATCATGGCCTGCTTCCATCTTCCCCCAGTGGCCACTCTGAACAGCCAGCAAAGCCCTGGGTTCTAGGTCTTGAGCCCTGAGCTCCATCCAGGTAGGGCTGAGAGAGGGAGGGCAAGATGAGGGAAGAGGTGAGCAGTCCTGAATAATGCATCCTGGCCTTAAATGGCGCTCTGTTTAACCAGAACTACCTAGAGACTCTGTAACCATAGCAACTACAAGTCGATATTTTAAAAGTTAAAAATAAGTCATGACATCTTACATGTTGTCAGAGATGCTGATGGCAAAACTGCTTTTTTAAAGCCTTGCTACTCCACAAACTGAGTGGAGTAGGTTTGCAGGGATTCGCTTTCAACAGGTCACCTCCAAGCTAGCCCTGGGGCCTGGGCTAGAACTTGGCATGGGTGGCAGGAAGACAAGGGCTTCATGAAAATCACCTGAAAATGACACCCTGGGGCTGAAAGAGCAACATCAGGTCACTTGGTGTAACTGCCCCCAGAGGAAGAAAAGCCCTCCGATACCTTCTGAGGGATTGCTCATGTAGCCTCACTTGAACACATGGAGTGATGGGGAACTCACTACCTGACAGAGGCAGCTCATTCCTCTGTGGGGTGGATCTATCTGTTAGGGACTTACAATGTAGACAAAGAGCCTAATTCTGCAGTCGCAGAGGCCTTGGGCTGAAATCCAGCTCTGTACTTGTGCGACTGTGGGTAAGCCACTTAACCTCTCTGAACCTCAATTTCCTCTCCTTAGAATCTGCCTACTCTGAAGAGATAAAGGATGTGAAACACCTTTCTGTCACCATACCACACTGGCTAGGAGGCTCCTGTTATCACCACCCTTTCTCTTGAGATTTCTGTGGGCCCCGAACAATACTTGGCCAGGCAGGGCAAAGGTCCAGAGTACTCTGTGAGGGAATGCACCAGCCTCTTCTCTCACCAGGGTGGGAACTCCCCACCTCTTCACTGCTCATCTCCCAGTTCTCTATCCCTTCTCCTCCAGTGGTGACTGTCCCATCATCCCTGGAGGCCCAGCTTCTTCAGGGCAAGGGGGCACCCATGTGAAGGTGAGCTGCCCCCATGCCCTGGGGACAGCGAGTACTCACTGGGAAGTATGGTTTTGTACCGGTTCTTCCGCACCAGCCCAGGGATGTCATATTCTTTTGGATCCACAAAGTTCATGGGGATCTCCTGCAGGAGGAGGATACAGGGTTGTGACCACCTGTGGGCTGGCTCTCACCGACATTAGAATCCAGGAATTGGACTGAGTGCATGCATTCATTCAACAAACATTTACTATTAAATGAGTCAGCGCCCATAAAACATTTAGAACAGTGTCTGGCACATGCTGAGTGCATAATAAATGTTATTATGACTATTGTTTATGGAGGGCCACCCTGGCGTATAATAGACACTCAATAAATGGTTGAAGAACAGGACAAAAAGTAACCTGGCTAACTGCTACTGCCCTCCACATCCTCTGTGCATCATTTCTGCCCTGGGCAATCCCACCTTGGGAGCTTGATTGGTGCTGCTTACTCTGTGGTGATACCCACCCCATCTTTGTCACCTCAGGTCCTCACCTCCCCTCTGAAGCCTTTCCTGATTCGCCAGCAGGAAATGGAACCCTCCTTGTGAGCTCCCAGGTGTACCTGCAGCCCTCCATCATTCTCTGTGGCAAAAGCTCCAGCTAGGCACCTCTCTCCTGGCATGGGAGTTCTTCTTGGACCTGCCTGTCTTTACTTCCAGGTATGCAGGTTTCTTCTCTATTGTTAACCTCCCATTCTCCATCCTGTCTCCAGGCCTGAGCTGATGGTATGCTGCTTGCTGGGAGCACTGGCCTCGTCCTCCATTTCCCCAAGTTGTTCCCACCCTTTAAGGTGCCCTGTCCCCACCTCCTCCTGATGTCCTCCAGGGTGACTCCCCCACGCCTCTGGCCTCTGCACTCCCTTCCAATCCGTCTGCATAGTTTAGCACCTTTTCATACCTAGTTTCACACTTTTGTTGTTCTGGGGCACAGTATGTATGGGCTTTGTGTAATGAAGTTCATGACACCTCTTAGGGGTGTTGTGAGAATGAAAAGAAAAAAACACAGCAAAACTGCCCCTAGTGTGGGCGCTCAGGCCATGTTTCTTCCTTTCTGGCAAAGTCAACAATGATCCACTGAATGTTCAGGGAAGGAGGGAGAGGATGTGAGTTCTCTCTTCAAGGGGAGATGATGGCTATGGGGACTCAGCAAGAGCTGAGGCCGGGGTGGTTCAGAAGGGCTTTCTAGAAGCATCCAGGCTGGGGTGGGAAGTAAGTAAAGGTTGATAGTGTAAGCAAAGAGGAGGAAGGGACTTAGGCCCCAGAGGGGCTAATGGGGGAGTCACCCTGGAGGACATCAGGAGGTGGGGATGGGGGTGAGCCTTAGAGGGTGGGAACAGGACAGACAACAGCAGATTAGACAGAAAGGCTTGTCCAGAGGGTGGAGGATGAAGCAGACGGCTGGCAAAGTAGGCTGGGGCTGGACTGACTCAGGTGAGGTGGGCTGTCTGCAGATGGTGCCACATTCTGGACAATGTGGGGCAGTGATTCAAAGAGTGATGGAGGTCTTCTCAGAGGGGAGAGCCATCTGGTCCAGATAGCAGGGCAGGCTGGGGCCAGGGACCAGAAGGAACAAGATGAGAGGGAGGGACACTCTACTCCTTCAGCTTCTACTGGGAGGAACTTCCTCCCAGTACTCACATCCTTTCTCCCATTCCTGTCCACAAAAGTGGGCAAGTTGCCTGACAGATAAGTTTGATTCAGGAAATGGCCTCTGGGCCTAAGTCCCTTCCTCCTTCCTCTCTTTGCATACATTATCAATCTCTTTATTCCCTGCAACCACTTTATTATTTTCATCCCCATTTTGCAGATGAGGAAACTGAGGCTCAGAGAGGAAGGACCTTGCCCAAGGTGGGAGAGCTGATAATGAAGTGAAGTTAGTCTACTCCAGATGCTGAATTCTGGACACATATGCTCCACTGCCTGGATAGGTGGATGGCTGATATGAATAGAAAAGGAGGTGGGCCGGATCAAGGAGACTCACAAAGAATTCTGCCTGTAGCAGGAAAGGGTCCAGGGCCTTTTCGTGAAGCTCCTCAGCTTGGAGGACACGGGAGGCACTGAGCAGGTATTCGCGGGCTGACTCCTCACGTGGAGACATGAGATAGCCAAAGCCCTCCTCGTTGCAGCCCGGAGTGCACATATCCAGGGTCAGGGAGACGTTGGAGCCCCTCCTGGATGGATCAGGAAAGGGGGAGTAAGATTCAGAGGCAGGGAGAGGAACCAACAGGGGGTGTTGGGGGCGGTGGGAAAATGAGGGAGGGAAAAAGCAGGTGGGAACGGGGTGGGCTTGAAGAAGGGGGGTAGGCATGTGACAAGACACCCTGTCAAAGGTGCATGAATCTCAGCCCTGAGGCATAGGCCTGACTCTGTCTCCTTCCTCCCACAGTGGAACAGCTGGATTGGGAGTTTGGGGCTCTAGTTCTAAAGGTTCCATCCACAAGAAGCCCAGCATAGCCCTCCTCTGGACTCTCGGCCACTGCTGGAGGCAGTTCCTCCCTGTGGCCCTCAGATAGATGGGTCTTGCAGAAAGAAGACACCTGCCTAGAGCAGAGAATCAGGGCTTGAGCCCAGAGGATGTGCCAACATCCTCTGTGTCACAGCCCTGGACCCAGCAGTCCTGGGAAGAGGATGCCAATGAATCAAGGACATCTCACTAGGACAGGGTAGGACCCTCAGCTGTCAGGGAAGGAAGGAATCCCAAGAGCATCTTCACAAACTCTACTATGCTCATTGCTCATAGTCCAGGAAGGGCCCTCATTATAAAGAAAGGGAAACTGAGTCTCCATGAGAGGATAAGAATGGTGTAGGCTTTCACAGAGCTGAAACAAAAAGCTGAGTTTTCTGCCTCTTCATCTAGTGTTCTTTCCATGACATTGTTTGGGTAATAAACCTGGTATGATCTGGCTTACCCAACTAAGCTCTAAAAAAAAGTGTGTCTACACCCAGTGAGTATTCTGTGGAACACCGTGAGCACTCTGTATGGGAGATTTTGTGGGCAGGGGACTTTGGGAAATGCCTCATACTGCCCCTTGATGATTTACAAATAATACAAGCATGTTAAAAGCTATGACAAGCCCTGCAGTAAAGAAACTCACTTAACTTATTTGAGCACAAGAGAGTGTGAGTATGAATGCACAGACACCTCTGCATGCCTATGTGTGTGTCTGCGGTATCTATCTCTCAGCATTCATCTGGGGCACTCTGATCTACGTGAATGACCCCAAGAACATGTGTCTAAGCTAAGAGACCAGCTTTGTCCTAGGCCCTGAGAATCAGAGTCAGGCATCCACCTATCTTATTGAGAGCTACATGCTTAAGAGCCCATAGAGCCCGCCCCTCCTCCACCCCTCCCACCTCTCTTGCAGACCCATGGACTTGACAGTCAGTGATGCGGGGTCAGCCTCAGGCTTGATGTCCATCACGCAGTCAAACACAGGAGTCTCTGGCACGGGATCCGGGTCCAGGAAATCATCCTCGACTTTCTCCTCCATCCACTCCGAGTAGGTGAAGGAGGGCTGGCGGCTCACTGACTGGCGCCTGTCCTCGGGGGGCAGTGCAGTGGGGGGCTCTGGGGGGGTCCTCAGGAGGTGCCACACCTGGGTGGGGGTGTATGGCATCACAGACACGGGACCATTCCAGCTGCCTCCTGAGTTCTTGGGGGTGCTCACTCTTGGGATTGAGTCTCTGGCCCTTCAAAGTGTCTAGAGTGGCCCTGTTTTTCTGAAGCTGCCTACATGGGACTGATTGTTGCCTGGATAAGAGGCTTCACGACCTGTTCTCCCTCCCTGCCCCTCTGTCCCTTGTGGATTCAACCCTTCTTGGTGGGGCCCAGAAGTTCCTACAGCAGTATTTTTCCGGTCTCAGCCCTGTTCCCAGCCCAGATCTCTGCAAACCAATTTTCAGAAACCAACTTTCACCCCTGACTGGGCACACTAGTGGGAGGAAACAGAGTCCTATCCTTGCCCACCTGGGATGTCTAGCCTGAGGGTGGGTTGGCAGTGGTCAGGATCAAGCTTCAGGGTCAGAGGAGGAAAACAACAAGCCTGAGTCAGGAGGCCCCTTACCAGGGTGGTGCCGAGGATCAGGCCCACAGATAGAGAGACCAGCAGCAGACTGGGTACTTCCCAGGTCCCAGTGCCCAGCCAGGCCTGGAGGACAGTAGACAAACAGATTAGCATGGTGTTGGGGACAGTGCTTTCAGGCTCTGAAAACTGCATCCCAGGTCGAGATCATGGAGCAGGCAGAAGAACTGCAGAGGACCAGGGGAGGTGGGACTGGAGGTCCCTGACAGATCCCTCCCACCCTGGGGCTCACTGCAGCATACTCACCGTGGGTCCCAGCTGCTTCAGAAGCGTTAGCAAGGAGGAGACAAGGTTTGTGGCATTCTGCGACCAGATGTGGCCATAGCCGCTGAACCAGAGCACCCCGCAGGCAAGCTGGGGCAGCCGGGGGAGCAGACTGGGTTCAGAGCCCAACTCTCGCCCCCATATTCCCCTTGCTGAGCTTAGCTTCAGCCTCAACTGGGCCCCCCAAGGAGGCTCTTGAACATCTAAGATCCAGACTGGGAAGCTGAGGGAAGGGCCTGGGTGCCACGTGACCAGAGGACTGAGGACTCTCCCTGGAGAAAAACTGACTGAAGGAAGCTGAGAGAAAGCCCTTCCCCAAGGCGAAACTTCAGGTGGGGACATGAAAAGGGAAGTCTCCCAGAAAGCCCTCTACAGACAGGAGTCCTCAGAGAGAACCCCACAGTACAGGGTAGAGGGCTGTGTTCCTGATACTGGGGTTTGGGAGAACAAGGCTTGAGGGCTTAGCTACTGAGGTGGTAGCTCAGAATTCCAGCCTTCCCCTCCCACCAACTTGGAGCCCCTAATGGACACCAAGGAGGCCCCTCATCCCTCCGCCTCTCAGGCAGCCATATTGGAGAGGAAGTGGAAGGCTGTCCCTTTCCCCGCCCTCTCCCCAGGCCCTTGTGAGGCCTGTGACATCCTTACCAGGAGCTGTGAGGCAGCAAACAGGCACAGGCTGCTCTTGACAGTGAGGGAGTGGCTCCCGGCGCCCCGAGGTGGTGGCTTCTGAGCTGGCTCTGAGGGTGGTGAGGGAGGAGGGGGCGGTGGCATCTCTTTCTGTGAATCTGGGAGCCCTTCGGCTTCATCCAGTGCCTCCATCACTACCGGCTGGGGGAGACCTGCGGAAGGTGGGCACGGGCCAGTGATTCCGCCCCGTCCATACACGGGGCTCTGTGACCCACAGCGGGCCGCTCCTTTTGGGGCTGCTGTGGTTGCCTCTCAATCCGGGATCAGTCAGCGTGGCTCCACTTCCAGCAGTCACCCTCGATTAGCAAAGCAATATTCACCTACCTTCGTCAGAAAGAGCTAAGTGTGGGTGGACAAATTATTTCTCTTTTATTTCTCCAGTAACAGAGTTAAAATGGCAGGAGGTTTTTCAGGGAGTTAATATCGTTGTATTTACGCAGCTTCATTCTTTTCCATTTCTTAAGGAAATAAAAAACAACCACCTCAAACTCAATTAAAAAAGGAAAGAAAAGAAAAAAAGACATAGCATAACCAGGACGTGACCCTGAACAACTCACCCACGCCTGCCCTCCAGATTTTTGTCTCTTGGGATCTGTGCCCTGATTGGGGCTGGAGGTTGGACTCTTGACAAGGTCACAGCTACTTGTCTCTCTGCCATCTCAAGCCCTCACACTGAGATGGCATGGGGGATAGGGCAATGTAGAGGGACATCTTGGTGCAGTAGAACTGATATTAGACGTCTAAGATCCAGATCTAGCTCCACCCCTAGTTGATGTGACCTTGGGAGAGTCACTTACTCTCTAGGTTTCAGTTCCCCCACACTTGGAAACTGGGGCTTGGGCTCTAGCCTTAGTTTTCTAACTGTACTTTCAGAGTCCTTGTTTTTTCTCAGGTACAGCAGAGGTGTTATCAAGTGCTCCTCAAGGCAGGATGCTCTGCCTGTATCTGTACCGGATCCTGGAGTTGTGCTCAGCATCCAGAGTTCCATTACTTAAAAGTCGGAACACCTCTGGCTTAGAACTAAGCCTCTGGGTATAGTATGGAGATTCCAGCTGCAGCTACCTCAGTGAGTCCCAAATATTGGAGGTCCCAGCCCAAACTCACATGGTTTAGTTTATTGCCAGGAAGAGAAAATGAATGTGTACAGCTAGACAGCTGGGATGAGGCTGTCTGAATATCACCATGTATGAAAGACAATAGATTTCTTTTCTAGGTGGGTGACAACAGAATCACACCAGGCCAACGTAGTTCTCTGTCTATGTGCTTGTCCACTTGCTTGACAAACCTTTACTGAGCATCTCCTGTGACCTAGATCTACAGTGTAGTTCATTAACCCAGGTCCTGGAGTCACCATATTTGTATCACAGGCTCCCCTTTCCCAGTTGCTGACCCGTATAGCTCCACTCACTATCTTCCAGTCTCACTCCTTGTGACTTCCTCAGGTAAGCCTGCACCTATGCTGTGCACATGCTGTTCTGCCTGGAACATCCCTCTAGCACCTGCCCCGCTCCCCTGCCTCCCACATACATTGTCAAGGTCACTCTTATTCATCTTCTAGATCTCAATCAGATGCTTCCTGAAGTGGGTCCTGCTCCATCACTTATGAGCACCCCACGCTTGTCCTTCATCCCACTAGCAATGACAATACTCCTGAAATGTGCAGGGCCCTGTCCTGAGAGCTTTACATATGTTAACTCATTTCCCCTTCACAGAACCCCTATGAAGTTGGTACTACTGTTATCCCCTCCATTTTACAGAACAGGAAGATGAGGTGCTACCCAAAGTCACCTCACTGGGTTTGATCTGAGGCAGTCCGGTGGGCTCCAGGCTCCATTACACTTGCTATGGTTTGTAAAATAATTTTTGACTATCATCTTTTCTACTCACTTGGAAGTTCTAGGAAGGCAGAGGTGGTTATCAGTTTTATACATCAGCACTGTCTATAGCTGTAGTTGCCTACCCCCAGGCTACAGACCAGTACTGGTCTGGTCCATGGCCTGTTAGGAACTGGGTTTCACAGCAGGAGGTAAGTGAAACTTCATCTGTATTTACAGCTGCTCCCCATTGCTCACATCACTGCCAGAGTTCCGCCTCTTGTCAGCTAAGCTGTGGCATTAGATTCTCGGAGAAGCATGAACCCTACTGCAAACCGCACATGCAAGGGATCCAGGTTGTGTGATAGTTATGAGAATCTAATGCCTGATGATCTTAAGTGGAGATGTAATGTGTTTGAATCATCTTGAAACTGTTCCCTGATGCTGTCTGTGGAAAAACTGTCTTCTGTGAAACCAGTCCTAGGTGAGGACATGGGCCAAAGCATCTATCTAGCACAAGTCCTGGCATGTAAGTCTATGATAAATATTTACTAAATGAGTGAATGATCATGGGCAAATGATAAACTTGTATTCAGTTTCCTTACTTGATAAATGGGTATAATAATATATGCTTCGAAAAGCTGTTATAAAGACTTTAGACCAGGGGTCCTCAAACTTTTTAAACAGGGGCCAGTTCACTGTCCCTCAGACTGTTGGAGGTCTGGACTGCGGGCCCTGGGACGAGTTGGCTGCTAAGCAAGACAGGCAGCAGTGGCAAAAACACCTGGTGGGCCAGATAAATGTCCTAGGCAGGCTGCATGTGGCCCACGGGCCGTAGTTTGAGGATGCCAGCTTTAGACACTAGAGATGAGACATCTAGCATGGTGCCAGGTATTTAGTAGGTACCAAATACATGGCAGATTATAGTTATGACAATATAGAATTCTTTTTCTTTTTTTTGAGACAGTCTCACCCTATCACCCTGGGTAGAGTGCTATGGAGTCATAACTCACAGCAACCTCAAATTCTTAGGCTCAGGTGATCCTCTTGCCTCAGCCTCCCCAGTAGCTGGCACTATAGGCACCTGCCACAACACCTGGATACTTTTCGAGATGGGGTCTTGCTCTTGCTCAGGCTGGTCTTGAACTCCTGAGCTCAGGCAATACACCTGCCTTGGCCTCCTAGAGTGCTAAGATTACAAGCATGAGCCACCATGCCCAGCCCAACAATAAATAATTCTTGCCTCTAAAGGCTCCTGGTGTCATGGGTAAAACTGACCAGCAAATACACATTTACAACACAATGCAATAAGCAATAAATGAAAGGGCTAAGGGAGTCTAAGAGGGCAGGGGCAAGGCATCTGCCTTTGACTATGCAGGTCACAGTTACTGACCGCCTGAGCAGTCAACTCAAATCCTGGAAGCAAGATGAAAAAGGAGGAGCTATGCTAAAGATGGATCATGTAGGAAGCCAGGAGTCCCTACTATTGGTAAGCGGAGGGTTGATTTCTTAAGGGGCAAGGTCTCCATTTAATGCAGCTGACAGGGGATGCCAAGTATGAAAGGGTGGGAAGGGTTTAGGCTGGGGGTCACCTGGCCTCTATGCCTTGGCTCACGTTGCACATGCTGGGGACCTTAGGCAATCCTTTCTCCTCCCTGGATCCCAGTTTCATTATCTATAAAAACAGGGTCTTGAACAAAAATTCAGTGCTGTTTAGACATTTCTGCCAATCGCAGAGGATAAGAAACCAGGGCTTCTTGGGAATAACAGAAAGCTCTCATGATCTCAGACTTTGCTGCTTTAAGATAGATGGGTGTTTTCTGTATTCTACACTATGACATACCTGTACTCATTCTGATATTAAAATTATGTTTTTATCCCCCTCCTAAAGCTTCTAATTAAATTTATGTTTCAGGAAGATGGTGACATCTATCCTGTGGCGTTGCCCTCAGGGGTATATGCACCCTAGTCTGAGAAGCATGGGACCTGCTTGCAATAAAACATCATATAGCCATTATAAATGACTCTGTTGGTGAATATTTAATAACATGGGAAGAAATTTCAATGGTATGGAGAAAGGGAAAGTTCCAAAACAGCATGATATCACTGGCCTAAAAATTAAGAAAGGATAAATGTGTCTCTAAAAAGATGAAAAATGTCAATCAGGCTCGGCACCTATAGCTCAACCGGCTAAGGCGCCAGCCACGTACACCTAAGGTGGCGGGTTCGAATCCCCAGCCCAGACCCGCCAAAACAACAATGACGGCTGCAACCAAAAAATAGCCGGGCATTGTGGCGGGCGCCTGTGGTCCCAGCTACTTGGGAGGCGGAGGCAGGAGACTCGCTTGAGCCCAGGAGTTGGAGGATGCTGTGAGCTGTAATGCCACGGCACCCTACCCAGGGGGACAGCTTGAGGCTCTGTCTCAAAAAAAAAAAAAAAGAAAAATGTCAATCAATCTTAGAGATTAACACGATAGTGCTTGTAGAGCCTGGAGCATAGTAAATGGCTGGCACACAGTAAGTGCTTAGTAAATGTCGTACATAGTAAATGGGGAGACTATAAGCCAGGTGTTAGCAACTGTTCGTTGGGGTGGTGGTAGTCAGATGAGAGGTAAATTTTATTTACATAGCCTAAATTTCCTTTAATAAATAAACAGACAACTTTATATGTGATATGTGTAAGTATATATACACACAATTTTTAGTGAGAAAAAAGTATTTTTTTAGAAAAAATCATAGTTCTGAGTTCAGATATCATGAAATTCAGTGTTCCCCAATTTCAGGCCCTGGTTCCTACCTTTCACACATAAACACACATGCCTGGATATAAGAGATTGGAAGAGTACGTGTGGCTCTGTGAGACCTACCCAGCAGCACAACAGCCACTCAGAAGGCAGGTCCCTTGGATACTGTGTGATCATCATTTTTGCATATGAAAGATAGCAGGTTAGCTGCCTTGCACGGGGGTGGAAGGAAAACTGCAGGCTGGCAGGGCCTTGTATGCATATCTCAGAGACAAAGGGGGAGGCCTTTTAATTTTCTTTTAAACCACTGGGCACCTGGCAGCTCTGGGGGCCAGAAGCGTCCGACTGATGGGTATTTACTGGGTATCTGGCCGATGTATATTTTTCAGAGCAGGGTTTATTTAGAAGTTTTTCTGGGTAGAAATCTGTTACCTTTTAACCTGGCAAGACACATTCAAACACACACTACATTCTGCAAATAATTTTGGGGGAGATTCATGGATGTCAACTTAAGAACCCCTGATACAGGGGGTTGGCAGTGGACATCTGTCACGGAAAGTGGTGAAAGGTACAGAGATGGAGAACTGGGCAAGGAACCTATCCTTTTGATTTTAGGCTCTGTTCATCTGTGTACTGAGTCCAGCACACATTTATATGTGATTATATGCCAAGCACTGGGAACACAAAGATTCAATTTCATGCAATTCAGGAAGCATTTACTTCTTACCTACTTTGTCAAGCACTGGGCTAAGCTCTAGGGATACAGCAGTGAACCAAACAGTCCCCACCTACGTGAACCACTGTGGTTCTGGGCCTATTTGTCCTTTTGGCCTCTGTTCCACTCCTAGAGATGATGCCACATTTCTCTCCACCCTGCCCTCTCTTTCATTCACTATCTTGTTCTGGGAATGATAATGCCGCCTCACTGGGCTGGCTCTGTTCACTTCCCAGAGTGCTTCTGTGCACGCAGTTGCATCTGCTTCTTTCGGCAGCCCTGTGAGGTAGACATTGTCATCATCAGCCCCGTTTTGTCAGTGAGAGGCGGCTGCTTGTGTCAAGGGCTGGCTTTTCAATAGTTCACAGCGAGGTAGCTGCTTTGCCACTCATGAAACCCTGACTCAGAGGCAGCTTGCTGACAAGTGATTTAACATCAGGCTCCTCACAAGCTCTCCTCCTGCACAGGGTGAAGGGATTTTCCAGGAGAGGAAATGAAGACTTGGGGAGGTTAAGTGCCTTGCCCAACTAAGTGCAGACCTGACATTTGAACCCAACACTAAGAGATATTTCCATTTTGCCATACTACTTCCCACTGACGGGTCATAGCAGCAATTCGAGGAGGATGGAGAGAACTTGTGAGTGAGGGAGGCAGGCCCTGGGTCTGGAGGAAACTTGAACTCTAACCAGCTGTGTGTGGTGCAGTCCCGGCTGGTAGATCCTCAAATCCTACGTGTACACAGTGAAGGAAAGCAGTAATGGAAGGCAAAGGCTCAGTATCCCAGTCCAATGCTCTAGGCATCCTGGGTAAGGCATGCAGGCAAATGGCCTTCAGATTTCACCTGGGGCATGAGGAAACACTATGATCCCTCTCCTGTCACCTAGCTCCCAAATCCCACCATGAAACTCTACAGCTACCCTGTGCCCTGGGGCTGCTGCTGCCTGAGATCCAGAACTCCGGCTGCTCCTGTCAGTGACTCATCCTTTGAGCTCCCAGGCTGCCAGCCCACCGGAACTGGAGTGGCAGGCTGGCTCAGTCTGTTCCTGTTTATGTGAGGGGGGAGGCTCTGTCCCAGTTAGCTTTTCTTCTCTTCCTAACACAGCCAGCAGTGACCTTCCAGCCATGCCCACACAGCCACAGGGGGCCCGGCCCAACAGAACAGGACACTCAGACCTGCCTAAGCTTTAAGAACCACTGGCCATCAGAGCCTAACAGGCCCAGGACATTTGGTCCTGCCTCCTAGTTTCCCAGATGGAGAAACAGGCCCAGAGAGGAGAGGTGGCTTGCCCAGGGTCAAAAGTCAGCAAATGGCATAGCCTGGATGTCAGCTGCTACCACAGTCACTATCAGCTAACATGTTTGATGCTACGTGTGGGGTCCTGTCCCAAGGTTCTTTAAACACATTAACACATTTAATCCTTACAACAATCCTAGAAGGTAGGTTCTACTCTGGGGGAAACTTGAACCATTTTACAGATGAGGAAACTGAGGCACAGGGAAATTAAGTCACTTGGCCAAGGTCCACTAATTAATGGGTAGAAGCTAAGACTAGAACCCAGGCAGTCTGCCTCTAGAGCCCATGCTATTGGCTAACATACTAGACTAGACTAACTTCCAAATCCAGGCCCAGGCATTTTGCTTCTGCACCACCTCATCTTGGAGAAGTTTCTAACATCCTCCACCCCCCATCCATCTGGGTGATGGGTCTGGGCTCTACAGACTGTTACCATGTCCAAAATGTGCCCACTAGACCCTGACCCCTTGTTTATGGGATTACTGTTCCTATCTCACCATGGGGATGGAGGGAAGTGTGGGAGGCATACTGGGTAACCTTAGGTAATTTCCTACCAGCTCTCCTCTGTGGAGGGTTAATCAACAGGGAGGATTTATCCTCCTACGCTCCTTCTCTACCAACTCTGAGCCAGGCACATTATCTGCCTCATGCCACTCAAGACTCACAACTATGTTGTGGGTTGACATTACTGCCCATATCTTATGTGTGGAGTCATGGGGTCACAGAGCCGGGAAGTAGCAAACCTGGGATGTGAACAGTTGATGGATCTCCAGATCTGTGATCTTTCTCTTATTCCACAGTAAGGTCTAGAAACCCATAAGAGGCATGGGGTAGGGCAGATTTACCTACCAGGCCTGTTTTGAAGTTTTGGTTGGATAGGCCCCAAATCAAGGGAGGTGCTGCTAGAGGAAGAATCTAGAAGGAACATTCCCAATTGGCCATTTCTGCCATACAGTGACACACCCTCAGGATTGCCCTGGGCTCTGAGAGGGAGAATTTGGCTTTGCTGGGCACTGTTGTGGTTTCTTTCCTCACTGGGAGAGGCTGCAGTGGAGGCCCCTCATTTTCTGCTGTCTTTTGGGGGAGTGTAGCAAGCAAACTACGAGATAGATGCTAAGTGGTGCCTGAGAGTAGAGTCCCCCAAACCACAGCAGACATTTACTGAGTGCCTGCAAATGCCCGCCCCTTCACTAAGATTATCTTCTGTTTTCAAGATGTTTTATGTTTCACCCCAACTCTGACCAGCAGGACTCCTAGCAGCAAGAATAGCCCAGTGAAAAAAGTTTCAAGCTCCTCCCAAAGGCAAACAGATGGTGGATTTAGAGTTCTGGGAAGAAGTACTAGGAGTTCTGGGAAGAAGAACTAAGGGTTCTGGGAAGAAGTACTAGAAGAACTAGGGGTTCTGGGAAGAAGTACTCCCCACAGCCTCTCCACCCTGTTAGTTCTGCTTATTGGTGAGTAATAAGACCAAGAGGTCCACAGAAGGAAGGAGCAGGGTGGCAAGGGCTTGGGTTGGCAGTGAGTGCATCTTGGATGGAGAGCTGGCTGAAGGCAGGGCCCACACTGTCCTCATCTCTGCATTCCCCAGGCAGGCAGGATGGGGTGGGAAATGGAAAAACATTCCAGTGTAAAAGGATTCTGGACTAGAACGTGGGTGTTCGCTATTTACTGGTTACATGTCTTAGGAAAATTTAGCCTCTCTATAACTTAATTCCTGTAGTAGTCTTAATGTGTGGCTGTAAATTTTTTAACGCTTTTCCCATCAATAGGCGGAGCCATGTCCCCTCCCTGGCTAAGTGTCCTGAAGAAGTGGTGGCAGAAGTGATGTTATAGGACCATGACGTTCGGTTAGAAAAGTCCAGGTAGCTTTTGCTCATACTCTTGGGACACTTGCCCTGGAAACTTTTGGCAGCTGTGTAAGAAATCTGGCTACCCAGAGGCTGCTTTGTGGAGAGAGACACTTTAGTAACTATACAGTGACTGCTTTACAAAAAACAGACTCTTTTAACCCTTATAATCACTTTGTGCCTCTCTGGAGTAGAGGCTCACTATGGGGTAGGTAATATAGGGCTGTCCTTTGACAGACAGGAAGACAGATATATGAGAGCTGCAGGACCTGCCCAGGCCATCATGGATCATGGATCATGGACAGAAGAGCCAGGACTCAGACCCAGGCATTTGGGCTCCAACATCTGTCCTCTTACCTACATTGTGCAGCCTGCCCAGACTGGGCCTCCATTGCTGCTTCCTCCTCCCTACTGGGGGATGTTAGCTTGAGAAGAAGCTTCAATTCATCCCAGGACAGAGGGGACAGGCTTTCTCCCCCTAGCATAGTCCATCATACTCTGCTTAGGGGACTCTTCTGGGGAGGGAGGTACAAAAAAGTAGGACTGGGGCCAAGATGACGAGAAGAGATTAGGGAACCAAGGCTGTCCAATGCTTGGTCTAGAGAGGGAGCAGGGCAACTGACCAGTATCTGAAGATCAGTGAGGCTGTGCTACACCGAAAGGCCTGGAAGCTCGAGGTAGACAGATTTCCAAGTAACATCAACTAAGTCTCTAAGACTGGGCCCTACAAGTCTATACTGTGGCTATTTCTGTCCCCACAAGTGGCTTTGTTTCTACAGAGTTTAAGTGTCTTGTAGTGGCTATCAGCAAAAGGTTTTGGAGTCACACAGTCTTAGGAATGAGGCCTGATTTTGCCATTTACTACCTATGTGACCTTGGATAAGTGATTTAATCTCTTTGAACTTCAATCTCTCCTCTGGAAAACAGATATGGTAAAAATTTCCTCCTAAGACTTTGCAGACATCATGCCTGCAGGAAAATTGCTCAGCCTGGTGCCTGGTACATGATGAATGCTCAATAAATGATAACCAGCATCTAGAGAAGGGAGTCAGGGGAAAAGCAGAGCATGAAGGATTTCCCTTTCATCTGCCAGGTGAGCTCCCCCACCCCCTGAGCAGGACAACTGGTATCCCACCTGGACGTGGGCAGGGGCTGTGAGGCTGCTGGCTGGCTGGCAACTAGGGTTGGTGGAGTGGGCACGGACTGGGGGTGCGGGCAGTGAGGCAGCTTTGTTTCTGCCAGTTAATTAAGTCCAGAATGCTAACAAGCTTTCAAAACAAAACACAACTCAAGTACTCTTTGGATGGGATATAATAAAATGGTTCTATCTGAAATTGCAAACAGCTTTGTTAGTGCAAACAAAGGCTCAGTTCTTTGTGCCTCTCTGGAGTGGAGGCTCAGAAGTATGAGGGTGAAAAGGGTCAATGAAACTCTGAGGGTGCCCCTCCTTCCAGGCTTCCCACGCTGAGAACTAAAGGAACTGAAAGCAGAGGCCCTGGGGGCAAGGGGGTACCAGAAGTCCCCAATGCTTGAGACTTAAGCACACAAGAATGGGGAGGGAGGAATGGACTTGAAAAAGCATCTTGCTCTATTCTCCCACTTCACAGACATGGAAACTGAGGTCTAGAGAGTAAGAGGCAGAATTCTCTAGTTCATTTCTCTTATTAAGCCAGCATAGGATGTTTAATGGATGCTCCCTGTGAGTATCTGAAGGTCTAAGGCTTAAGAGCCTCTGATAGAGGAAGGCTGGGTCCTGGCTTGGGGTTCTTTGTGGGTACCATTAAATGCCCTCAGAGGTCTAGGAAAGTCCAGGTGAGCTTTTCAGCCCAAGGCTCCCCCAAGGACAGCAGGGCAGACAAATACCAAGCCTCCAGAGGCTACCACCATCAGATGGCTCTCAGCAATCTGGGAGGCTTACAACATGTTCATAAGATATCAAGAGGCCCTGAGTGCTTGATCCAGATATGAGATTCTGGGCATCTTCTTGCCTACAAGGGCCTTCAAAGCCTTCTATAAATTCAAAGAGTGGGACTAGGGGTCTTTTAGGGTCCTTCCAGCTCTAAAGACCCACTGCTATTAAAAAAAAAAAAGAACCAAAAAACCCAAACTGAACTGCCTACTTTCATTCAATTCAATATGAGTTCCTTTTGTTATTAGGTTAAAGACCAAAATCCTTGCCATGGCAAATAAGGAGAGGTACGCTCTGATCTGTGCTTATCTCCCCAGGCTCCACCCACACTACCTTCCTTTTCTATGTTCTGGCTTCTTCCAGATCCTCTGCTGGAACTGGTCTAGGGGGTAGAAAAGTCTAGAAACTGATAGTTCTGCTCCAGGGTGTAAACATCAAAGAAATTCTTATGCAGTCCCTAAGGGAGCATGTAAACCAGTGTTCCCTCCTGTGTTCTCTGTGGAGGGTGTAGGGAGTGGAGCACTGGCAAGCCCTGGTCTCTGGCTAACAGGCTGCAAGGAACTGAAGCCTGCCAACAACCTGTGAGTGAGCTTGGAGGTGGGTTCATCAGTCACCCTCGAGTTCAGAAATTGTAGCCCTGGTCCACATCTCAGGATATTGTGAGGCGCAGCCAGAACCATGTGGCTAAACCGTTCCTAGACTCATGACTTAGAAACTGTGTGAGATAATAAATGTTATTTTAATTGCAGAGTTTTGGGGTATTCTGTTGTATAGTAGACTATAACTAATGCAAGCAGTTTTATCCCTTCATCAGGTACTGGAGACTGTCATAATAGGCTGTGTTCTTCCTGGGGAGAGGGAAGCCTAAGAGGCTGGGTTGGGTCAAGGATTGGCCCTGCTGCTGGATGCCAGGACTGACCGCTTAGGTTGGCAGAGGGTGGTGCTGGGCTGGGTGGAGGAATGAAGCACAATTCTAAATGGTCTAGTTTGTGATCAGTAAATGGTCTGTCTTAAGTTAGGTGATGTTCAACAGGGACACAGGCAAAAGGTCGAATAATCGCGATTAGCCACAGCCCAAATGGAGCTAGGAGGAAGGAAGGATTGTGACTGGTTCTTAGAAGAGGGCTGCTCTGTGCAAAGCATTGTCTTTGTTTAGGAAAATAGCACGCAATGGGAAATTTGGGGCAGGCTTCTCATGTATATTTTAAAAGACAACATAACCCCAGTTAACATATGGTTATGCTTGGTTCAGACAGCTTAGTTCCTTCATTGCTAATGACGCCCTCTGTTTCCTTAGATCCTTCAGGTTTTAATCATTCAGGATTAAAAAGAAATAGCACTAGGGTGCTAATTAATAGCCCACCTGTCCTGCACATTACTTTCATATGTGCCTGTGTTAAATTCTGAAGTTTAGAGATGTAAAGTGATTTGTGCAAGAGTCCAAGCTCTGAAAGGGCAGAGTGTAACTTCACTCACACCCAGGGCTTCTGATTCCAACAATCAAAACCAGAAAAAATGAGATGTGAATAAGACATTATGGTTTACAAACCCCGATTCACATCCATTGTCTCATTGAATTCTCATAACTAATATGAGAAGATTGCTTTTCATTACATGTCTCACGGAGGGATGGAGCAGGACAGGGGCTTGTCTAAGACCATCTCTGAAAGGCAATGCCCAATCCCAGGACTGACACCCTCTATCCTCACACCCAGGAAAATGTCTCTTGTCCTGACCTCACACTGTAGGGCCCTGCTTCGGTCCTTTATCAGGCATGTTCTTCCTCACAGGTGGAGTCCTTGCAGCCAAGGGTCCCTCCTGCCTTTAGACCATATATTCAAAACCCCAGAATTCCCTACTCAGACAGTCCTGAGCCCAACGGCCCCTTTTCTGACTGCTTTATGACAGTGCTGTGTACATTCCTGGGACTGGCTAAGGTGGCTGCAGAAAGTGTGTTTGGAGCTTGGATGTGTCGGCTGGGGTAGCCATTTACATAAACATGCCTGAGTATCCTTGTGGCACTGAACGGAGCTGGGGTGAGCTGGACATTGGCTTTCCCTAGATTCCACATGTTGGTGCAGAATTCTGAGGAGTCAGAATTGTAAAGTTGAGCCTGGCTTCCAAACTCCTTACAAATGAACATTTATCAATGTAGAAGGAAAACATATTTCATTTCCAAGTTTATTAGCTGGCTTTCTAACTTTTAACTATTTACATATAACACAGATAGGTTCTATGAATGTTCGGGGTGGGCCTGCATATAGTTGTGTTCTTTGGAGTGGCAGGGAGAAGAGCCAAAGGAAAGAGAAGACCCAAAGAGACAAAGATTAATCAACAAAGAGTGAGTAGCTTAAATAATGGGAGGCTGGGGAACAGAATGGGACGTGAGGGCTGAGGGAGGAAGCAGCTAGCATTAGGAGGAATATGAAAGCCTATGAAGAAGATGCTCTGGTGGACCAGGATGGCTACAGATTCTCTGCATTCCTTTCCCTCCCCTTGAATCTGGGCTGGCCCTGTGGCTGGTTTTGATCAATAAAATGTGATGAAGTGCAACTTCTGAGGCTGGGACTTAAGAGCTCTGAAGCTTCTGTTTTTGTGCCTCTTGGAAATCAGCTGCCATATAAAAAGTCCGTCTACCTTGAGCCCATCATGCTATGAAGAAGCCCAAGTTAGCTGCACCAAGAGAAAGGCCGAAGGGAGGAGGACTGAGGTACCAGACGTAGAAGAAAAGTTTTCCTGTGCGTTCTATCCCAGTCCAGCACCCGGTGAATACAGCCCAAGGAATGACCTTAGCGGATGCTGCCTGGAACATAAGAACCCCCAGATCAGCCCTGCATGACCCCCCCCAGATTATAAGCAAATAAAATTGTAGTTGTTTGAACTATAAGCAAATGAAATTGTGGTTGTTTTAATCCAGTAAGTTTTGAGATAGTTAGGTAGCAACAGGTAACCAAAACATGCTGAGATCTGAAAAGAAAGAAGTGAGCTTAAATGGAAAGTTGAGTTTTTTTTTTTTTTTTTTGAGACAGAGCCTCAAGCTGTTGCCCTGGGTAGAGTGCTGTGGCATCACAGCTCACAGCAACCTCCAACTCCTAGGCTCAAGGGAGTCTCCTGCCTCAGGCGCCTGCCACAATGCCCGGCTATTTTTTGGTTGCAGCCGCCATTGTTGTTTGGCGGCCCCGGGCTGGATTCGAACCCGCCACCTTAGGTGTATGTGGCTGGCGCCTTAGCCACTTGAGCCACAGGCACCGAGCCTTGTTTTTCTTTTTTAAAAAAGATACAAAGAACTTCCTGAGAGTGGAGGTGATTTGTCACTGGGCCAGGCCAAAGAAAAAGGTGACAGCATCCATCACTGCATATTTTAGAAGTATACCAAATACCCATTTGTCTGAAAGGCCTTTGGCATCAACCTTTGTGGAAGCAGGGGATTGGACCAGGTGGATTTTTTCTTCCACGTGTCATCACACACCCAGGTAACTCCCTGGAATATCAGAACTATTTCTGTCATGGCAAAGAAAAGTGGATGCTCATTCTCCCCACCATCTTTGGCCCCTTTTCTTGCCTAACGCTGCAAGTAGAAAACACTTCTGCCTGTGCTGTGCTGGTTCTGTGAGGTCCAGGTCTATAGTGGGGAGGCGTGAAAGAACCACATGCTACATTACCCACTCTGCTGCTAATGGACTAACTTGACGTGATGTTTCAGCACCAGAATAAGAATGCAAGGAGGCAAAGGTGTTTCTGTTCACACTCTATATTGTGGTACAATCATAACCATCATTATTACCTGCCATTTATCGAGCACTTTGTAATAAGCACTTTACATCCATGAACTTATTTAATCCTCACAAAAGCTCTGTGTAGATCTTATCATTTTATCACCTTCATTTTAGAGTGAGGAATTTGGAGCTCAACACTGTGAGATCATTTACTTGAGGTTACGCTGTTGGTTAGTATCAGAGATGTCATTTGAACTCAGGTCTGTCTGTCTCTCCACAGCACCCTAAGTCCCTGCTAGATGGGCTCCTCCCTCCATATCTTTCCAGGTGCCTGACAATAGTTAACCTCTACTATTGTTGACCAGTGGGCAGCTGGGTTGGTACTGTCTTCTCAAGACAACAGTATCCTTATAGAATGCTACCCCAGGTTTTTAGCACATCCAAATAGTATTTTGTTTCACTTCATCTATTCTAAAGACTCAAGTCAAAGACAACTCATCATACCATCAGCTACAATAAATATCTCTAAATGTATTAAAAGTCTTGAATGCATGGCTCGGCGCCTGTGGCTCAAGCGGCTAAGGCACCAGCCACATACACCTAAGGTGGCGGGTTTGAATCCCCAGCCCGGGCTCGCCAAACAACAATAATGGCTGCAACCAAAAAATGGCCGGGCGCTGTGGTGGGCGCCTGTAGTCCCAGCTACATGGGAGGCTGAGGCAGGAGACTCGCTTGAGCCCAGGAGTTGGAGGTTGCTGTGAGCATAATGCCATGGCACTCTACCCAGGGGGATAGCTTGAGGTTCCGTCTCAAAAAAAAAAAAAAAGGTCTTGAATGCAAATGGCACCAACATTTCAACAAGGGAATATAAATCAACTGAATCTCTGCTGCTAAGTGGTGATAAGCACAAGTGACATCTTAGTGGTAGTACTAAAACCAGATCATCTCTGTGTTTGTCTACCCGGGCTTCTGCACCTGCTCCTAAACTAGTACTAGACATTAGTTTGGGGGGTTCTGTAAGAACAGGGGCAAGGCCCATTATGAGGTTAAGCTGCTCCTTAAAAGCTGGATAGCAGGTTCTTGAAGACACAAAGCAAGACCCTCCTCGTCCTCAGTAAGGCTTCCCCGACTCACAATGACAATGTTGCACAATGATGCACCCTTCCCTGGGACGCTGAACTCTTTGATAGCAGGGACCACATCTGTCTCCCTTGTCACTGTATTACCAGTGCCTGGCAAATATTGGGCATAGAGCAGACGTGCAATAAATTTGAATCAGTAAAAGAATCGGGCTGCCTTTTCAATGGGTCCTGTTTGTTTCCAGTATAAGACTTTCTCAGTGGCACGGTAAGACAGCAGCCATAGCTATGACCCGATCCTTCCTGCAGGTCAAAGGTGGCCGCTGCAGGATTAGGATGCCAAAGCTTTCCTCCACCCTCTCTGCTTTATAAAGTGGTGCTCAGGATGGACAGTGGCCATTTGCTGAGACCTAGACCTCATCCCTGGCCTCAGAGGTAGGTTCTCTTAATATTCAAAATGATACAGAGCACAGCACCCAGGGCTGGGCTGGGTATAGGCTTCAGGATACAAGTACTTAAGGTATTAGAGCCAGCAATCCAAGAAGCCAACTGTTACTACCAGAAGAGCAATGGCCTACTCATGCCTTGAGTATATCCTCACAACCTTGCATAAGTCCAGATAATCATGACTCCCCTAAATCCCAGGTTGGCAGGGACTGTCATGGCTCTGTCAGCTACCTGCAGAAGGGCTTTAGGACTACCTTGTTCCCAAGAGCAGTGTTGTCCTTAGGCCTCGGCCCTGTACTTCCTCGCCTCTAGCCATGCCACTCTCCATGAGATGAGAAGTACACAGGGCTCAGAAGATGTGTACTTCTGGACTCTGTGACCACCTGTTGTCCTTGCCCCTCTTCCCAGGCCATGCTCTGGCTACCAGGACTCCAGAATCTCCTGCCCGAATAGCCCAAAGCCTGCATGGGTCTCTTTCCCAGGTATACCCTTCCAAAGGTGGACACTGCCTCTGACTTAGGTATCTTTAGGTTTGAGGGGCAGCCATCAGGCAGCTACTAGGGTGGTGTGCGAACCAGACTTGGACACACAGACTCATCCCAGGCCCAGACTTGGACCCACATGCAAATATGCCAAGGCCTTTGCAGTGCCGACTGAGCAAAGGGTGGTGTCCTACTAGTGTCCTCATTTGTAGTTTGGCCTTGGCCCCTAAAAATGTTAGGTACAAGCCTGCCCATGAGTCAGCTTGAAGGAGATGCTGACAGCAACGCTTGGTGATAACGCTCCCCACTACATACTGGCCCCACGGGCAACTACGTTTTCTTTATCTACTTTCTTCCTCCACCCCATCCCCCCAAGGAAGCTGCTGGTCCCAGACTGGGCCTGTGGTGCTGCTGGTGGGAGGAAAGAGTGGAGGCCCCAGCAGCATTAGTGTTGCTTGGTTTCCTGCAAATGTGAACACCTACACACAGAAGAAGGGAGAGTGTGAGTTTGAATGCATCCATGTGTTTGGGTGACCGAGAGCAAGTGAAGAGAGCAAAAAAGGGAGGGAAAGGGAAGAAAATGAGGTTGACCATATGGAAAAGAGTATATGCTTGAGAGAGAAGAAAAATATGTGTGTGTGTGTTATGCATGAGTTGGGCAAAGCAGCTGGGGATACCCAGTGCCCCACAGTCCCTGGGAACTGTGAGTGACTAAGGGCCTGGGATGAGGACGGAGAATGTAGGGGAGGGAAGGAGCCTGTCTGCCCATCTTTGTGTGTGTACATGAGGAGGGGTGCAGTGTGGGAGAGAGAGGACACCCCCAGAGGACGGGAGAGAACAGGTATGTCTGTCTGTCACTGGGCAGCATGGACAGCGGAAGTGCGGATGGAGTTGGGAGAGCTGAGTGTGCAAGAGGAAGACGACGAGGAGCAGGTGTGTGAACCTGGAGGTGTGTGTCCGCCCCTGCAGGGCTGCGTGACACAGAGGCAGGCCACGTGCCTGGGGATTGTGCGTGGGTACATGCAAGTGTGTATGGGGGCATGAGGCTGTGGCAAGCGAGAACAAACAGGAGCATGTGAGCACACATGGGGACACCCTCGGGGTATGAGCCACGTGCCTGGCCCTGGAGCAATGGGGGGGCTTCCAGGGGGAGTTGGTGATGCCTGAGGATGTTTCTGTCCCAGAAAGCTCATCTGAGAGGACTGTATGACCTGCCTGGTGCAGGCTCAGGCCTGGGTGACCATGGCTGGGAGTGTTGGCCACACGGCCCCCGTCCGGAGGTGTGTGTGAGAACAAATGAGTCACGCTGGCCCTCACTCTGCCTCGCCACCCATCTTGCCCAGAGGGGAGGACAGCAGGGCAGGGGAGCGAGTACTCAAGGGCTATATTTTTATACCACTATTATGCAACTGCTTTCAGTGCTTACAGGCTTTTCTAAAGGCCCAGCATTCTAACTCTCTTGGCCCCACCATCTTATATATGTCCAAGTTTCGGTATAGGTCAGTGGCTTCGGCTGACAAACATCTGTGGATGTCTGCTCTATGGCAGGCTTCAGGTCCAGCCTATTTACAATACCAAACCACCCCAGTCCTAGCCCATCCCCCTCTTATTGGCTTTAATTTTCCCATGGCATTTAACTACTATTTGCCACCCTATACATTTTATTTTTTGTTTATCATCAATAGCAAATGTCTACACAGCACTTGCTATGGGCTTGACACTGTTTTGAGCTAAGAATTCATGGGAGCCTCCAACAACTCTACAGGGTAGTGAGTATTCTGCTTGCCATATTGTAAATGGGAGCCCCGGAGAGGTTAGTTTGCCAGTGATCATCCCGGGCTAAACTGGGGCCAGAGTCCCTGCTGCTGGCCAGCATGTCATACATAGTACTGTCCTGTGAGGGTGGGAAAGCTTCTCAGTTTGGATCACTATTGAATCTTTAGGGCTTACAACAGTACCCACCACATGCAGGTGGTTAATCAGCAGTAAGAGAATGAAGAAATAAGGGAATAAATGCTAGACAACATAGAGGATGCAGAGATGAAACAGAGGTAGGAAGGATGTGGATGGGGACATGCACAGTGACATTGCCCACCTCCTCTAAACTCCTCCCTGGTACAAATATACCTTAACTCTTTCTGCCTCTTTCCAAGGGTGTTGGAAGATCATGGTGGCTCCAAGGGGGCGATGGAGGCAGAACAGGGTAGTGGTGAGGACATGGGCTTGGTTGAGAGACTCCCTGGAGTGAATCCCCCGTCTACCAGCTAAGTGAACTGCACAGACTGCCAGACTGTCTAATCTCCCTGGACGTTGGTCCTTCATTCGTAAGGTAGGGGTAGCTTATGACACCAACTTCCTGGGGTATTGCCTGAGGAAGGCAACGTGCCAGCTCCAATGGAGATGACCAATACTCTTTTTCCATTCCACACTGGTTGCTGGCTTTGGGGAAGAATGGGGCAGAGGATTGGAATTAAACATATTATGCTTATTACTGTAGCCTCTCTATTGTGGCTTCGCCCCATTTTCCAGAATCAGCTCAAAGCAAAACTTGTCCATGCAATTTCATTAGGGCCGGGACTAAGTTTGCTTGGTTTCTTTTGGTAACCACCACATCTCTAGTACCTAGTACAGTACACAGGACCTAGTAGGTGCTTGATAAATATGTGTTAGATGAATGACTGATTGGCTACATTTATTTACTCCTCAAGGACCTTCACAAGGATATTTATATTGCTGTTGTTTTCACTTACAAGAGGTTCAGCAAAGTTAAGTGACTTCTCCATAAACACATGGCCTGAAGCAGAAAGCCAGACTCAAATGCCAAATCCCATGCTCTTTCTTCTCCCCACACCATGCTATTCTCAGGGCTCCCATTCATCATCTCCTATTTTCCTTGGATTTTTTTCTAGCCAGTGGGGCCATCCCTGATTGTAGAACCATCACTGAATTCTATGACTCATTTCTGAATCACAGAGCAGTTTAATAGTTGAAAGGGACTTTTGATGTCATTTGGACCTCCCACCCATTGTGGAAATTTCCTCTCTAGTGTCTACCTGAATGCCATCAGTGATGGAACACTCATTTTCTTCCTTGGGAAATATCAAGGTCTATGATTGGCCACTTTTGAGTCAGAAAGTATTCTGTGCACTGTGGGCCAACAGACCTGTCATTAATTTCTATATATTGGACTTATATCATCCTAAAATACACAGAATGGATCTTCTCCCCCCCTCCACAAGACAGCCTTTCAGATGTCCAGGTAGCTCTCAGATTCCTTCAGAGAATTTTTTTCAAGCTAGACATTTCTGGTCCCCATGATAACACTTTCAGTAAGATGGCGTCCATCCTAGACCATCTCAACAGGCCATCCAAAGTGTTTTGAGCAATGTTACCCCCTACTGGTTAGAGGGTGAACTGCAGCAAAGGGCTCAATCCTCAGGATGCCTGAGGCACCTTTGTGAGGAGCTGAGGGACCTGCACAGAGTGTGAATAAAACAGCTGCTTATTTTGAAGACTCTGTTCTAAGGTTTCTCGTCAATCGTTGGGTTTCTGACATGGTACGGGGTTGGACATTAAGAGTTCAAAGGGTTATTTTTAAACAAAATGAAAGGAGAGATATGAAAGTATATGCTGTTCATAGCACTGTTTTACCACTTGTATTTATTTTCTAATATTTCTACAATGGACATTTGTTATAAGAAGAAAAACAATGATAAAAATTTTAATGAAAAGAAAAAAATTAAAAATCCCACCTGCTTCCTTCTATTCTTTCCAACGGTATTTATCACAACCTGGGTATTGGGTGTATAATGGGCACATGTTGCCACCTGTGGGCAGGAATGCCTTAATGATGTCTCCATAGAGACCGCAGTGGCCTGTGGGTCAGAGAGTGAGGCTCCCCACAGGGTGCTCAGGTGGACTCAGGCATCCCACTTCCACACTCATAGTTCACACACTCAGGCATCACAGTTCCACTTCTCAGCAGGGCTCCACATCCTCCCCGCCACCCTTGGCTCATGCAGCATTCCAGCTGTTTGTGCTTCCTACTTTCACCTCTTGAAGTCTGCCCAACACATCACCAGTCAGTGGCCATGTCCCTATCAGCCTTGGACTCCCCAGTTCTTCACCTTTCTTTCTGCTTCCTAGCACAGGCTCAGCTCTTTTCCCCCATGTGAGCCTAGAGCTCTAAACAACAACAGGTCAGAAAGTCATAGGGGATTAGAAAAAAAAAATCCCCATTTAAATGAAGATCTATGGAACCCCTGCATCATTCCTTGAGTAAGTTCACAGCTGGCCAGGCTTTACTCTAGCCCCAGCTGGGGCACTGTCTCTCTGCTCAGAGTTCTGGGGCACGTAGGCACTGGGAGGACTCACCCGGCAGCTTCTCACTGCAGCACATGTCCAGGGTCCCTCCCTCGGAGACATCAGTGGTATGGCTCTTTCTCTCACTCCTGCAGCAGGAGGAAATCAGTTAGATAAAGCTGTTCAGCTGAGACTGAGATAAAATCCTAGGCAAAGATAAAAAAGCCTCCCTCTCCTATACTCTGTGTCCCTTTGACTAACCCTACTTCATCAGGGGAATTAGAGAAAAATGCTTTCTTATGGAGGGGTCAGGCTGCACAGGCGGAACTAGAATTCTGCAGATGTCTTTCATGTGGAATCAGCAGCAGCAGCAGCAGCAGCATCACAACCATTGTCGTCATCATCTCCCCGAGGAGAATGGTTTATTATGTACAAAGCATTTTACAACCTTTACCCCACTGAGTCCTCACCATGATCCCATGAATTAAGGATTCTTAAACAGGGTCAGAGAGGTTAAATAACCTGCTCAAGGTCACACAGCTCATTAGGGTAGAGCTATAGAGCTGGGTTTGAAATTATCATCTAGAACTCCAGGGTTATAGTCTCACTGCTGTGCCATTCTGTGTCCTAGTACCTGTGGTTTTGAACCATGGGTGAACAAGAGAGGATTCTGGGTAGCCCAAGAATCCAGTTCCCCAAGACATGTGAGGGCACTGAGTTTCAGGCAATGAAAAGTGACATGCAAAATGTGTTTTGCATATTCGAAGCGATCCCTTCTTGAAATCAGAAAACTACTCTTTCTAGCCTAGAGGGCACCATATAGGGCTGTACTGGTGTGTGTGTGGGGTCCTAGCTTTTCTTCTTTGCCTGACAAGCTAGAAAAAGGTCTTAAGAGATCAACTAGAGGAAATGTTTTTAGAGCGGGATATTGTATTGAAGGCAACAGGGGTTCCCCTACTCTGGGAATGGTGTGAAATGCAGGTGGGGGCTCCAATGGTCCTGTCTGCACTTCATGTCTCTGACCCTTGGCAGAGGGTCAGGGTGGACACACAGACCAGGCTGACTATGTTGATCAGATCCTCTGTCCTGCACATTGAAAATGCATTCTGGAGAGCCTGGAGCCTGTGGATGTTGGTGCTGAATCATGGTGGCTGCAGTGCTCTGCAGAGAAGATCCACAAACATCTGCTCCTGGGGGGCTCAGAGCTGCTTCACTGCCACCTGCTGTAGTGAGTCTTGACTGGGCAACATGTCCATCAAGACCCTGAAATGCCCCAGCAGCCTTCCAATAAATTTCCATATTTTAGCTTAAGCCAGTGGGATCTGAGCTCTGAGAGTGGCAGCAGGCTTGATACAGCCTTGCTAGCATAATATTTTCAAGAAGCCCAGGGGTCCAGTTGCCTCTCTGCCCACCAGTTCTGCAATCCTGCCTCTCATCAAACTGGTACTGGGGTCTATTTCAGGCCCAACTGCAGATTTTAAATAATTAAGGACAGACAGGCCAGATTAAGGGTACCCTTTCTCACCTTGATTATCTTCTGTTCTTAACTAGATTGTATTATTTTATTTTTTCCTCACTTTAATTGGTAAGGTCTCTAAGAATCCCAAGTCCCAGAGCCCAGCTCTCCTGCAGAGAGGGGGTCACTATCTTCAAGGTAAATGCCTAACTTTTTCTCTAGAGTCACTCCACTTTTCTCCCTCCCCACTGTCTCTGTCTTGGTCCAAGCCACCACCATCTCTTGCCTAGATTACTGCAACAATATTTTAACTGATCTGTGGCAACCACTCAGGCTGGCCTCCCAAGCATCCACCACACGTCTCCAATGCCATGGCTTATATAACTTGTGTGGTTTACAACCCGTACAATGGGGCTAGGACAGGCTTGAGCTAGAATCAATTCCTTAAACTCAAAATTTATCACATAATCTTTCTTGAAAAAACTTTCATGGCATCTATTGTACTAAGAATAAAGATACAGATCCTTTGACACAGCTCACTAGATCTTGTGTGGTCTGGCCCCTCTAACTTTATCTTATGTTCCTTTTCTCCTTGACTTCTGCACTCCAGCCACAGTGGACAGGCTCTTTTCTTTACAGTGCCTTAGCACGGCTTTTCCTTCTCCCTAGAGAGCCCCTTCAGCTCTACTTTCCAGTACTTTTTGCTTATCATACATATTTGACACAATTGCAAATATCATTTTAATTCCTTAACATCTACCTCAACTATGAGAGTGTAGGCTACATGAGGGCAGGGAGCACTATATGTGTTTTATTTACTACTGTATCTTTAAAGCCTAGCACAGTGCCTAGCTCATAAGAGGGTGTTCAATAAACAAATACGTGTGGAATAAGCGAATGCCACCCTGACGTTCTTGAAGAAACATCAGGAACCTCAAACATAGCCATGATCTGAGCTACTTGGTGGGCAGATGTTTGTTAAGCCACTTGAAAGCCTCCTCCACAGCTGCTGTCCAGAGCATTTAGAGAATCACAACTCTAGAAGGCCTCTCATTTTACAGAGGATGAAACTGAGACAGAGAATGGGGGTCTGACTCGCCCCAGGTTGTGTATTGAGTTGGTAGCCACAGGGATCAGGTTTGAGAACACCTATTCCCAATCTCCCAATCCTGAACATTTCCTTTCTCAACCCTAAAGAGCAGCCTGGCTGGAGGGCAGCCCACAAGAGCTGACCCCTGGCCGGGTGCAGAAAGGCAAGGTATCTGGCCATCTCTGGAAGGGGACCCATGTCTGACTCACATCTGCTTTCACACCTTAAGTCTCCCAGGCTCCAAGCTGTGTTCAGAATAGCTCAGTACTGCATGTGTGCAGCGGACTCTATAAATAAGCTTCCTAGAAAATGACTAATTTCATAATCAGAAAAGCAGAAAGAGTAGCACCTCTTGACTGCAGAAGAAAATGGAGCAAGAGCCTGCTGCTCTGCCCTGTAGTCGAAGGACTCCAGGCAATCCCAGCCAAAACCTGCATGTTTAGGCTGTCCAGGGGAGGGTTTAATTAGATTTCCAAAGAAAACAGATACCCATTCAGGCTGGATGGAGAAGCCCAGTCTCTGGGCATTGTCCTTCTCCCTCCCCACCAAGAGCAGAAATAGCTACCTGCAGTGGATTGCTGCAGGCTCCCTCTCTCTGCTTCCCCACTTCTATCAGCTAAGCAACAGGAGCAGAACACTGGCCGGTAACAACAGGCAGCAGCTTGCTGGGCTGGCCCTATGCTGCTGCTCTCAGAGCCAGAGAATCCTAGAGATAAAGGCCTTGGAAATCACCTCGCCTGCGCCTAGTCCACTGATGGAGAATGTCCATTCGAGAGGAAAAGAACCTTCCCAAAGCCACTGCTTCATTCGACAAGCTTCTGCTGAGCACCTCCTGTAAGTAAGGCCCAGAGCTGCCCCAGAAATAACAATGATGAACAATCCAGGCCCCTCCTTCCTGGATCCCAGTCTTCTGGAGGAGATAGACATGCAAACATGATTGCACCCTGATGCCAGCTTTGCATGTGACACTTTGGAGAAGGCTCAGCTCAGGTCATGGTGAGGGGGAAGCGGAGGTGGAAGCCCTTTCCAAAAGGAAGACAGGAGTTGATTCTTAAAAGACGTCTCTAGGTGGATGAGGGGTCATGAGGGAAAGAACTTCTTGTATAAAGCAAATACAAGAGCAAAGTAGGGAGGCCCAAGATATATGAAACATTTGGCACTGATTGGAAGTAGGCTGGTCAGTGGGATAGGTTGGCCCTTAGCAGAAGCATCCTAGAAGCCAGAAATCCTGCCCCCTGGGTGGGGCAGCCTTCTCCCATCTGACCATGTGGCTTCCCTGCCTTAGAAAGGAGGCACAGGCTGCCCCACACCTAGCCTGGGAGGTCTGTAACAGGAAGTGGGGCAGCTGTATGTGCCTGAGAACTGGACATTAGACCCAGGTGGCAGTATCTCATCTGGTCCCAAACTACCTTTTATATTTTGGTAAAATTCACACAGCATAAAAATTTACCATTTTAGTCATTTTGAAGTGCATAATTCAGTGGCATTTAATACATTCATAATTTTGTGCAACCACCACCATTATATAGTTCCAGGATATTTTTATCAACCCGAAGGAAACCCTGTATCCATTAAAGAGTCATTCCCCATTCTCTCTCTCCCCCTCTCCCAGCCCCTGGCAACCACTCATCTGCTTTCTGTTTCTATGGATTTTCCTCTTCTGGATATTTCATATAAATGGAATCATAGAGTATGTAGCCTTTTGTGTCTGGCTTCTTTCACTTAGCACAGGTTCAGCCCAGTCTCTAGCATATATTGGCACTTCATTCCTTTTTATGGCTAAATAATATTCCATGGTAAGACAGATTTCATTTTATTTACTTATTCATCAGTTGAACATTTTTGTTGTTTCCACCTTTTGGCTAATGTGAATAGTGCTGCTATGAACTGATCTATTCATTCATACTCTGCTCCCAACACGCTTATAGCTTTGGACAATCCTTTCCTTGCCTTGAGTCTGAAGCCTCATTTATAAAGTAAGGGGGTCAGGCTGTAGCCTGAATGTCATCATCTTCTTGTGTCTGTTTGTACGTGTGAAGGTGATGTGTGCTATGCAGCTAGCTATTCCTCCAAGGCTGGGTCTGGGAAACCTGCCTGGACCACCCACCCATTCTTCCAGGAGCTCGTGACCAGTGGGGTGGACAGAATAGACAGCTGCTGTGGGCTGGTGAAGTGTAGAGGCTGGGATGGGGGCTGTTAGGAGATATCCTGTAGTAGGTGCCAGCTTTGCCTAGGACTTACACAAAGAAAGAGCTGGCAGATTTGGAGAGGCAGGCAGAAGAGCTTGAGCCCACTTCCTATGTGGCAAGACCAAGGAGGAGCTGGGATGCTGGATTCCTGGCTATGAGGCTGAGCCAACCCCAAGCAGACATGCCCTGTGCCTTGGACTTCAGGCTCCTGGTACAGCTAAATACCCCTCACTGTCAGCACTGAACTCTAACCACCCTTCTAATGCTCTGACCCCAGCAGACATCTCTATTGACTCAAATTTGTCCATTCCTCCTTTCAAGCCTGTGTTCGTCTTGTTCCCTCTACCTGGAATACATTATTTCTCCCCTTTTCCAAATATTACCCATTCTCCAAGGAGTGACTCAGGTGGTACCTCCTCCATGGAGCACTCCCTGATCTCCCACCTCTAGACCCCCCGCCCCACACACCTGGCTCATACTTCCTTTTGTCTCCTACTTTGTTTTGCTGCTATAGTTAGCTGTTTATGCACCTGCCTCCCCCACTGGCTTCCGAGAGACTAGGCTAGGAGCATCCTCACCCCCCTCAACCATCTTTTCATCCTAGGTGTTCAGTACAGGGCCTGAGCCTGTTGATGGTCATGTTAAAGGTCAAATGTAGGGCAGTGACAGGGTCTCAGGGTTGGTGGCTTTGTAGAGTCTGCAAGGGCAGGCTCCAGCTTGAAGCTTTTCAATCTAGAGAAGATGGTCAGACCCTGGCCAGAAATAAGCCCATAATACCATCTAGATTTTCATCAGCATGTTCAGCATGCGGGGGCAGAGGATGTGGTGATTTCATGGCAAAGGAATAATCAGGCCGACCACCTCATGCAAATGAATCGCGTGTCCCAGAGCATGCAGGTGGAGAAGGCTTGGTCCCCTCAATGGGCAAGTTGTGGAGGACCACACACATGCTCACTCACCTAGCTCCCTCATAATTCATTCCCAAGGTGTCCGGATGGGGAATGATGCCATCTGGGCCAGGACAGGAAGTCTGATCGGCAAAAAGCAAACTGGAGATGTGAACGGAGGAGAAAAGCCGGTTTCAGAACATCCAGATGGGGATAATGAGGCTCGCAGAGGTTAAGTGACTAGTCTCAGGTCACACAATGTGTTGACACTTGTTTTCAGGTGGTTAATAAAATCCAGATTTCATTTTAAGAGTTACATCTCTCTCCCTTGATGTCCTGCCTGCCCTTCGTCACACAGAGAGCCCCAAACTGGAGCTCAGTTACCTGCCATTTCCGTGTCATAGTCCAAAGCCTTCTAATAAACATCTTTTCTGAGTTACTCAGGGTCCGCTTCTGTTGCTCGCAACCAGAGAACCCAGACTGATGCATGCAGCAAACCTGTGGGACGGGTAGGCTCTGAGCCCAGGACTCCCGATGCTTAGTTCACTGCTATTTCCATCCTGCCAAGCTGCCTACCCTCCTTGCCCAGCTGTCCACTGTCCAGCCATCTGTCCCCACGTCTGAGCAGACTACAAACTTAGCGTGTTCTGGATCCCAAACACGGAGGATGAGTGTTCTTTGCTTGACATGTGCCCAGATGAATGACTTCCCTTCCATCCCTGCTCTCTATGGGTGGGAAATAGGGGTGTGGGTGTGGCAGAGGCCCCAGGGAAAGAACACAGAAGGGCACCACACAGGCTCAGCCTGTTGAAGGGCTTGGGAAACATGGTTTTCCTTCTTTTATGTGAATCTGATTCAGAGACTGGACCATCACTGTATTTACCTCATGTATACTAAAAACCTTCCATGTGCAGGCCTCACTTGTGGCCCTGGAAATATAATAACTATAAGCATCTCATAGGAGATATAGGTAAGAACATAGGCAGTGGAGGCTCAGGTGGCCCTGGGACTACAGGCGAGGCCCCTAATAAGGCAGAAGCCTTAGGAGGTTCCCAGGAAGTGCCATCTGTAATGAGATGTGAGAGGTGGGGTCTACGGTTATAGGATGACAGAACAGGGGTGGGTGACAGGCATGTCATGGGCCTGGGGTTGAGAGAAAGCAGGGCCTGTTCAAGGAATGGAAAGCAGTGTACAGGGTGTGTGTGAAAAGGGAGTATGGTGTGGTACAGGGCAATTTACTGAGATACTAATTTGTGTTTTTTTCCTTCCCTCTTCCTTTCTTTCTGGGAGGTAAGGCCAACCTACCCTTTAGGAGAGGTTTGGCTGCAGGAACAAAAGCTGGGTTCCTGGAGGGGCTATCCTTTGTGGTCTTTGTTAAGTGAGTCTTGCACCTTGAGGGAGGGGCTCCTGGACAGGAGGAGGTGAGAGGGTGGAGAGGGGTCTCTAGGCCTGGGAAGGTGAAGAAGCTGAGGGTTCCATGACGGGTGTCTGGTGTGTGTGGGCAGTGACAGGACCACCTGGGAATAGCATTGAGGTGTGTAGAGCATGCTGGATCTTATCCTCTGGGGTTTCCACAGTGCCCGCCCCAGAGCAAACAGAGAAAGCAGACCTGGCGAGGCCCTTCAGGTGGGACCGGGGCTATCTCTGCTATAACTGGTGTGTTTCCTGAAAATATCTCTGGCATGGTGGCTGTGGCAGAGGATCGCGAGGGGTACCCCAATAATGCCTGAGAATGAATTTCCTACCAACTAGGGGTAATGGGAAGCTCCGAGTCCAGTGTAATTTCATTTAAGAAGCATAGTGACGGCTCGGCGCCTATAGCTCAACCGGCTAAGGCGCCAGCCACGTACACCTAAGGTGGCGGGTTCGAATCCCCAGCCCGGACCCGCCAAACAACAATGATGGCTGCAACCAAAAAATAGCCAGGCGTTGTGGCGGGCGCCTGTGGTCCCAGCTACTTGGGAGGCGGAGGCAGGAGACTCGCTGGAGCTAGGAGTTGGAGGTTGCTGTGAGCTGTAATGCCACGGCACTCTGCCCAGGGGGACAGCTTGAGGCTCTGTCTCAAAAAAAAAAAAAAAAAAAAAAAAAGAAGCATAGTGAGACATTATTTCTTCCATGCCCAATATTGAGGATTAAGAAACCCACTAATGGCAAGAATAGATTCTTGACCATGAAGCCCTGAGACCAGATGAAGGGTGGGTGCAGCAATCAGGTAAGAGATGGGGGTGTCTTGGCTTTGGGATGTAGCTGGGGATTACCTCCTTTACTGAACCATCTGCTCCAGCCACTCTGGTTTCAAACTGTAAATGCCTTTCCATCACATTCATGACCACAAAATACATTCTCTGCTTTGCCCTTTTGCACAGGCTGTCTCTCCTGCCTGGAATGTCATCACCTCTGCACCCATCCTCAATGTGCAACTCAGATTTTAAGCTCCAGCTTAATCTTCAAGGCTTCAGAAGCCTTCTCCAGAAACAGATTTTCACTCTGATCTAGTCAAGCTGTGTGGCCTCAGGAAAGTATCTTTATCACTCTAGGCCTTAAATTTTCCCATTTGTAAAACAGGGTTGACAATACCTTCCACCCAAGATTGAGGTGAGGATTACCAATGAGTAAGAGAAATGTGAAAATGATTATCATGGTATTTGGTAAACAACAGGTGCTCAGGAACCATGGAAATGACCAACAACAGAGAAGAGAAATGAGGGTGGTGGTGAGAGAAGCAGGTATGAACAATGCATAACCTTCTAGTAAAAAGCTGGAACCTAGATTCTAGGAAGGGGTAAGGGCTCTGAACATTGCCTATTTGTCTGGAGCAGCCTTTGGGCAGGTGAGGCATCCCAGAACCATGTGCCTCTTCCTGTTGATAACAGGAAGGCACTGCCAGGCCTGCAGGTGCCCGTGGTTTGGGCCCAAGGCCCAGTATGAACTGAATTTCCTGCTGCCCCTGTGCTCTCAGGAAGAAGGGTTTGGAGAGAGGAGTCCCTGTCTTGTCAAATTCCTAGATGGGGTGGGATGGGAGAGCAGAGAGACACAAAGATTCTCTGCTGGCCTTGGCTACCCTGCTGGCACCAAAGCATTAGGGGCCAGCTACATTGGCAGCACCAAGAGACAGCAGGGGCTTGTGGCAGAGGCCGATGCTTTTTGTCTTGACTGCATCTTTGGGGTGAAGGGTCAAGAACCTCGTCATCCAGCTCAGGCTCTGTGGATGCTCCCAGCCTCTTCTTGGGGGCCAAGCCCACTTTTGTTTAGAATCCACACTCTCTTCTCTTGTGGTCAGGTTGGTGAGGATGGAAAGGGATAGGAGGCAGCGATCAGAGTGAGGAAGGAAGCAGGGAAGAGGGCAGAATCAATCTTACGGCCACCAGTTTAGGTAAATCTTCTACAGCTCCCTAACAGGATAATAATAACAGTCTTAAAGAAGAAAGGACAGCCACCACTACTGAATGTGTACCACACAGGCCAGGTACTTCCCCAAGTACCTTGTAGGTTTCTAGCATATTTAATCCTTATGACAGCCCCCAAAGGAACATACTAGCATTATCTGAATTGTCTAGAGGAGGAAATGGAGCTTCAGAGAAGTGAAGGGACCCGCCCAATGCCACATGGCTAGTGATTACAGAAACCTCCCCCCCACAATCCTAACCTCTGTTTTCTTCCACTTTTGAGCTTTTGGTGGAAGAAAGTACACATCATAGGGTTGGGTTCAATGGCTCACACCTGTAATCCGAGCACTCTGGGAGGCTGAGACTGGTGGATTGCTGGAGCGCAGGAGTTTGAGACCAGCCTGAACAAGAGTGAGACCCTGTGTCTACTAAAAATAGAAAAACAAGCCTGGAGTTGTGGTGGGTGCCTATAGTCACAACTACTCAGGAGGCTGAGGCAAGGGGATCATTTGAGGTTGCTGTGAGCTGTGACGCCATGGCACACTTGCCAGGGCATGCTACCCAAGGCGACAAGAATGAGACTCTGTTTCAAGAAAAAAAAAAAAGCGCACATTATAGCAGTTGCTTTCTACATGTGCTCTACAAAAAGGCTCACCATAAATCTGTGGGGTCACATGTGATGATCCCTACTTTACAGATGAAGATATGAAGGCCTAGGCTCATATAACGAGTGAGTTAGTGAAAGAGCCAGAGGGAGATTCCCAGGCCTGTTCCCTTGTCCAGGGACAGGAAGGAGCTCACTGGTGTGCCCTCCCCAGGAGCAGAACGACTGGGAGTCCTCCTTGAATAATGACCTTGGTTTTCTCCACTGGAAGCAGCAGCCCAGGCAGCTGCCCTTGGAAGGCTGCCTTGAGTGGGGAGTGTGTGGTGGTGTCAGCTGTGTTCCATAAGTGGAGTGACAAAGTCCCAGGCACCTATGTGACCTTGGGCCAGTCATTTCCCCTGAGTCTCAGCAGCCTCCAGTGACTTGTATCAAAAGGGTTGAATAAGGCATCTTCAAGGGCCTTTCCTTACATGTCAGGCTTCAGTTCTGGGGCAGTCGGATCCCTGGGGTTCAGGGTTTAATGAGGCAGATGGCAGAATGGCAGTGAACCAGCAGAGGGCACTCATAGCACCAGGGAAGCAGGACTTGTTCCCTGGAGACCAAATTTCATCCGGAGGGGGTGGATTTCACCTGAGCCAATTATTGACGGAGGTGTTGTTCAGCAGTGATGAGTTGATGCTGTGGATGGTCCTACCTGACTGTAAATTGTGTGGCTGACAGAAGCCCAAAAGATGATGGATTTTGGAGTTCACAGGTCATCTACTCTCCAAGATTGTGAAAACATTATACTCTGCTAACTTT
Source organism: Otolemur garnettii (assembly GCF_000181295.1). Taxonomy (NCBI): domain Eukaryota; kingdom Metazoa; phylum Chordata; class Mammalia; order Primates; family Galagidae; genus Otolemur; species Otolemur garnettii. The sequence continues at coordinate 47,395,445 of NW_003852396.1, forward strand.
CTTTATCCCCCTCCTCCAGGTATGCAGTTTAATTTACAAGGAGAAAACAGGCAATCACAAATGTGAAGTTGTGATCACACCTCTTGTGGTAGGGAGTGGGGGGTGGGGGTGGGAGGGTTCTGCGTATTTCTGCTCAGATAGCTTGCTCTTACCTATATTGCCTTAGAAAGTACATTTCCCTCTATTGCAGTGGTTCTCAACCTGTGGGTTGCAACCCACAGGAACTGTATTTAAAGGGTTGTGGCATTAGGAAGGTTGAGAACCACTGCTCTACTGGAAAAGCCCCCGTCTTTCCCTTCTCTTGGAAAACTCTTACTTGCCTTTTAAGACCTTGTTCAAATGCCACCTCCTCAGTAGAACCCTCCCTGACTCCCTTAGGAAGAACTGGCTTACTTCCTTTTTTGTTCTCACCTCTCCTCATGGTCATTACCAATGGAGACACCTGTACCTCTGGGTCATACTGATCTATACCTATACACAAGCCTGTGGTCTGTAATCACTGCAGCTTTCTTTTATTTAGGGCTCTGTGCACAGAACAGTATTACATCATTCATTCCTCACTGTAACTCCACGAGGTAAACATAGTCATCCTCCTACACATGTGGAGATTGGAACTTGGAAAGACTGAGTCACTTGATCAAGGTCATACAGTTGGTAAGTGGCAGAACCAAGCTTCAAATTCAGTTTGCCTCAATACCAGGCCTAGGCTTTATTTAAATCACAAAGTTTACATCGCCTCTGATATGGACCTTCCTGTTTCCCATGCCTAATACTATATCTGGCACCAGGCAAATGTCCAAAAAATGAAAACTGGGTTAGTCTTTGCATTTACAACTGGCTCATTAAAAATACCACAAAAGTAGTAAACACAGGCTCTGTCACTGGACTGCTCAAGTATGGATCAAGGCTCTTCCACTGGCCAATACACTTGACTTCTCTGTGTCTGAGTTTCTTCATCTGTGAAATAGGGATAACTGTGTTGACACTGTAGAGGATTAGATTAAATTTTGATTCTCACATGACTTTTGTGCATGACATGAGGTACAATGTTTAGAAGAGGGCCTAGGAAACTCCTAAAACGTGCATTTTCACCATCTTGTGTGTCAGGCTTTTTCTGTTTCTCTCCCCATAGATAAGGTCCACAGAGGCTCTGGGTGTGTTAATAAACTAGTTCTTAAAAAAAGGCCCTGATTTGTGGCATTTGCCAATTTCTGTGGCGTAAGTGCTCCCACCATGGCTGATTTCAAGCTAGAATGAGAGGAGTCATGCTGCTAGTCTTGGCAGATGTCAGGACTTTTTCTCAGTCTCTCTGTGCCTCAGTTTCATCATATTTAAAATGGACCAGTAGTAGTAACCTGGGAGTGCACACGGTATGCTAGCCAATTATTACTGCAATTGTTCAGAGTTTTAACTTAGTTTCACTGTTGCTCATCTGGCTTTGACAGTGGCCCAACCTCAGCACTGGACTTCTGCCCTGGCAGGTGGAATCTCTGCCTTCCAGGATTGAGAGCTTGTCCCTCCTTACAGCTCTCCTAACTCCTCCTGGAACTAGAATTTTGGCCCAGATAGCGTTGGCTACACATCCACTCTGGTAACACATTATTTCATGCCTCTGATTTCATCTCTAGGCTTCCCTGATCCCATAACTTGGTCTGAACTATTGGCGCAGGCTGTGCCTTACTCTGGATCAACCATGCTGATCTCTTCAGGTATCTGCTCTGGTCTTCCTATTTACAAAGCTCCTTCTCCCAGGACCTGGGTAAACTTACAGAAGGGAAAGCCAGGGCAGTGCCTGTGGTTCAGTGAGTAGTGCGCTGGCCCCATACACTGAGGGTGGCGGGTTCGAACTTGGCCCTGGCCAAACTGCAAAAAAAAAAAAAAAAAATTACTGGGCATTGTGGCGGGCGCCTGTAGTCCCAGCCACTCAGGAGGCTAAGGCTAGAGAATCACCTAAGCCCAAGAGCTGGAGGTTGCTGTGAGCTGTGATGCCATAGCACTCTACCAAGGGTGACAAAGTGAGACTCTGTCACAAAAAAAAAAAAATTAAACTATTCATAATAAACTATCACAATATCTTCAAAGGGATAAGAAATAATATAAATACCCACAAGATAAGAATAGGATGCTAATGAAACCAAATATAAATCAAAAAACAGAAGGGAGAGCTGAAGTTCAAAGTTAAGTTTGCTATCACCCTACCTGCTGCTAGGGAAGCCCCTAGTTCCTGCCACGCCCCACTGTGGGCTCTAGTTGCCTACCAGGGCCTCCATCTCCAACCTGATTTAATCCTCTGTGCTCAGGCTGTGGCAACACAGGCAGAGAAGATCCAGGCACCTTATGACTTGGGGAAGAGTCAGATAAACTGAGTCAGAAGCAAGGCCTGGGAGAGGAAGGCAGAGGCTAGGTTTGGAAACATTAGCTGGATCTTAAGGCTGTTTAGCCAGAAAAGAGTGTGAATTAGGAAAAACAAAATCCAGGTGGGACCAGAAGTGAAGGCTGAAAAGACCTTAAATTCTAATTTAATAATAAATAAATACCTACTATGTGCTGCATGCTTTCCAACACCTTATTTCATCAGTCCCTCAAGGCAACCCCAGGAAGAAGACATCTTAACCCACTCTGCAACAGCTATAGGCACTTAGAGGGGTTAGGGATTGACATGAGAATTTTTTTTAGAGACAGAGTCTCACTTTCTTGCCCTCGGTAGAGTGCTGTGGCATCACAGCTCACAGCAACCTCTAGCTCTTGGGCTTAGGGGATTCTCTTGCCTCAGCCTCCCAAGGAGCTGGGACTACAAGTGCCTGCCACAACACCTGGCTATTCTTTTGTTGCAGTTTGGCCAGGGCCGGGTTTGAACTTGCCACCCTCAGTGTATGGGGCGGGCACCCTATTCACTGAGCCACAGGCGCCACCCAACATGAGAATTGTTAAGTGGTCACCCTGGTCCTGCTCAGGTGGCCAAAGGAGAAGACAGGACAGAGCCTGGTCCTTGGCCAAGGACAGGTGATTTTCACGCTGCCTTCTGCTGGTGGACAGTTGGAAACTTGGGGCCTGGGGCCAAGGTGGGTGTGAATACATGTCCTCAGTCACCAGGATGAATCCCTCAAAGCATGACAGGCTGAGAACTCTGAGGTCACACAACCATGGCCCTATGGAAAAAGGATGGATTCAGACTGAAAGGCAGTGTGCCACCACCTAATCCCCAGGGGTGCTGGGACAGTGTCTTCACCTCTTTGAGCCTCAGTTTCCTCCCGTGTAAAACGGAAGTGACAAAAAATGCAGGGTGGTAGAGAAGCCTGGAGCGTGAGTGATGTATATAGAAAGAGCTATGCAATCCTGAGGCAGGCACTCTGCTGCCCTGGCTCAAAGCTTCATTTCCTATCTTCCTCCAAGTCAACCTAGCACGGGAGACACTCCTGCTCTTTGTGGCAGGCAGTGGCACCAGCTACAAAGGTCTGCTTCTGATTTCCTCAGGCTCTGTCAGGTGTTTCTAGAGCTAATGAGAACAATGCAAGAAAGAACAGCTTAAGGATGAGAGGGACTTTCCCAGTGGAACCTCTTCTGCCCTCTGGAGAGCTCCAGGCTGTTTCCAGGTCCCCATGTCAGCCTTGGAAGGGTGGATAAAGGAACTGGAAACCCAGTTTACTTGGCGGGAGTTCCCAAATCCTCCTCCACCATGAAATCAGCCTTCCCCAACCGCCATGCTCCCTCCTGCTTTTTAGTTTAGGTGTTCCCTGTTCTTCCCGCCTGGATGGGCCTCCTTTCTCCCCCCTGTCAAGCTTCCTGCTCTTCCACACCACCTCGGTTCAGGCCTCCTCCAGGGAACCTCTCCAGTGAGTTCAGTGCACACTAACCTCTCCTGGGGCTGAATTCTCTCCTTCCAGGTTCACCCCTATCCTGGGCTGCTCCCTGGGTCTTCTGTCCACAACTTGGGCTTCTACAATTTGCCCTCTTGGGGAGGGGCAAACAAGGCCCCCTTATATATCCTCTGTGGTAAGAAGCCTGGTGCAGAGGAGGAGAGATGGAAGGCGGGGCAATGTACCGCCAGCTCTTTCCTTTACATTCAGATTTAAATGAAAGATGGGAAGGGGAGGCCATGTGGGAGAAAAAGGAGGAAAAAATGAGTGGAAAGGAGAAAAAAGGAGGAAAAAATGAGTGGAAAGGAGAAAAAGGAGGGAAGGGCAACTGAGATTCAGGACTGGGGTCAGAGAGGACAGCACAGGACCACGATCCAGGCTTATGCTTTTAGGCTCTCTCCTGGGCCTAACATAGACTCCTCTTCAAAAACCCTTGGAACTCACCTCCTCCAGGCAACCTTCCTTCACTGATTCTGATCTCTTCCCACTGCCCTTGGCTTCCTGAGCTGAGCTACTTTGCACTCACTGATGTCACCTTTCCATGGCGCCAGGTTCCCTGGGGAAGTTTCAGTCTACATTTATCATCTGTAGTCAGAGATTAGACTATCTTTTTTGACTACCTTTCTTTTATCAGCTTCAGAGGGTGGTTTGGAATACATTTTGCACAGTTATTTTAAAATCCAGTTTGTCTCTGAGATAATCTTGAGGCAGAACCTGCCATCATCATATATCCATTTTTTACCATCAGGCCCTGTGCTGGGCCTGTGGGGGGTACAAAGATAACTAAGGCCCAGTCCCTGCCCTCCACTAGCATCCTGCCTGGTGAGCAGAGTAAGAAACGTGTGAAGTGCCCATGGGAACTGTCTAATGGGCCTACGCAGGAGGGCGCAAGGGAAGGGTCTGGGCAGGGGCTGGAAGGCTGCACAGAAGAGACCTGAAGGACACCAGAAAGGGCATTCCAGGTGGAGAACACTGCAGGGGCAAAGGCCTGGAGAGGCGAAAAGGTAAGGTGTGCAGGCACCTCCATGTGGCCAGAGGGTAGGAAGGAGGGGGATTCTCATCACACAGCAGAGGGCTTTATACACACCAGCCTAGGACACACTGATTTTAATCCACAGGCCATTTTTTGGAGGGGGAGTATGGCAGGCATTGTCACTCTAGTTGGCATTTAGAAATGTCTAGTGCATGGGATAGCACGATATGGATGGATCTCAAAAACTACTTCATGACCCAAAAGACCACATACTGTATGACCCCATTTATATGATGGTCAAGAGCAAACTCACCTATGAGGACATCAGGGGTGATGGAAATGTTCCCGTCTTGCTCTTGTTGACGGGTTATACAAGTTCATACAATTGGCAAACCTGACTGAATCTAACACTTAAGATCTGGACACTTGACTGCTTGTAAAATATACTTCAAAAATGTGTTGAGTATTGTTGGTTGTCACAATGACTGAAGGGTGCTACTGGCAAATGAATGGGATGAGCCAATGATGCCTTCACAGCAAAGAACTCTCCCACCCAAGGGTCAACAGAATCCCTGTTGAGGACACCACTGAGGAATGGAAAGGGCAGAGGGAACTGGTGACATCTGTGTTCAGGGGAGACATGAGTTTGGTAGTGGGCAGAGGGAACTGGTGACATCTGTGTTCAGGGGAGACATGAGTTTGGTAGTGGCAGGAACCCACAAGGTCCAGGCATCTTGGGACAGTGATGAGGCATTGAAAGTGGACACGTGATCTTCATCACCACTGCTGGGCCTTGTATTTGCCTAACTCCAGATCACTGGCCTGAAGCTGCCCAGGCCCAGGAGGTCCCTCGAAGGCAGCCCAGGCACAGAAGAGGATGCAAGCTAGCTAGGGAAGGATGGGTAGATGTCAGTGGGCGAAGGGAATGCTTTGCTGTTGGCCTTCCTGCCTCATGATAGGCACCAAGGATGATAAAAGTCATCACCTTCCTCTGAAGTGGAACCTCAGTGAGGTGAGGCTCCCTGAGAGTTTGAAGTCACTAGAAACAGGGCCAGATGCTACTGTTACTACCATAGAAAACCATTTTCTTAAATCATGGGCTGAAGAAGAGCACAGCCAACTTACACTAACATGCCCGATCCCTTCCTTCAGGAAGCCTTCTCTGCCCTCCACCTGGGCAGGTGCCTTCCTGTGCGCCTTTGCCCTCAACCCAGCCCCAGAGCACACTTACTGCCTCTGTCTGAATTCTGGCTCTGCCACTTACTTGCTCTGTGTTCTTGGCAAGTTACTTAAGTTCTCTGAGTCTGTTTCCTCACCTGCAAACTGTGGATAATACAAGCCTTCATTCAACTGTTATGAAGATTCGGTGAGATAACGCAGTAAGCGCTCAGTGCTTATTATCATCATAGCAATAACATGCATCAGCAGACCACTGTTGCCAGGTTACTTCCTGGCGCCCCCACTAGTGTGAGCACCTTGCAGGCAGGATCCTTGTGGCCATGTTGATTACTGAGGGTCCCGTGTCCACCACAGCGCCCAGCACAGTAAATACTTGCATGCATGAATGAATTCCACCCACTAAGATCTCTCCTGAGAGCTTTCTTTTTCCACCCACAATGCTTCTAAATCACAATAATTTTTCAGAAATGGAGGTTGGATTCATTTGTATTCTGCTCCCTCTTCCTTTCTTTCTACTACCTCCAAGGCCATGTAGAACCTAAATAAAATTTACTTTTTAGAATTAATAGCTTTTTCCTGGACCCTCTGCTACCAAGACTTCATTCAGTGGTCTTTTTCATGCTGGGGATAGAAAAATCCTTTAGAAAAAAAAATGTACCCTACACCTTTAAACCTAGAATTACCATATGATCCAGCAATGCCACTGTGAGGCATGCACCCCCAAACACTGAAAGCAGGAGCTTAGACAGTGACTAGCATGCCAATATTGATGGAAGCATTTACAAGAGCCAAAAGGTGAAAGCAGATGAATGGGTCAATAAAATGTGGTATTGAATATACTCAGCTTTAAAAAGAAATGTTGATACATGCTACAACATGGATGAGCCCTGAAAACATCAGCTCAGTGAAGAAGCCAGGCAAAAAAGGACAAATATAATTCCATTTATAAGTGGTACCCAGACTAGGCGAATTCATGGACAAAGAAGGTAGAAGTTACCAGGGGCCGGGGAAGATGAGGACGAGGAATTAGTATTTACAGACAGAGTGTTTAAGTCTCGGAAGATGCAAATGTTCTGGAGATGGGTGGTGGTGATGGTTGCATAACACTGTGAATATACTTAATGCCACAAAATTGTACACTTAAACATGGCTAAAATAGGAAATTTTGTGTGTATTTTGCATCCCAAACCCAACAAACACAATACTGGAAGGACTTCTTCTGAAATCGGGCAGCGCTGTACTCCCCTCGGCCACCGCCATCCCCAGTGCTCTGTGACCATGGCCTCTTGGCCTGTGATCCATCCCCCTCTCCATCTTCTCCTTGGCTCCAGCGCTGGTGTTCCCTGTTCCCTTTCTAGGCCAGGACCCAGGACTGTGACAAGGTCTCTTCCTTGCACGTCTTTCTAACCACGCTTGGTCCTGTCTAACACCCTGAGGATGCTTCAAATGGATGCCCCAAGACTCTAAGATGGAAAAGCCCTGTGTATGGAGATGCTCACTCCTGGCTATGTCCAATAATAAAAACATGGTTACATAAAGTATAGAAAAGTCACTGAGGATAGGAAGATGACGAGGTATGAAAAGAGAAGTTATGGTAAAATATTAAGTGAAAAATTCAGGATATAAAACTACATATGGACTGATTTCAACTAGTACAAAATACAGATCTACAGAAAAAATAGCATGGAACATACAAAATAATGACTATTCTTACCTGTGTTTTCTAGTATGGAGTTTGAATGTGTTATTTTTTACAATTATAATCTATTTTTTAAAGGTGGGGCAGATGAGGAAATGTACCTATTGTCAGAAGAATCTTCAGAGTCAATTCCAGATGTCCATGCACCACCACCATTAAAATGCACAGATCCCTGTGAACATCTTCCAGAGAGATTAGGGGAGGGGCAATTCATGTTGACTCTTAAGAAAGACATGTTGAGACTTGGTGTGTCTGATGACTGCAACCAACCACCTCACCACAAAAAGGGAAGGCAATTTAGGCTCTTTATTTTGCCATCCCAGTAACCAGGGGATGAGGCCATGAACAGTTTACCACTACAATGGCCTGAAGTTAGGAACTCCCACCGAGATCCTGTTCTCTTCCATATCTGCAAACTGCAGACCCACTGCATCTAGCTCAAGGGGATCCCCTTTCAACCCAACATGCTGCGACCCAAGTGTGGACAATGGAGTCACATTTGCTTCAAGGGGGACACAGGAAGGAGGGCGGCTTTTGTTGCATGTGTCTGAGCTCAGTGAGAAAAGCTTGTTTCAGTCTAACAGCTTGGGAACTTCTGAGCTTTGCTAGACATTAGGGGTCATGGTGCTCATTCCACATCTCATCAGATTCAGAAAAGATGGAGATGGCAGTGAAAAATGGGGCGGGGGGATCTTATTTTCCATAATAACCCAGCTTAACATAGGGAAGAGCTTTTTGGTGATAACACTGTTCAAAAACTGAAAGAGTTTTTAGGGTATTTTCTTTTCCCTTGAGATGACATGAGTTTCCAGTTTCTTTTCTTTTTTTTTTTTTTTGAGACAGAGCCTCAAGCTATCCCCCTGGGTAGACTGCCATGGCTTCACAGCTCACAGCTCACAGCAACCTCCAACTCCTGGGCTCAAGCAAGTCTCCTGCCTCTGCCTCCCAAGTAGCTGGGACTACAGACGCCCGCCACTATGCCCAGCTATTTTTTTTTTTTTTGGTTGCAGCCATCATTGTTGTTTGGCGGGTCCGGACTAGATTCGAACCCGCCACCTTAGGTGTATGTGGCTGGCGCCTTAGCCACTTGAGCCACAGGCGCTGAGCCAAGTTTCTAGTTTCTAGAGGTGACAGACCTATGAATTTAGAGCGAACTTGAACTAGGGAGCCCTGAGCTGAGATGAGGCTACGTCAATTTCCCCCTCACATGGTCCAGCCGGTTTTCCCATTCCCACTTGCAGAATGACTTAACCCATCAATTAGGGGCCTTAAGAATTTATACTTCTATAATTCTGCCCTCTCTGCCTTTTTGGGAATCTGTCAATTTATTGGAGATTATAATGCCCTGTCCTGAAAACACGGGCCTTTGTGCTAGAGGTGAGTTCTTTTAAGATCTCTATGAAGGAAACGGCTGAGGGCATGAGATACACAAGGGAAAATGTGACATGAAGCCAGAAGCATGTGCACTGGCCCTGGAAAGGAGATGAAGGAAGACCAAAAATGTCACCATTTTAATTGTTTTACCATCATTTCAGGTATGTTTTACTGTTTAGACTTAGCCAACTGCAGTGTTTATGTTATCAAGCCATTCTGAATACAATATCAGATTTCACTCAAGTTTTTAATGCTTGAATGACAACACACACATTCACGTCATCTCAGCTTCATCATTTTGATCATACTACAGCTTACTATGCCCTTATAATGCCATAATCTTTATCTCTGGTTCATAAAGCCTAAGACAGGAAGCCTCATACGTAAATGGTCATTTCCCACATTTGTTCATTCAACCACTATTTAGTGAGCCACTGTGGAGGACCAAGCTTGATGGGTTAGGCACTAAGACTACAAGGAGAACAGGACTCAGGCTCTCTTGGATTCATTGACGCCATGCCATTTCTCATTGCTCATGGCTATCAGCACCTATGTGACTGGCTCTCACAGCCTCTCCTACCTTTTTCCACACCCCTCCTCCCTTTTGCCTATCTCCCACAGCCACATTTGAGGCTCCCTGAAAACAAGCTATTCTTACTCCTTCACACTTGTGGTCTCCTCCTTACTTTAGTCAAGTCTTTGTCCAAAATACCATCTCCTCAAAAAAAATTTATTTAAATGTCTTCCTCTGCCCTTCCACCTGGTCACCCATCATCCTGCATTTTCTCCAGAGTACTGCTCACCCCCTGAACTATTTTATCTTTGCTTATGTTTTATTTTCTGTCTCCCTTGGTAGAGCTTGGGCAGGAAGTTCGTCTTTTCAGCAATGTATCCCCAGAGCCTAGAACAATCTGGCACATAACAGATGTCTATACAAATTTGGAGGATGAATGAATGAATGAAGGAAGGAACTGATTCTTCACAGTTTAGGGTGCTTGGTGAGCTGGCTTTGCTGGAGGAATCAGATCCATGCCCCACCCCCCTCCTCCCCCACTCCCCATCCTGTTGGGCTTTTTCTGTGAATGGCATCCTTGGCTACTTAGTCTCAAGCTTTGCCATCACTTATAACTCCCTCCCTCCAGCACCCACATCCAATCAGTTGCCAATTTGGGTGACACTGAGGCCTCTTGCATCAACTCCATTCTTACAACCACCTCCAGTTCAGACCCTCATTATTTCTCACCTAGACCATTGTCATCGTTTTCTACCTGGGCTTCCTGCCAGCAGGCTCTCCCCCTCCAATCTGTTCTCCTCTGGGCAGCCAGAGTGAGTTTCCTCATGGTCAAGTTTGATCATCATCTTCCCCATTCAAATACTAAAGACTGACTTCTTAGCTTGGCACTCAATTCTCCTTCTCCCCAGCTCCCCAACTGCTTCCAACCATCTTCCTAGCCTTCCTTCTTACAACTCTTCTTTTATCTTTTTTTGTTCCAAATGGAATAAATTGTTTTCCAGTTTCTGTACTATCCTGGAAGCCCCCATTGCCCAGCCATCCTCGGCTCATGCTATTTCTGTTCCTTGAAATACTTCCCCCCTCTTTCTTCTAATGTACAAATTATTCAGACCCAGATCAAATGTTACCTATCTTCTCCAAGAAGTCATTCCTGATCTTCCAGAAGAATAAAATCTTCCCTTATTCTCAACTCTTTTTTTTTTTTTGAGACGGAGCCTCAAGCTATTCCCCTGGGTAGAGTGCCATGGCATCACGCTCACAGCAACCTCCAACTCCTGGGCTCAAGCGAGTCTCCTGCCTCAGCCTCCCAAGTAGCTGGGACTACAGGCGCCCGCCACAATGCCTGGCCATTTTTTGGTTGCAGCCATCATTGTTGTTTGGCGGGCCCGGGCTGGGGATTCGAATCCGCCACCTTAGGTGTATGTGGCTGGTGCCTTAGCCGCTTGAGCCACAGGCACCGAGCCTATTCTCAACTCTTTTTAAGGGGTTCTCTGTCTCTTTTTTTGCACAACTGGGGGAACAGACAGGCAACAGGATGTGGAATAGAGAGTTCAGAATCTGGAGTCAGACCATCTGGAGGCCTTGCTGAGACTTTAAAGGTACCCTTAGGTAAGTTAAGGTCTTAACTATCCTATCTATAAAATGGGGATGATAACACAATTGCTATCAAAACTCTGTTATGAGGACTAAATATAAGTGCCAGAGTGTAGGAAAAACTTCTGACACTGAAGACTATTAAGTTATATCATGCTAAGATGCAAAATAACTGATAAACAAAAGTGCTGCTCCTCCCAGGGAGGTTTCATGAATGTTGTAAGCTGACTGAGCCCTAAGTACAGGATTATGTCAGTGGGAGAGGGATTTTTTTTTTTTTTTTTTGAGGAAGGAAGACATTGAGGCCCTAAAATCTCATGTCCTTGGATGATCTAAAGAAGGGAAGAAGTGGAGGTTATCTCCATAAAGCTAGGGCCCTAATAGTATTACTAGCTACCAGTTTCTGAGGTTTTTCTATGCCCCAGGCACTGTGCTAAGGGCACTACCTACACTATCTTTTTGAGGAATTATTCCCTCACAGAGTAGAAGAGGTCCACAGCAGTTACAGAAATAAGTGTTCTCCTTCCTTTCTTCCCAACCCCCTAACAAATAGTTCAAATCTGAATGATATCTGGAAAATCTCCATCCAATCATCTTATTTTTTTTGAGAAACTGAGACCCAGAGAGGTTATGAGCATTTACCGAAACTGTAGAGCCAGCAAAGAAGAGATTGGGCTTGGAACCCAGATCCCTTCACTCTCAGGACAGAAACCTCCACATGGCAAAAGCCCAGGGGCCACTAATCATTATGAAGTCCATGTAAGTGGCACCTCTTGGAGCACAATGTTATTATGTGGACTTCAACATCAGTGGTGGCCCCTGGAGTTACGCCACTTGACCACATTAGCTCTGCTCCACACCAGGCTGCTCACCCTACTCAAGAAGGAAGTTCTTAAGAAAGGAGCCTTCGGCCCCTGGAGTCTGAACACTGCCCTCCTTGACAAGAATACTATCTAGAGCAGTGGTTCTCAACCTTCCTAATGCTTCCTAATGCAGTGACCCTTTAATACAGTTCCTTATGTTGTGGTGACCCCCAACCATAAAATCATTTTCGTTGCTACTTCATAACTATGATTTTGCTACTGTTATGAATCATAATGTAAATATCTGATATGCAGGATGTATTTTCATTGTTACAAAGGGGTCACGACCCACAGGTTGAGAACCACTGATCTAGAGTCTCCTCAAAGGTGACTGACAGCATCCCTTCACCATCCACCTATGCTTGTGCTCCTTCAACATACCTCAGTGCACTCTCTCTGCACCAGACATCAGGCTCAGCTCTGGGGACACCCTGCTGCCCTTGAGGGAGTCCTGTGCTGAGAAACCACCTGAGCCTGGTATGGTTGTAACTCAAGCTTCCCCCGCAGCTTTGTCAGCAATACCAAGAGGCTTCACTTAACAAACACCAGGAAGGAAGAGGTGGCCTGGCATGAAGGACTGGGGGAACCCCCATGAAGGGATGACAGAAGGGGCCTGGCTGGACTAGAAGACCAGGGCCCTGAAAAAGGAGAGGAGAGTGACTGGGAGGGCATGCAGTCAGGTCAAAGTGGGGGGAAGGGGATGACTCCTTGAATGCCACATTACCTGGTCCAACTGAGGACACTCAGACCCAGGGACTCTTGGGAGGTTAAGGACTAACATCCCAGAATTTGATCTCTGGTCCAAGGCTTATTTCCCCACCCTAAATCCCAAAACTGGAGTGCTTGCATAAGAGAGGTCTCCATTGAGGGTGAATGAGGCAAATTAAAGGCCAATCAAATGAATGGCACCTGCCGCTTCAAGTGGGGGCAGAGCCATTACAGACTCACATGGTAAATACAGGTGAATTTTGAGGAGATTCCTTCCCCATTAAATCTGGGGGAAGGAAGTGGCTTTGACAGCCAGAGACCCTAGATTCTAATGAAGGCTTAGACACTAACTCTTTGATGATGACCTTGGTTAAGACATCTCACTGGGCCTCAGTTTCCCCGTCTGTAAAAGATGGGGTTAAATGAGTTTACAAGGTTCCTCTCCTTCTGACCTTTTAAGCCACGTGATCCTTGATAAGGAAAGTCCCTCCAAGGCTCTGACCAGGGCAGTCTCTGGGTTTTGCAGGAGTCTGGGCCTCATCCAGAAAAAAATCGGCATGCTGGGGGAGGGGAACGCGCCTGGCTTTTATTTTGAGGGTGGGTGGGACGCGGGTAGCTAAAGGGTCGGAGGAGCCGAAATGATAGGAAGGCTGGGAAGCGCGGTTTAGAGGCCAGCAGGCTGGCGGCGATTTCCAGCCTTCTTCCAGGGATTCAGACTCCGGAGAGCCGATGCAGGCAAGAGCCGCGCACTAGCCCCGGCCGCAAACTCGGACCCCGGACAGCTATCCCGCTCCCTCCCGGAGCCGCGCACGAGCTTCCTGGGGAGTGGCTGCCGCTCGCTCTCCGCTACCAAGCACCAAGCCCTGTCCCCATCGTTGGGGACCCCTCCCCCAGTCTGGGGGCGCTCTGAACCCCATGGGGGCGTGGCGGGGGCGGGCGCCGGTTCCTCTGCCTGGAAGGCTGAAGAAGGTCTCAGTTGCGGGGCAGCCTCGGGAGGGACCCGCGGCTTCCACCCTCCGACTACCCACACAAAGGCGCCAACGGAGGCGCCTCACTTACCGGCCAGAGCGGGCTCCGGGCGCCGGCGAGCGAGCGGGCAGGCCGGCGGGAGGCTGTGCGCGCGCGAGTGTGCGTGTGTCTGCGTGTGTCCCTGTGTGTCTCTGTGCCAATGTATGTGTGACGGGGGCCGCGCGGAGCTCTGTGCGTCTGCGTGTGCGGGGGCGTCCGTCCGTCGGTCCGTCCGCCCGGCGCTCCGTCCCGCGTTCCGTGCGCGCTCCCTCGCCCGACCGCCCTACTAAATGCGCTTCAGCTGCGGAGTCGCGGGCGCAGCCGCCGGGTCGGTTCTGCACTCCCAGGCCCCAGATCCACCCCGCCCCCGGCAGGCTTGCGCCGTTCCCCGGGAATTGCGCAGGGCCCGCGGGGCTGGGGGGTTGGGAGCTCCGGCAGCCGCCCAAGGCCCGAGGGTCTCGGATCACACATCCTCAACCCTTGACCCCATTGCAGTGGTCCCTCTTTTCCTCAGCAACTCTGTGCGGAGTCCCCGCAGCCATCGCGCCCAAGCCAGGGTTGCCTGGACAGGGAGGGCGGGGGAGTGAAAACACTGCATCCATTTCATTCATGATTTTTCTCTTCCTGGAAGCCCCAGGTCCCAGCTGTGCGGCTACGGCTACCGCCAGAGGGACCCCAGTAGGGTTGTGCGTGCCGAGCTCGGGGCGGGACAGACAGGCCCACAGAAGGGAGTAGGGGCAAGTGAGACAAAGGGGTCGAAACTGGGAAAGGAGGCGGTGAAAGGAGGGCATGCTGTGGCGTCCCCCGCACCATGCCCACACCTGAGCACACGGAGCGAGCGCATACCCGAGCGCACACAATGCTGGCTGCCCGGGACCGGTTCCAGGGCTCCGCGGAGGCGAGTGTTTTCCTACTTTTCCCTCTTAAGCCTCTAGGGGAATAACAGATAGTGGACACCCTCCCTGCATTGGGGTCTCGCTCTCCTGAAGTGCGTCGCTGGGCGCGCACCTGTTTTGGCTTTCTCGTGGGCTCCAGTTGCTCAGACGCGCAAAGAGCTGCCCATGCCCTCCACAATCCCGAATTCCCCAGGCTGCCTTCCACCTGGCTGGAGGTTCCCGACATTCCATCTCGATGGGGGCTTTTTGAACCTTTGAGCAAAGACTCCAAGCTCCATTTTTTACACGGGGAAGCGACACCGAACCACCACTTGGCTATCCCGGCTACCATCCTGGTTCCTACCACCATCCTCTTTTGCTTGGATTTCAGCCATAGCCTCTTTACTGGTCTCTCAGCTTCCACTCTTGGCCCCCTGCAGTTGATTCTCTACACAGCAGTCAGAGCACTCCTTTTTAAAAGCTCATTGTTCTTTACGGGAACTCCTGCAATGGTTCTCCATTTTATCGACGTGAAAGCCAAAGCCCCCATAATGACCTGCAAGGCCCTTCCTTCATGAAGTAGCTCTCTAACCTCTCACCTAACCATTCTCCCCATTCCTCCCACGCTATACTTACACTGGCATTTTATAATGCATTGCCAACATGGCAGCCACCTTGTGGCCTCAGGACCTTTGCACAGCTGTTCCTTCTGCCTAACGACTCTTCCCTCAGATAGTCACACGGCTCATTCCTTTACTTCTTCAATGTGTCGTCCAGGAGAGGTCTTCTGTGACTATCTTGTTTAAAATCGCAGGCCTATTTCCATTCCATCAATTGAGGTACTTAAGATCTGTATTTTGTATTTCCTGCTTATTAGGCTCATTGGCCTTTCACCGCTCCGTCGCCTCTTCTCCCAGTCCTCCATTCCCATCTAGCTGTTCCGTTCTCTAAACAAACGCTATATTTTCTCATCTCTAGGCCTTTGTTCATGCTGTCCTTTCAGCCTGGAATGCAATCCTCCCGTGTCTTGACTAACACCACCTCCTTCTTCATGGAGTTTTCTCTGATATTCTCAGGGACCCTCAGCCCTTATTATTTTCTGTCTGTTGTGAGATACCGGTTCCTTGTCTTTCCCCTCAGGTATGCTATGAACTCTTGGGAAGTGGGGCTGGGTATCTTCTTTCTCCCCAGTTCCCAGCACAGAATGCATTAGTACATGTCTGTGGACAAAGGGCACTGATTGGGAAGCCCTAGGCTGGGCCTTGATAGTCTTCTTTATTTTTTTCCTTGAGAGGGGCAAGAGCCCAGCTAGGTCTCTGTTACCCTCAAGGAGTTTCCCGTGAATGGGAAGTGAAGGAACAAATGGTAGATAACCAAGCCATTCTGCCTGGGCTGTATAGAAGTGTGGGTAGACATGTCAGCCAGTGTGCAAGGACCTGCTCTTCCTCTCTGGGAGTATCATCACCATCATTCGCATAAGGCTGACTTTCCCCAGACTGCATCATTGTAACAACAGCAGCTGCCATAAATGAGCACTTTGGTATGTGCAGGCCCTGTTCTGTGTGTTCTCAGTGCACTGCTCTGTTTAATCTTTTTTTTTTTTTTTTTTTCCTGTAAAGTTTTTTTTTTTTTTTTTTTTTTTTTAGAGACAGAGTCTCACTTCAGGGCCCTCAGTAGGGTGCCATGGCGTCACACAGCTCACAGCAACCCCCAACTCCTGGGCTTAGGTGATTCTCTTGCCTCAGCCTCCCAAGTAGCTGGGACTACAGGCGCCCGCCACAACGCCCGGCTGTTTTTGGTTGCAGTTTGGCCGGGGCCGGGTTTGAACCCGTCACCCTCGGTATATGGGGCCGGCACCGTACCCACTGAGCCACAGGTGCCGCCCGCTCTGTTTAATCTTAATGGCAACTTTGGGAGGTAGGCATTTTGATGTCCCTAATTTCAGAACAGTAACTAGAAAGAAAATTACTTACTTTAAATCACCTAAGGCATGTGCGTTTCAAATTCAGATATAGCCAGTTCTCAGCTTGTAGAATAGTGAATGCCCTTGTGGCTGATGGAAGGAAGGGGAGAGAGAGGGGATTAGAGAACTTCAGCAGTGTCAGACTGGCCCAGATTTTTGCCATCCCTAGTTCAGGAGTCACAGAGTTCATGGTACTCCAAGTGGAGTGGAGCCTCATGGGTTCCTGTTAGTGTTGCCTGCAGTGTCCTGTGGTGGTTGCCCTTTATTTTTTAAAAAAGTTTCAGATTAATATAAGGGTACATGTGATTAGGTTATGCTGTTTGTGTTTGTTGATAAAGGCCAAGTTGTAGATAAGCCCTTCACCCAGGAAGTGTGTCATATATCCTTACATTGTGCCCATTAGGTGAGCACTTACCCATTCCCCCTGCAATTGAATTTAATTATGTTTTTCTCTTGTGTGGTTGTACAGTTGTTCATCTACTAGCTTCATATTAGTATTTTATTTATCTATTTATTTTTGAGACAGAGTCTTACTCTGTTGCCCTAGGTAGAGTGCTGTAGTGTCATTATAGCTCTCAGCAACCTCAGACTCTTGGGGTAAGTGATTCTCTTGCCTCAGCCTCCCAAGTAGCTGGGACCACAAGTGTATACCACTAGACCTGGCTAGTTTTTCTATTTTTTAGTAGAGACAGGGTCTTATTCTTGGTCAGGCTGGTCTCGACTTCCTGAGCTCAAGCAATCCACCCTCCTTGGCTCCCCAGAGTGCTATGATTACAGGCATGAGCCACTATGCCCAGCCCATATTAGTATAAGGAGAATATTCTTTGACTCCATCCTGGTTAATACAAAAGATGCAAAGTCTCCATCTTTTCTTATGGATGAAGAGTATTCCTTGGTACACATATGCCATATATACCATGTTAGTTCATTCATAGCTTGAAGGTGTTACCCATTATAAAGGTAACTTTGGAAGGCCAGAGCTGCCTCCAAAACCTTCTGACTTGTGTGCTCTGGGTTCAAAGCCTAGCCTCAGCTGTCAGATGTGGGGAGTAATGCCCATGTCAAACGGTTATGGCAAGGAAGAAGTGTGATAATATTTCTAAGGTAGTAGGGGGCTCAAAAAAAATGATCATGTTCCATTGATATTGAGTTTCTGTCAGATAGGGATATACCTAAACTAGTCTTCTCACCCCATTTCTTCCCTGTACACCCCTCTGATTGAAGAGCATTACCTAAAGCATTACCTTTCCTTAAGGAAGGAAAATCTAGAATTTATTGAGGGCTTTAAAAGTATGCTAAATATGATGATTTCCTATATTTTCTCCTTTCATCTGCACAAGTACCTTAAGAGGGAGGAACTTTTATTACCAATGAGGAAGCTGAGGCGCAGAGAGGTCCAGGACTTTCCTACAGCCATAGAGCCCACCAATTAATGGCAGTAATGAGATTCTAGCCTATGTTTGACTCTGTTCACTTAACCAGCACCCTTCTCCCCTAACCCT
The DNA here is from genome assembly GCF_000181295.1 of Otolemur garnettii. Lineage (NCBI taxonomy): Eukaryota > Metazoa > Chordata > Mammalia > Primates > Galagidae > Otolemur > Otolemur garnettii. The sequence goes on from NW_003852396.1 coordinate 47,413,553, forward strand.
ATCACCATGGAAAGTGACTCTTTTGATTTCCTTTCTCTTTCTTGATGAAGGAGAGTTTTGTGAGGTCCATGTCAGTGAAACAGCTGTGAGGTTGGGAAGGTGTAGGAATCTTACTGGGTCATTCTATGTAACCTATTTTCTGTCTCTTGATGGAGGAAGAAAGAGGGGTCTGAGAAAGAGGTGGAGGGGGAGAGAAAGATGGTCTGAAAAACCAGAGAATGTCTTGTTAGTGGTTTTTGATGGACTGTTGGATATTAGAGTCAATATTTCTTGCTTTTGGCCTCACTTGCAATTCACTCTATTAGTAATGAAATGTTTTGCTTCAGCAAAAATGTTCCCCTATCCAGATTTTTATTTATTTGCTTATGTATTTAAACCCATCCCAATCCCCAAAGGATTTGAGGTAGCTTACCACAGGAGCAGAAACCATAAAACAATGTGAAAGTACCAATAAAGAATCAGGACCAAGGAAAATGTAAATAAACTTTGAGAGACAAGACTAAAGCTCAATAATTACAGCTGATTTTTATTGAGTTCTTCCTGTGTGGAAAGGAATTTGTGTACATTATTTCATTTAGTCCTTAAAAGAGTCCTGTGAGGTAAGTACTATTATTATCTTTCTTTTGAAGCATAGGGAACTGATGCTCAGGGTAATAAACATGCTGCCATAATCATTTAGCTAGTAAGTGGTCGAGCCAGTATTTGAATCTAGTTTAATACTGAAACCCATGCCTTTAACTGCTGACCTAGTCTGCCTCTCCCAGGGACAAAAGACCACAATTAATAGACCATAGGGGGCTCTAGTGTTCTGTGCTTTAGCCTCAAATTTGGTTCTGATCATCTTGGATGCCAAAAAAGCAAGGGATGCAGTCAGTTACATAGAGTAAATGTGTTTACATCTGTCAGGTTTTTGCTCAAGTGTTATTTTCTCATTGAGATATCCTGACCCCTCTCTCCTTACTGCAGGATTCTGCCTCTTCCCGCTCCCTTCAGGAGTCCCAATCTTTTATCTTTTCTTTTATGATGGCTCATTTTACCTTCTAACACTGGATAACTTCTTCTTAAACTGTATTACAATGTTGTGTATGTATATATTGTATATTTCTTAAAACATGCATTCTATAATATATCTATATTAATATATCTATTAATTATAAGTTAGATAACTTATCTAATATATTAGCTTTTTAAATGCCTGTCTTTTCCCACTAGAACACAAAGTCCACATAGGCAGGCACTATTAGCTTTTTTGGATCATTGATACATCCTAATCATCCTAATCATACATACAGGACGATGCCTGGTATTAGGTAGGTATTAATAACACTTTTTTTAAATTAATAACTTTAGTTGAATGGGGAGCAATATAGCTGAAGTGGAAAAGTATCACTTTTTTTGATAGCTCATACTTTCTTTCTCTTCCCTCATTTCTTTTCTCCTTTATCTCTATGCACGTTCATAAAGAATTTCAAGTAGCTCTAGAACTTAGGTCTAAGAACAAATCTTCAGGAGGGGTTTCTGATGGTAGACCCTTGGGGTTTGTGTCGTCAGGGACCTTCACGCTGTTGTTAGAGCAAATGGCTAAATGGGATTCATGAACCTAATTTGGGTGAGAGCTCAATTGCAAGCTAGATCTTATCCCTATGCCTAAATTAGCAAAGGTAATCCTTTCAGGGGGTCTAGAAATAATGGTCAAGTGTCATATCTCAAGGACTTGGGATTTAGAGTGGATGTTATGGGGAAAATAAAAAGCAGAGTTTTTTTTTTTTTTTTTTTTTTTTGTAAAGCAATTGATTTAAAATTGATTTAAAGGGTATTTTGGTGTTCCTAATAGCTCATGTCTGGAATCTAATTTCCTGGTGGCAAGCCTGAAGAGTGAAAAGCCAAGGACGTTAGCAAGGTTTCTTAGAAGAGAACCTGAGCTGAGACCAATTGCTGGGGTATATGCGGGTGGGGGAGCATGTAGTATGATCTTATGGGGCAGGTCATGGCTCTAGGCCAAGCCTCCAGGAGCTGCAGACACCAGCTTGTCAGCTCACGGTGAGGGCCAAGGTCGCCTGGCTGCTGATCCCAGAAAGAAACATTGGAAACACTTATCTCAGGACTAGTGAGAATCAGAGCTTTTTGTCTTCCAAGGTCATTGTTCTGGGCTCCTGCAAAGCGTAGTCATTTAGCAGACATTTTATTGAGGTCCTTCTCTGAACTAGCTACTGTTCCAGAAGCTGGGTACACATTAGAAAACAAGACAGCTTCCTTGTTCTCGCAGAACTGAGCTTCTAGTAGAACTGAGCTTCTAGTGGGGGCATCTGACAATGAGCCAGGTTAAAATAACAAATAAAAAGATAATTTCAGACAATGGTAAGTGCAATGAAGGAGAAAAAAAGAGGGTGAAGTGATAGAGAGTGAAGGTGGAGAGCTGCCACCTTCAATTTTGTGGTGGGTGATCTTTCGGAAGATTTTTCTGAATATCTGTTAGAGTTTATATCATTTGAACAAATGCTTTAGTAGGGGAAGAGCTTCCCAGGCAGAACTTTTTCTTCTGGGCACAGAAGGATAACAGAGTGAGAGGTGAGGTAGGAGGGGAGTGCAGGAGCCACACTGCACAGGACCTCAAAGTCCAGGGGGAGGAGTTTGGGGTTTATTCTAATGTTATGGGAATTTTCTATGTGGGCAGAGTGATGAGATCTGGATGTGAGCCGTGGGTATCAGAGCGCAGTGGAACCTTGAAAGGACTGAGAATCTCAGCTTTTTTGCTTTGGAAGGGCCCTCAACAGCTGCTTAGCCTAGTGCTTTCCAGCTGACTGTGTCTCAGAATTATCTGGGGAAACTATATAAAAATATGGGTTTGGAAGGTTCTGGCTCTGGAAAATTTAATTCAGTGAGACTGAGGTGAGAGTCAAGGTTAGAGACATTTCCTCAATAATTCTGCTGATTGGCCAGTGCTGGGGACAACCGTCCTGGTCAAGGAACCCCACATTTGGAATGGAATACTGAGATACGAGGAGGAGAAATGCCTTGTCTGAGGTCACACAGTGAGTTAACGGCTGACCAGTCGCCTGGCCCCAGAGCAGTGTACAATGACAGCTGTGATGGCCATTCCAGAAAAAGAGTTCCAAAATTGCTTTGAAGGGCAGACTAGGCAGTGGTGTTGGTGCATAGCTTCCCAAGGGGAGTACTTACTTTGAAAGTCACCATAGAGCTATTCAGCAATGAGATATGTAGTACTTTTTCTAGGATGAGTTTGTGAACTTAATCCTGTGACCTCATATGGTCAGGGGTCTCTGGTAACAAGCCATAGAAATGACCATTGGCTAACCTAGGCAAAGGAGAATTTATTGGAAGGCTGTAGGTGGCTTGCGAATGGAGCTCCAGAAGTTTGCCTGGTGAGGAACATCTCCACAGTCACATCAAGGTGCCACTACAAGGACATAGGTGCACCTAAACCTTTTTGCTTTCTTCCCGCCACTGAACAGTTGAAGTCCTGGGAGAGTGAGAGTCCGGTTGACTGAGTTCCTGTTGTGGCCTCATCCCACAGGCTAGAAGGGCACACCCTAATTGATAGTTCTGTCAAGACTTCACCTAAGACTTCGTGCAAAAGGAAATTCAGAGGCTGTTACTCAAAGAGCAGTTCCAAAGGAGCTAATGTGCACCACACCTGGCACTCAGAAGGTTGTAAAGCTCATTCATCATTGTCATTGCCATCAACACAGCGAATGCTTGTTGATCTAATAACTACTTACAACTGTTCAAAACATCTTATTCATATTAACTCAAACTCATACTTTACAGCTATGAGGCAGGTACTGAAGTAGGTCCTGAAGCACAGAGAAGGAAGGTAGTAATTAATGTCTCAATTTTGCTTTTATAAGCTCATTTATACCTCTTTTCTAATTTGTTCCTCACAACAACCCATAAAGACAGGCATATTTATAGGTGGAGAAAGCAAGAACATGTACGCTTCAGTCACACACTTAGTAACTGGTAGAGTCCTTAAATTCATACATTCACCTATTTATTTGCTCCCCCATTTATGCATCTGCTAGCACATGGCTATCAGGGACCAGGCATTGGGCTAGGTTCTGGGATCTCCACTGGTGAACAAGCTACAGTTCCTGAAGTTCACCAGTCCAGGACAGCGGCAAGATGAAAAACTGAAGCATGCACATAAGACCAGAAGAAAACTAAAGGCCTCATAATGAGGAGTTTAGATTTCATCTTGAGGGCAACCACAGAGGGGTTTTAAGCTTAGGACTTGTACATTATGAGGGCAACTCTGACTGCTCCCATAAAGCATGGACTGGGAGGGGGGTAAGAATGAGGAGGGCTTTAAGAATGATGGGAGGGTGACAACCTGGGGGTTTATGCCATGATTTGGGTGAAAAGCGATGGTTGCCTGAGTTAGGAGGACTGCACTGCAGCTGGAAGGAAGTGAACAGAGCTTAGAGGTAAGAAGTGGAACTCACAGGATTTGCTGATTGGATGAGGGTGGATGGGGTGGCAGAACTTTAGGATAAGGTCAAGCTTTTTGATTTGGGCGACTGGGTAAGGAGTGGTGCTGTCCATTTTGGGTAAGATTAACAGAGGAGCTATTAGGTGGGATGATATGCCCATATAGATAGGTGGAGTTTAAGTTCCAATGGGACAGGGATATGGAGAGATGAAGGAGTTTGCTGGACTTTTGCCTTCAGATCCCAGGATCTTTCCACACTGCCTTGATAGTTTAGAATCTCCATCTGCAAAGACTGTCAGAAACGCAGAGACTTTCAGGTCAAACTCTAAAGATCCCCAGCTTCATCTTTCTCACATGCAGGTGAGAAAACAGAAGAGAAGTGGTTTCTGGGAGGCACAAAGCAAGTGAATGGCTGAGTAAAGCCGGAGTTCGGGGTTTCCCTTTCCCTGCCATCCCCCAGTATTCCCGCCCAGAGGGGGCAAACCAGAAACCTGGGGCTCACTACGGACTACCCTTGGGTTCTGTTTGGCTGGCAATGAGTTCCGAGGAGTTGCCATCATTTAAAAAATTGAGACATTTCAAGTAAAAATCTTTATTTTAAAAAAATAATGGAAGACCTGACAACTTTAGGCTCACATCATTACTCGACAGTGACTAAATGGAGCTGGAGAGCAGTTGTCTCCTTGAGACAGGGCGTGGCCAGACTGCACAGTCCTTGCCGTTATCCCCTTTCCTGAGGGCACGTGTTATTTGTCATTTCTCGATGTTTGCTATTTTTTAAAATTTCAATATATTTAGGGGGTACAAATGGATGAATTTTATAGTGGTGAAATATGGGCTGTTAGTGTATCCGCCACTTGAATAGTGTACATGGCAACTTGTCATCACTCGTCTCCCAGTGAGTCTCCAATATCCTTTATGCTATTCTGTCTGAACATACATACCCACAGCTTAGTTCCACTTATGAGGAAACTTGTTTTTCCATTCCTGAGTTACTTCACTTATGATAATGGCCTCCATGCCCTTCCAGGGTGCTGTAAAAGATGTTATTTCAATTTTTCATGGCTGGGTAGTATTCCATGGTATGTGGAACAACATTTTCTTTATCCACTCATCAGGTAGTGGGCACTTAGGTTGATTTCATATGTTTTTAATTGTGAATTGTGCCGTGGTAAATATATGCGTGCAGGTGTCCTGATACAATAACTTCTTTTCCTTTGGGTAGATACTCAGTAGTGGGATTGCTGGATTGAATGGTAGATCTCCTTTAATTCTTTGAGAAATCTCCGTACTGTTTTCCATAGATGTTGCACTAATTTACATCCCAACCAACAGTGTGTAAGTTTTCTCTTTTCACACATCCACATCAACATCTATTGTTTATTTTACTTTTTAATAATGGTCTTTCTGACAGGAGTAAGGTGGTATCTCATTGTGGTTTTAATTTGCATGAATCATGGTGTTGAGCATTTTTTCCATGTATTTGTTGGCCATTTGTTTCTCTTTCTTGAAAAATGTCCATTCATGTCATTTGTCAATTTTTATTGTTTTTTTCTTGATGATTTGTTTGAGTTCCTTGTAGATTGTGGATATTAGTTCTTTGTTGTATGTAGACTTTGTGGATATTTTTTCCCATTCTGTGTTTTTAAAAATCTACTTTGTTGATCATTCCTTTTGCTGTACAAAAGCTTTTCAATTTAATTAAGTCACTTTTTTTTTTTTTTTTGCAGTTTTTGGCTGGGGCTGGGTTTGAACCCGCCACCTCTGGTATATGGGGCAGGTGCCCTACCCCTTTGAGCCACAGGTGCCATCCACATTCCATTTATTTATTTGTTTATTTTTGTAGTTGCTTTTGGGGTCTTAATCACATATTACTTACCTAAGCCAATGTTGAGAATAGTTTTTCTTAGGTTTTCTTCTAGAATCTTAGGGCTTCAGGTCTTACAATTAAGTCTTTAATCCATCTTGAGTTAATTTTTGTATGTAGTGAAAGACAGAGATCCAGGCTCATTCTTCAGCATGTGGCTAGCCAATTTTCCCAGTACCATTTATAGAACAAAGTGCTTTTTCCCAAGTGTATGTTTTTATCTGCTTTCTTGAAGACAGTTGGTTACAGGTATATGGTTTATTTCTGGGTCCTCTATTTTGCTCCTTCCATCTCTGTGTCTACTTTTCTACTGGTACCATGCTGTTTTGGTTACTATAGCCTTGTACTATAGTTTGAAGTCAGGTAATAGGATGCCTCCAGCCTTGTTCTTTTTGCTTAGGATTGCTTTGCCTACTTGGGCTCTTTTTAGATTCCATATGACATTTAGGATTGTTTTTGCTAATTCTGTGGAAAATGCCATGGTTATTTTGATAGGAATTGCATTGAAGGCGTGGATTACTTTGATAGTATGGACATTTTAACAATGTTGATTCTTTCTATCCATGAGCATGGGATGTTTTTCTGTTTGTTTGCATCATCTATAATTTCTTTTTATCAGTGTTTTGTAGTTTTGCTTGTAGAGATCTTTCACTTCTTTGGTTAAGTATATTTTTAGGTATTTTATTTTATTTCTTTTGCAGCTTATAAATGGGATTGAGTTCTTGATTTGATTCTCAGCTGGAGAAGGGGTAGGCGAGAGACCTTAGGGAATTATATTATTTTTCTCAAAAGGAAAAGCCATACATTTCCTGTAAGATATCTAAAATATCTCTTATCTGACCCCAGCTTGCTTCATTTCCCTGGCCTCTGTAAGGATTTGAGTTATGACCATGTCTCTTTATTCCAGAACCACACATTCCTCCTTTGCAAAGTGAGATGTTTGAATACCATGATTCTAAGGATCTTCCTTGTTCCGGCTTCCAAGGCCCTCCAATCTGCTCTTCAGAAATGAATTGTGTTATTGACAAAGCTTAATTATGCTGCAGATTATTCACCCTAGACTCTTTTGTTCCTAAATTGTGATTTATCTAAGCCCTTGGAAGAAAATGGCTTTTGTTTTGGGAGTTTGTCCTTCATTTTTTCTTTTTTTTTTTTGAATAAAATGAACACTTCAAACAATACAGCATGGTTGCAGTTGCTAGGAAGTCAGAGACGCAACAGATACTACCGGGGGGACAAGGCCATTAGCAAACTCTTATTTTCTCCTTCCCTTCTACTTTTCCTCTTTCCCTCTCTGCCTCCTTTCTTCTCTCTCTTTCTCATCTTTTCTCTTTTGAGCAAAGATATCATAATCAGAACCTCTTCTACAAAGACAAATCTTAGTCACAAATAGAGTTTACCTTGTTCTGAATCCAAAGGGTTATTTCTAAAGACAACTTCCAAAAAGCCAAATAATTAAATAGTCAGTGAAATAACCTCCCAGGTTTTAATCTAGGCTCTGCAACTATATAGTCATTTGACTTTGGGTAACTATAATAATTTATTTTTCTATGGGTTTCAGTTTCCCCATGTCTAAACAAGAACAGTGGAGGAATACTGGATTGCTTTTGAAGTTCCTCCTAGCCCTACCATTTACCAGGAGGCTGCCAAGATTCAGAGAGCGAAGGAACACCAGCAGATACCTTCCTTATAACTCCAGTTTCAGGTGATCAGACCCTGGGACTCCTTCACCTCAAAGCTATAATATTCAGCTTTAGGTCTTTGGCTTTCTCTCCACTGAACTTTTCTGACTATCTAATAGTGGCAAGGGAGGGATTTCTCTCCATCTTTCTTAATAGATGAAATGTCCTCCAAATATCTACTTTGCATGGTAATCTTCCTTTTTAACATTGTTCCTTTGTTGTAGATAGGTCAGTGACAGGACCTAAATGTCTCTGATTATTTATTCTGCAAGTCCCAAACATCATCCCTCAGATTCTGCAGGTCCCAAGCACCAGAAATGAAAAGTGACAATTTAAGGAACAAGTCTGCCCTCTTGTGACCAATATAAGAATTGCAGACCATCTCTGCCACTAACGATCATACTGAATTTAAATCCTACTTCTGTCTAATAGGTAGGATAAAGCGACCAGATTTTAACATTGGTAAAGCAGGACACCATTGACGGGGTGGGGGAGGGGGAAGGGGCTATTGGCTGAACTGTTTATGGTTAGGGACCCTCTAGAGAGGTGGGGGGCTACTTGTTTGTTCCAGACAGTTTGGCTCCTTCTGAGCTAATTGGCCTTGCCTAGAAGTGAGGGAGGGAGCCAGTATCCTTCTGGTACTGATTCCACTGGGGCGACCTTGCCCAGGAGGGGAGTAGGGAGTTTACATTAGCCTTTTCATTCCCAAATGGAGTTACATTAACCTTTTTTAGCAGCCGAAAACCATATATTCCCTTCCCATTCTCCAGCTCTTCCCTAGCTTGTTGTGCATTCTTTCCAAAAATCGGGACTTTTTAAAAACACCATGGGATGTGGGATAAATTGTTAAAAATCAGGACTGTCCCGTCAAAAGCAGGATGTCTGGTCACCTTAAAGTAGGATAAAAAATGGACATAAATATCCTATGACGTGAAATACAGTCTACAAGTGGTCATGTGATTGTGTCTAAAGCTTGTATTTTCTCTTTAAGATATTATTTTTGTTCATTTGGCATGCTACCCCTCTGCACCTCAGTTTTTGACTTAGCAGTTTGGGTAAAGGATATACTGAGTTCAACACTGCCTTCCTTTCATTATACCTGTCTTTCAGTGAAACAATGAGTGGGTTATTTCAGGTGGTAGTAAGCTCTCAGTGGATGGAGATGTAGAAGCAGATGGTCCATGACTCCTTGAGAATTCTAGAAAATGAAAGGGTAATATTAGATTCACTTACTCAAATGAGCAAATATTTATTGAGTGCCCACTATGTTCTAAAAGCTTTCCTAAGTGGTGGAGTATACTATTATAAACAAAACAAAGTCCTGGTTTAAGGAGTTTATATTTTATTGGGGAAAACCACCTCAGAAAATTTTTTTAAATGGGATTTTAAGATTTGTCAATTGCAAATAATGAATATATAATGATGTTATATATTCTTGCAAGTTTGGAAAGAATATATAACAATGATTTTGGACAGGGGCCGAAGGCCCTAAGATTTGATCATCCCACTGAAAACAATTGAAGTCTGAGTACATCACCCTGACAGGCAGCAGCCCTACCACTGGGAGCTTTTCTGGGTCCTGAAAGTCGACTCCCAAGGAGGCTAGTTCCACGTCTTTATTCTCCAAGGTACAACTGGTCATGGTATAGCCTTCAGGAGACATCAGAGCTGTATATAGTCATAGAACACCAGAGCCAGAAGGCATTTTAGAGATGATCTCTTCTAAGATACTTATTTTAGAGGAGTAACTGAGACACAGACAGAAGTGCCTTGCCAGAGATCACAATCAATAGTCCTGAGCAAATTGGAATGAAAAATTGAATTTGTATATATTGATAAGGAGAATAAACATATTACAAACAAGTGTAAATAGTGTGATTTCAATTTTGATTAAAATCATATGTGAGGTTCTCTGGTCCTCTCATTCAACAGACAACTGTATCTTCTTATGCAGTGCCAGCTGCATCCCCGAGGCACCATGGTGAAAGTGAAGGCTGGAGTAAATGGCTTTGGCCGTATTGGGAAGGAGGGATGTTTTTAACTCTGACAAAGTGTATATTGTCATCAGCAATGACTCCTTTATTGACCTTGACTACATGATCTACATGTTTCAGTATGACTCCACCCATGGCAAGTTCTATGGCACAGTCAAGTGTGAGAACAGGAAGCCTGTCATCAATGGACAGCCCATAACCATCTTCCAGGAGTGAGATCCCACCAAGATCAAATGAGGGAAGTGGATATTGATTACATTGTGGAGTCTACGGGCATCTTCACTACCATAGAGGAGGCTGGAGCTCACCTAGCAGGAGGTGACAAAAGGGTCATCATCTCTGCCACTTCTGCTGATGCCCCATGTTTGTGATGGGTGTGGACCATGAGAAGTACAAAAGCAACCTCACCATTTTCAGCAAAACCTCCTGCACCAAGGTCATCCTGGCCAAGGGCATCTATGGCAACTTTGGCATCGTGGAGGGACTCATGACCACAGTCCATGCTGTCACTGCCACTCAGAAGACTGTGGATGGCCCCTCTGGGAAGATGTGGTGTGATGGCTGTGGGGCTCCCCAGAACTTCATCCCTGCCTCAACTGGTGCAGCCAAGGCTGTGGACAATGCCATCCTTGAACTGAAAGAGAAGCTCATTGGCATGGCCTTCCATGTCCCCACTGCCATTGTGTTGGTCATGAGAGTAACCTGCCATCTGGGGAAGCCTGCCAAATACAATGAGATCAAGAAGGTGGTGAAGTAGGTGTTGAAGGGCCTACTCAATGGCATCCTGAGTTACACTGAGCATCTGATTGTCTCCTCTGACTTCAACGGTGACACTCACTCTTCTACCTTTGATGCTGGAACTGGCATCACCCTCAGTGACCACTTTGTCAGACTCATTGCCTAGGATAACAGTAAATTTGGCTACAGCTACAGGGTGATGGACCTTGTGACCCAGATATTCTCCAAGGGATAAGAGTCTGGTCCACTGGCCCCAGCCAGAGCACAAGAGGAAGAGAGAGGTCCTCAGCTGCTGGGGTGTCTCTGCCTACACAGTTCCCCACTTCACTGAGAATTTCTTCTTTACCCAGTTTCCACACCAGACTTCCTGAAGAACTAGAAGGACCTAGGGAGCCCCAGCTTGTCATGTACCATCAATAAAGTTCCCTGTACTCGGCCAAACAAAAATAATGTGTGATTATCTTTTGGAGGTGAGATTGCAAGTATTTTAAATTTTCTTTTGTATACGTTGATATATTAAAAATATTCTAAAGTGAGAATGGATAATTGTCAAATAAAAATAGATGCTATTTAGCTGGGCACAGTGGCTCACGTCTGTAATCCCAGCACTGTAGGAGGCTGAGGAGGGTGATCGCTTGAACTCAGGAGATCGCAACTTGCCTGAGTCTTTTTATGAGACCATGACTCATAAAAAACAAAAAACCAAAAAAAAAAAAAAAAAAAAAAAAGCCAGCCAGGCACTTGGTAAGTGCCTTGGCCAGTGCCTGTAATCCCAACGGCTTTTAGAGGCTAAGGCAGCAAGATGCCCACAGCCTGAGCCTGAGGTTGCAGTGAGCTATGATGCCATTGCACTCTGCTCAGGGCATAGGGTGGGACTCTGTCTCAACAACAACAACAACAAAATGCTATTGAAAAGAACTTGTATTTTCAAAGATTCAAAGGAAATAAACTGAAACCCAACAGCAGTAGTGCCATGCAGACATGTGCACATGCACACATGTGTCACATTTTCTTTATCTAATCATTGGTCCATGGGCATTTTGTTTTCTTATCTTTGTGATTGTGAATTGTGCTGTGATAAACACTCAAGTGCATGTATTTTTGTGATATAATGACCTTTTCCCCTTTGGGTAGATACCCAGTAGTTAAAGTGCTGGATTGAATAATAGATCTACTTTACTTCTTTCAGAGATCTCCATTCTTCAGTTTTTCATAGAGGTTGTATCTAATTTATATTCCAACCAATAGTGTGTAAGTGTTACATTTTCACTGTGTCCACCCTAATATCTGTTCTTCTTTGACTTTTTAATATTGGCCATACTGACTGGAGTGAGATGGCATCTCATTGTGTTTTTAATTTTCATTTCTCTGATAATTAGAGATATTAAGCATTTTTTATACATTTATTTATACATTTGTATAATGTAAATGTATTTATACCTTTGTTGGCCAAATGTATAATTTCTTTAAAAGAAATGCCTGTTCATGTCATTTGTCCACCTTTTAGTGGGGTTGTTTTTCCTTACTGATCTGTTTGAGTTTCTTGTAGATTCGGATGTTAGTCCTTTGTCAGTTGCATTCTGTCATTTTGTAGGTTGTCTGTTGATTATTTCTTTTGTAGTGCAAAAGCTTTTTACTTTAATCAAGTCTCATTTGTTTGCTTTTGTTGAGTTTGGTTTTTAGGTCTTAGTCATAAACCCTTTACCTAGGCCAACATCCAGAAGAATTTTTCTTAGGTTTTCTTCTGGAGTTTTTATGGCTCCAAGTCTTACATTTAAGCCTTTAATCCATCTTGAGTTAATTAATTTTTGTATATTGTGAGAGAGAGGCATCCAGTTTCATTCTTCTGCATGCAGCCATTCCCTCCTAGTACCACTTATTGAATCGAGTATCTGTCCCCTAATGTATGTGTATTTGTCTGCTTTGACAGATCAGTTGGTTATAGGTGTATGGCTTTATTTCGGGGCTCTCTATTCTATTCCATGTTTACTTTTATACCAGTATCATTTTGTTTTGGTTACCATAGCTTTATATTATAATTTGAAACCAGGTAATATGATGCTTTCAGATTTGTTCTTTTTGCTTAGGATTGCTTTGGCTATTCAGGCTCTTTTTTGATGCAATATGAATTTCAGAATTTTTAAAATAATTATGTGAAAAATAACATTGGCTTTTTTTTTTTTTTTTTGAGAAGAAGTCTCACTCTGTCGCCCTGGTTAGAGTGCTGTGCCATCATCATAGCTCAGAGCAACCTCAAACTCTTGGGCTCAAGTGATCCTCTTCAAACTCTTGGACTCAAGTGATCCTGTTGCCTCACTCTCCCGATTAGCTGAGACTATAGGTGCCTTGCCAGGATGCCTGGCTAGTTTTTTCTATTTTTGAAAAAATGCTTTAGGTAAGCACCACCGTGCCTGGTTAATTTTCCCATTATTAGTAGAGATATGGTCTCACTCATGCTTAGGCTGATTGTGAACTCTTGAACTCAAGCAATCCTCCTGCCTTGGCCTACGGAATGCTAGGATTATAGGCATGAGATCTTTAGCCCAGCCAGCCAGCCCTTTATTTCTTTATCTTACCTAATTTTTCTAGTTAGGACTTCTAATAGTGCATTGAATGAAAGTGGGCACCTTATTTTCTTCCAGTTCTTAGTGGGAATGATTTAAACTTTCCCCCATTCAGTATAAAGTTAGCTGTGGGTTTTTCATATATGGCTTTTATAATTTTGAGGTATGTTCTTCTTTTCCTAGTTTATTGAATAATTTTTCTGTATCTATTAATATTATCATATTGTTTTTGTTTTTAAGTCATTGATATTTTGAATGGTGAATTACATATATTGACTGGCCTATTTTGAACCATCCTGCATTACTGGGATAAAACTCACTAGGTCATGGTGTATTATTTTTGTGATGTGCTGGTAAATGTGATTTGCTAGTATGTTGTTGAGGATTTTTGCATCTATGTGTGTTTGGGATATTGGTCTATAGTTTTCTTTTGTGTATGTATGTGTCCTTTCCTGGCTTTGGTATTGGGATGATACTTGTTTTAAAGAATGAATTAGGGAAAATTGTTTCCTTCTCAATATTATGGAACAGTTTCAGTAGGATACGTACCAGTTTGTCTTTTTCTGTCTCGTAGAATTTGACTGTGAATCCATTTAGCTCTGGGAATATTTTTCATTATTGATTAGATCTCATTACTCATTACTGGCCTTTTCGTATTTCTGTTTCTTTCTGATTTAAGCTTAGGAGATTGTTTTCAGGAAGTTGTCTATTTCTTCTATATTTACTAGTTCGTGAGAGTACAGATGTTCACAGTAGTCTTGGATGATCTGTTGTATTTCTGCTTTATCAGTTGTAACACCTTTTCCACTTCTGATTAAGCTCATTTGATTTCTTTTTTTTTTTCCTTTTTCTTGGTTATTCTAGGCATTGGTATATCATTTTTGCTTATCTTTTCAAAGAATCAACTTTTCATTTCATTGATCCTTTGTATTTTCTTTGTTTGAATTTAATTTAGTTCTGTTCAGATTTTGTTATTTCTTTTCTTCTGCTAGCTTTGGGTTTGTGTGTTCTTGTTTTTTTCTAATTCCTTGGGTGTGATGTTATAGTGTCAGTTTCCAGTCTTTCTGTCTTTTGATGTAAGCATTTAGCACAATGAACTTCCCTTCTAGAACTGATTTTTCTGTATCTCATGGATTTTGATTATCATTCATTTCTAAAAGTTTTTAAATTTCCATCTCGATTTCATTGTTGACCCAAAGATCACTCAGGAGCATGTTGTTTATTTTCCTTGTATTTATACAGTTTTGAGAGTTTCTCTTAGAATTGATTTCTAGTTTCATTCCACTGTGCTTCTGAGTGGATACTTGCTATGATTACAATTTTCAAAAGTTTATTGAAGCTTATATTGTGGCATAACATGTGGTTTATCCTGGAAAATATTTTATATGTTGATGAGAAAAATGAAGATTTAAACTTGTTGGGTAGAATTTTTTATAAATGTCTGTTAAGTACATTTATTCTATAGTCCAGTTTAAGTACAGTCTTTCTTTATTGATTTTCTGCCTCAGTGATCTATCTTGTTTTGCCAGTGTACTTTTTAAGTCTCTCACTATTATGGTATTGCTGTCATTTTCTTTTTTTTTTTTTTTGTCATTTTCTTAGGTGTATTTCTATTGATTACAAAATCTGCTTATTCTGGTATTATGTGCACATATATTTAGGGTTGGTATATCTTCTTGTTGAATTGATCCCTTTATCATTATATAATGACCTGTGCATTTTTTTGCTGTTGTTTATTTAAAGTTTGTTTTATGTAAGTTAGCTACTCCTGATCATTTTTGGCTTCCTTTTTTTGTAATAGTTTTTTTCACTCCTTTACCTTGAATCTATAAGTCTTATAGATTCACTTCGTGTAAGTGAATTTCTTCATGGCTGCAGATATGATATTTGGATTTTGTTTTTTTATCCATTCCATTATTGCATATCTTTTAAGTTGGTGGATTTAGCATATTTACATTCAATGTTAATATTGATATGGGAGGTACTGTTCCTATCATAATGTTTATTGTTACCTGGTCACTTTGTATTTTTAATTGCATTCCTAATTCATAAGCCCTGTTACTTTTTATCCTTTTGTTTGCTTTTATAGTTGTATCAACCTTTTAAAAACTCCTTTGACCATGTCTTATGGGGCTGTTCTCCTGGTGATACATTTCCTTAACATTTGCTTGTCTAGAAATGACTTAATTTCTCCTTCATTTATGAAACCAAGTTTGGCAGACTATAAAATTATTGGTTAACAGTTATTTTGTTTAAGAAGATTAAAACTAGTACCCCAATTCCTTCTGGCCTGTAGAGTTTCTGCTGAAGTGTTCTTTCAGTGTGATAGAACTTTCTTTATAAGTGATGGACTGTTTTTGTCTTGGGGCTCTTAGGATTCTATTCTTCATGTTGACTTCAGATGGTCTGATGACTATGTGCTTGGTGAAGTTCTTTCAGTGAGTCTTTCAGGAGTTTATTGAGCTTCTTGTATATGTATATCTACTAATAAATCTTTAGCAAGACTAGGGAAGTTTTGCTCAATTATTTACTCAAAGAGCTTTTCTAATTTTTTTGCTTTTTCTTCTTTTACCTCAAGAATACCAGTTATTCTTAGGTTGGACATTTTACATAATCCTATATTTCTTGAATACTTTTTCATTTATTTTTTCTTTTTATTTTTATCACAGTTAATTTGAAAGATATTTATCTCTTCAGTAAATTTTTCATTTATATCCTGAATATTTTTTTGTTTTCTTTGTGTTGGTTTTCAAGTTTCTTTTGGCTATCATGGGCTTCTGTACAGTATGTATTTTGAATTTTTTGTGTTACTATTTTCGATTTGGTTAGGCTCTATTGCTGGACAGTGCCTGTGAGCCTTTGAGGGAAGTGTCATTATAGTGGTTTTTCATACTGCCGGTATTCTTATGCTGATACCTTCTCATTTGGAGAAGTTGCTACCTTTTTTAAAGTTGCTACCTTTTTTTTTTTTTTTATTTGTGAATTTATGATTGTTTGGAAGAGGCCGTTTTTCCCTCCTAGGGGTGTGACTAAGGTATTTTTGGTAGGGGCCTTTGACTTTGCTTATAGGTGCTCTGTATGAACTCTTTTGTTACAGATAGCCTTTGTGTGGTGATTTTCTCAGATGCTAGTTATTTGTAGGTTGTAGTGGTAGTGTCCTAGGAGTCTGAGTTGGTTCCCTGCATCCTGCCAAAAAAGGGACATGAAGGTCTCTAGAAGATTATTTTTCTTCAGTGTTGTTGGCTTGTCAGCCTGTATGAGATTGGGAAATGCAGTTCACCCTCTAGGCCAGGAGATGGTGCAAGCAGGTAAGATGCAGCTGAGCAATGTACAATTCCCCCGCCCCCATGTTGCAATGGGCTTTACAAGTTGATATCCCAGTTAGCAGGTAGTATTTGCAGGAGAGAGCCGGCTGTGATGGTGTTTGTGATAGATGTGCTTGGCCTCAGTTTATCAGGAGCCGTATCAGATGTCCCAGATATTGGTCAGGGCCTTGGAATTCCCATAGGTCCCTGACCTATGTTTCACTACCACTGAGGCAGATGGGAGGGGCAAAGCTGGGCAAGGATGTGTCCAGGCTCCCTAAGTCATTCCTGAGGGAGGAGTCAGGGAGCGGTTCCCAGGCTGCTGTAGAAAGTTCCCAGAGAGGGCAGTAGGCACAGCTACCACACCAAAGATCCCAGGATGGGGGTGGTTTGGGGAGGGGTAGTCCAGAATTCACAGCTTAGTAGGTGGTAGGGGGACCTGCTCTGCTCTCACATGCCTGCCTCAGTAGATCTCCTTCTATATCTGACCACAGGCAATAGGTGAAACCAGCTAAGCCATTGCCATGCAGTACGCCTTCAGATCATGAATCTGCCTCAGACTGTGAGCCTCCCTGCTATAGACAGAAACCCCAATTCTCAAGCCATATCCTTTCTTGCCTGTTCCTTTGGAAGGAAGGATGCCACACTTCTGGGCTACAGCATGAAGAGGAGAAGGAACACTAAGAAAAGGGTTTCAAGGGGGATGGGAGGAAAGCCTGGCCTGTGGAATCAGGAAGTCTGGAGGGCCCAGTAAGAATGTTAGATATGAGGTAACCTAAGTAACCAATGACCAATAGAAAGAGGCAATAATTAATGACCAATAGAAAAGGGCAATAACGCCTGGAGGCACAGGGAGGGCAATGAAAGACTTGCCACTGATTTCACATGGAGAGAAAGAGAGTACCTTTGTGTCTTCCTCTGTCTCACCATCTCTCCATGATGAGAGGGACCTATTTCCAACTCTCTTTGGAAGTGCTCTAAACTTTCTTTGTTCTTCCTAAATAAATATTCTCTTTGTTACGCTGAAACGTGTGCAGGTTACTTTTGTTTTCTGTTCACACTTCATGTGTTACTCTAGTTTTATTTTCAGTTTCCATTATTTTTGCTCTCAATTACCACTGTGCCTAGGTTGAACTAGCCGCCATTACAAAATAGCATGGGCTAGGAGGCTTAACAGAAATGTACTTTGTCACACTGTGGAGCCTAGAAGGCCACAATAAGGTATCAACTGATTTGATTTCTTATGAGGGCTCTCTTTCCGACTTGTAAAAAACTACCTTCATGTTGTGTACTCAAAGGGCCTTTCCTCAGTGTTTGTATGTGTCATGGTTAGGGGCAGAATATGTATTATTTTTGTAACTGTTTGTTAGTTTAAAATTAACTCAGAATAGAAAGTTACAAATTAACTGAAAGGTCAGTTTGTGGAATAGACTACCTTCATGGATATTGAAGTCTTCCCATGAGGATAAGGGGTATGCTGGAGAGAATTTTGTAAACCAGGAACATGGGCCAAAATATAATGTAAAAAGCATTCATGCACCCACTACTAAAATCAGGTCTATATTAAAATTTTATTATTTTTGCTTCAAATCTCTCTTTAAAAATGAATACATAAAATTTTACAGGTTAAGTGTACAATTAAAGACTTAAATCTTCCTATGTCCTTTCATTGAGCTTCTAAAGATAATATGCATTATTCCCTAATATGTGTAACAGTATTAAAAAACAGCAGTATTAATTTAAATATCAAGACACTATAAATTAAAAAGACACTATAGATACCACATTTCAAAAGAGCTGGAAATATGACATAAAGAAATTAAAAAGGCTTGTGATCACTGGTTATAAACTCACAATTTATCATTGATACCAAGGCTATGAAAAAGTTTATAGTTGAATTTTTATGGAAGAATAAAATACTAAATTAAATTTAAAGATGGACCATTTTCCCTGCTGCCAGTTTTTTCCTTTCATAAGCAAAGTGTCTATACCAGAGAAATGGGTGCATTCTGCTGCTTCTCTCTTCTCCTTGACCCTGTCCCTCCCATTTCTTTTAGTCCCACCTCCCCATTGTTTTCAATCTGTGTATTCCAATCCTGGAGCACAGAACATATCTGTAGGAGGAAGGTCAGGAGATCACTCTAGGGTCAGGGCTGACTCCAACTTACTTTGCAAAACTTGTATGAGCCCCTTCAGTTATACTTGACTTCTTATCACTTCAAAGCCACAACAGACATTGCTTATTTTCAGAGAACTCCAGTTTTGTAATCCTTGTTAAGAGGCATTTTGCAACCATGACCAATACATTAGATAGCACAAAGGATGAAACTCATTCACATATCACCATTTCCTAAAGGACACTGTGCTCCTGTTAACAATGCCATGATAAATGATCTAACATTTCCATCTGTCCAGACCATATTTGCCTTTCCTTGATAATTCAAAATTTATATAACTATAAAAAGTGGCAGAGGGTACATGCTTAGTGAATTTGAGAGTCTTCAGTTCAATATCAAATATTTCACGAAGCATCACCTGATCTATTTACATCAACATACATTCTTACTAGAGAGATATTCTCCCTCTTTGTTCTCCAACTCTGTCTTTGCATCCTGGAAGGATTCAGAACAAGTGGACTCATGTGATAGGCATGTGTAAGGAGATCTATTCCTCTACACTCTACTGAATCTTTTAGAGAGTAGCAACCAGATCCCATCTATATTTATAGCCACTATTAATGTCTGGACAATGTTGGTGTCCAATATATACCATACAATCATTCCAAGGAGCATCAGAGCAATATCTTCAAAACCCAGTTACCTGCCACATAGGGAGAGGAGTATGTGCTTATTGTGGGTATAGTCACTGTGCAGAGATATAAACTTCTTAAGTTCCTTGAATCACAACTAGAGCTATCTTTAGTCCATGTCCATGGTAAAGTCAAAATTTACCACCATATTCTGAAAACAGATAGTGAGGTTATACAATGCCATTTTTGCTCAACTATCTGTTTGAGTTGCTGAGAATGGGCATGTGACCTGTGATACCCATGTCATCAGATTGAGAATCCAGGTTCACCGATCCAGGTCTAGTGTTCTTCTTAATAAATCCCTTATAGGTTCTGCCTGCCAACATATCCCAGGATTTCTGGATGCTGACTTGGGCTTGGTTGTGGGTGAGGACTTCCTTTGCTGGAATATGGCATAGTGAGAGTAGGTGGTGGCACAATTCCAGTGGCCTAAGCATCTGCAAGAACTCTCTTTGAAGAATGTTTTTAAGAATTGTGCATTGATATCACAGTAATCTCTAGACTCAGGACTTTTATAAGAATCAGTATAATTTTCTTGTGATTTTACCAGTTGTAGAACTTCTGCTGAGGTTGTTGTCTACCATGAGGAGCCACCTGGTGAACCTTTTCTTATTTCTTGGAACCATACTGTCATGCTTCACCTGGGTGTTTATGCGTGAGAATGTCTCTTCAGGATGGAAACAAGGCAAGTTAGAATTTTTAGATGACTCCTCGAGCACCCTGGAGTCACAGACCCAACTCTATGATAGCACGTTCCACATTGTAGGCCAGTCTTTCCTGTACTAGGCTTCTTTTTACAGATGTGAGCTCTGTGAAGGTGGTAATGTTGTCTTTTACTCTCCAGGATCTGGTATGTGGGTTGGAATGTAAGATGCTCAATAAGCTGAAGAATGAGTGAATGACATGGACATGAAAATCTCCCTTAAAGATATATTCACAACTGCAATTGGATATAGTCATTTCAAAGGTTTGTTACTTGGCCATTATAAAAAATGACACATTTGTAATATATATTTCAGGTTTGCTTAGAATTCATTCATTCACTCCTTTAAGTAGAATTCACTGAATAGGATTCTACTCTGTCTTGCAGAAAGCCTATTGATTAAGCATTTTCTTGATTTTCAGTTTGGATTTATTTAAGTGGAGATCTTAGTGTCAAATGTATAGCACTGTGCCTGAGGATATTTTTATATTTTGTTTATTTTTTAAAATCTCATATGCTTGGGATTTTTACACCTAATTCAATAACAATCACTTTGAATTTGCTTTTATTTCCCCTTTAATCATTAACCACAGTTTTCATTGAAACCACAAGGCTCCTTTTATACTCATGATTCAGGTTGTATTTTGACCAATTAGGTAATTACATTGTCAAGTATAACTGGCAAAAACAGGATGAGAAATACAACCAAATTTTCTTTGTGAAGTTGATGACTTGGTGCTTTTGTGCCCAGGTGTACTAGAGAGTCAGTGATGGCCGTTAGAGCTCAGCATTTACTGGGCATCATTCAAAATGTTTTGTAGATGGAATGGACAGGATTAGATATACAGATAGAATCTATTAACCAGAGATTTATTTAAAAAGTATTTACTTTTACAGTGTATTAGCACAGTACCTGTTTAAGTAGCTTGGAATGATTTTGAGTCCATGTAGTCATGGATGACAGCTCTCCAAAGGTGCCTTGAGGGACTTTCAAATCCTTTCTCTCTTCCTGGTAGATGCTCCTGATATTCTGTGTGCTCCTCTGCACCATGCGGCTGAAAGGAAAATCCATCACTGGCCTTGAAAAGAGGCAGCTCCGGGGCAGACTCTGGCTTCATCTCCATTTTTCCCAGTGGCAGTGAGCACCCCTGTAATGAAAGGGAGAAGCCTTCTGTCAGAGTGACACCCCCCCCCCACAACACTGACTGTTCTCTTGAGTGGGAGGGGCCTGCAAGAGCTACAGAGAAAATTGGTCTCTCAGCCATTCTTTCCCAGCTGGAAAACTCTGTGCTTTTCAGGTGGGTACTGCTTCAGAATTAGTTGCTGAGCATCTTGTAAATTCCAATCCTTGTCCCATGCACTAGGGATTCAAAGATACGTTCTCTGTTCTTAAATACCTTTGTGTGGTGGAGGAGGGATAGAGGGAGACAAATCATTGAGGTACAATGTCCTAAGTAGTTACAGAGGAAGGTTTTGGCCCAAGTGAGTTCTGTTTGGGCTTCAGGGGCTGAGTCTAAGCCTCCACAAGCTCTAAGTTTTCCCATAGGCACCATGGAAAGTAATGTCCCTGACATCAAAATAACTAGTTCCCAGGTGAAATTTCTCTACAGGGCTCCTCATGATGGAGAAAATCTCAGCCAAAGCTGTACAACTGATGGTATCACAGACTCACCAAGCTGACTCTTATAATGACCCTTAGTCTGACTGATGACATCACATAATGAAGGCCAGCTAGGCAAAGATCAGAGACTCTGAGTCACCAGGTAGAGAATGTATCACATAACTTTCTTTTGTTGGTGTGAGTTCCATGCTCCTGGCTGGGATAGTTGGATCCATGCTCCACTGGTGTCTCTGGGAACTCAAGACATAAGTAACAATTGTATGATTTCTGACTGTTAGGACCAATCTGCAATGTGTGAGTTATTGTCCCCATTTTATAGATGAGGCAAACCCAGGTTCACAGGGAATGAATAACCAGCTGAAAGGTGAGATGTTCTCAAACCTGGAGTCAAACTTAGTTTCCACTGACTCTAATCCCTGGTCTGGGCTCTCTCTATTGAAACATAGGTTCTCTATAGAGATGGGGATATTTTATGATGGAGATACCTCTATTCCATGAGCTAGTGCTATGGACCCAAGCATTACACTGTCCTGGGACAGAAATTTTTTCCCAGGTGCAGAAATTTCTAAAGACATAGAGGTGATTGTGACAGCCCCCCTTCCCCATGACTAAGAGTGGACTGTTCATTGATAAGAAAGCAGATTGTGCATGTGGAATGTGAGAGGAATGTAACCTGTTGCTAGGACAGGTATGAAGAAATTTGGGTCTTGCAGGATGGAAAAGGCTTAGTGTGTAAGCCACTGAGTACAGGAGCACCTTTCATATCTCCAGTACCTAGCTCTGTGTGCAGTGCACTGTGTTTGCAATAAATACTTATTTAATGAATGAATGTGTGAACGAGGAGCCTAATGGTAGAAGCACATTTGAGTTAAATGTAAAATAAAAGTGACATACAATTAAAGGTGTTAAAACACACATATATAATGAACTGAAGAAAATTTCACTCATCAGAATTCTTTTTTTGGAAAGGCATTTATGTGTTAGGAAGAATTAATTATGTGTGCCCAGGTGTCTGAAGTTGACCCCAGATGTCCCTTTTAAGACAGGACTCAGTGTGGCTTTGCTGAGCACCTGGAAACACTTTGGTCCGCAGTGTGTGTGTGGGGGTGTGGGTCTGAACTGAATTGCTCAGCAGTACGGAGGAGGAAGGAGTCAGTGAGGGTGAAGTCTGAGTGCCACTAAAGGAGGGATTTGAAGTATGAAAACATCAGAGGAGAGTTACTAAGTGGTGTGCTGGGCATGTACAATATAAATCTCCTGTATTCACTCTCCCAGGAGATGTTAGGTAGAGTGTCCTTTATTGATGAAAGTTTTTGGGTTAGCAGTCTGTAAGGGAATGTGGAAAAAGTGCAGGCCCTGGATTGTAAAGAAAGATTCTCATGCAGAATTCAACTGACTAGAGACGACTAGCTGAATAATGCAGCTGGTTGAGAGTTTGTTAGGTTTTGTCTCTTTTAATCCTTTCTCAATCCTATTAAGAATTAGTGTTGTTCTCATTATCACAGGGGATAAAATTAGGTAAAAGATGTGCTATTTGTCCTTGGCTTCATACAATGTGGCTTTGAACTCAGCAGGGCTGTCTCAGTGCCCACCTTTTTGACCAGCTTGTTGGACTCACCAACACTGTGTGTTCATTATATATATCGAGGGGGGGGGGGAAATGAGAATAGTAATTCCCAAGTTAAATCTTGATTAGCTGTCCGCACTGTGGGTTGAAAAAACAAATATCACCTAAGCAATCTCCAGATAGAGAACGAGAAGCCCCATCAAATAGGAAACAAAGCAGGTGAGGTGAAGCTAATCAGGAGCAGACACCAGAATTCAGGAGACCTTTCCTGCCTCACAATGGCAGCCTTTGCTCTGACATCTAGAGGACTCAGGGGTGGGAGAAATTCAAGTGGGAAGGAGACGCATCCTTCTGCGCAGGTGCAGAGAGACACCTGGACTGAATGCATTCATCATGAGCTCTCTTAGAGAACCGATCTCCCACAGCTTTGGTCAACCAGAAAAGGAAATGGGAGGACAATCAGAACCTCTGTCACCCCCACTCAGGGTGCTTCACAATTTTCACTTTTATATGTAAAGTGGGATACATTTGTCTTCTTCATCAAACATAAAGCTCCTTGAGGAATAAACCATGCCTCTTTTTTCCCCACTATTGTATCACTAACATTTAGCATTCACTCCTTAAATCCTATCTATTGTAATATCCTCATTTAACATAGGAAGCAGCTGATGCATAAACGGTAAAGGATTTTCCTGAGGTCATGCCACGAAGAGCAGAATCAGTGCCAGTCAGTCCTGATCTCCTGGCCTCCTCACTGTTCCCTGCCCCACCTTTTGGTATTCCTGAGGAGCTTCCAAAAAATCTTCACATGAGCACAGAATCTGAGAGATGATCACACTGGTAGTTTCTTCCAATCTCCATTCTCCTCTTCTGTCATGTAACAATTCTGAGAGTTTAAAGAAGCAAAAGGGCCTCCATCCCAGTCTTCTCTGATGCTGGGTGACACCATGTAACTAGGTGCTGGCCAGTGGGAGGTGAGAGGAAGTGATAGATCCAAGTTCTGGCGTTTGTGGTTATTAGAAGAGGGATGGCCTCCCCTCCCCTTCTTTCTCCTCCATCATTCTAGAACACTTATGTGGCTGAAGCCACAGAGGACAATATGGATGAAGATCTCTCTCTTAGGGATTGGGGAACATCAATTTTTTGGTGCTAACATATGATGCCTTGAAGCCTCCAACTCAGGTCTAAAATACATTCATCCCCAGTTACCAGTTTGTTCCAGGGCTCCTATGCACACCAAAATCTGTAGATGCTCAATTTCCTTACATAAAATGGCATAGTGTTGGCAGAAACCTTACATATATCATTGTGTATACTTTAAAGCATTTCAAGATTACATTGTATTGTTTAGGGAATAACAATAAGAAACAAAGTCAGTACATATTCAGTACAGAGGTGACTGCCCCTTTTTTAAACAAATTATTTTGAATCTATTGTTGGTTGCATCTCTGGATGAGAAACCACTTATAGGAAGATCCAAGCATAGGAACCTCCATGACCCCCTGCTTGTGGCACCCTAAGGTGGAAACACAAAGACGTAAATTTAGAGCTAAAACCTTCTTTGGAAAGAAGACAGTTCTTGGTATAAGCAGCTACCTTTTCTTCTTTCTTCTTTCTGGAGGTGGAGAACTGCACCTGGTAAATGTGAGAGTTTTTGTGGAATTCAGTGAGTTCAGAAAACCTTTTTTTTTTTAGTCCTTTACTTTGGAAGATGCCTATAGGAGCGATGGTGAAAACCAGTGACAAGCCAGGCTTTTCAAGATGCAGACAGGTCTGTAATTTCCTGTTCAGGGACTGTGGGCAAATCAGAGACCAGAGCTGTTGGAGATAGATCCCCAATACGGTTGTTTCTCCAACTCTGTCCCATTTCCTCTCCTATCAGCCTCTCTCACCCTTTCCCTTCTTGTTCACATTCACCTATGTTAAGTAATTAATGTTCAGGATCTTTAACTGGCAATTGTGAGTCTGAGTATCAACCAGAAGCAATAGGAGCTTCATTTATGAGGCTTTATCACTAAGGAATAAATTCTATCATAGGGTCATTCAAAGCTCACATGGCCTACCCCACTGTTTTATATTTTCTTTTTCATAACAACAGTGCATTCACAGGTATACATTTTTGCCCCCAAATGACAGAGAACTGTATGCAAGCTGAAAATCTCCTTGGGTCCCATCCTCTAGAGGTC